>NC_092379.1:103080182-103387251 GCF_030028105.1 Mobula birostris | reverse complement strand
TGGTCTAAGTGTGTACATGTAGGAGGGGACTATGTGGAAAAGTAAATGTGCTAGGTTTTCTAAAATTGACTCCTTCTACCTTAGGCCACGAACTTATCAATCACCCCTCGTAGTAGAATCTAGAATATACATGCATCTCTACCACATGTTAATGCTGCCATTTTTTTTTTGTTTCCAGGTAGCCCCCTAGATCCTTGTCTGTGGCTACCACCCTATGATTCCATCTGAGCTGGGATATTCTGATTCCATGTTCTTCTTATTCCCAGCCTCCCACGATGCTTCTCCACAGAGCACAGGCTAATCCCCTTTCTAGCTCCCAATTATGTGTGGTCGCCTTCTTCATTCAAAGGCATATTGTCAGTTTAATCAACACACCCATGCCCATACATACATACAGGCCATATATATGCAAATATGCAATGTCCATTTGTCATGACTGAGATCTAGGCTGTTTAGCCCATAACATTTATAGTCCAGATGCATGCTGCTGGATTAGGACCATGTTGTCCCGACCTGCTGAATGAGGCAGTCTCCCTCCACAAATTAAACCAATTTCTCCAAGCTTTGCATAGGGAATGACAACTCAAATTGGTCCCTTACTGATTGTCATTGTATTTCAGTCATGAAAAAATGTTACAAAACATTGAAAAAGCAGAATTGTACAATTGAATTTCTAGTGAATGGAATTTTAAAATAATGAAAATTACAGTCATTATACAGAGCTGACAGCTTCACTTGTACATTGGGCATAGAACTTGACCCAGTTACAAACATCATGGGTTCCAGGAAAAGCAGTAAATTCAGACCAATGCAACACACACAAAATGCTGGTGGAACGCAAGGCATTCCACCAGCATTTAGTGTGTGTTGCTTGAATTTCCAGCATCTGCAGATTTCCTCTTGTTTGCGTTTTTAAATTCAGACCAAAGTATGTCTTTAAAAGAAAGAGGGTATAAAGGTATCCAGAATAGGGTGTTTGAGAGTGAATGGTCAATGCTGACACTGTACTGCAAAGGCTTTCCTTATTCCTGGTTTTATTTTCTAGTTATATCGATTAAAGTCCAATTAATAAAGCTAAAAATGTCTAACTGCAAAACACAAAGTGCTTAAAATATTCTATCAGCTTCCCTAGATGGTCAGTGAAATTCTTCAGGAAAATCAGTCTCCTTTCTAATCCAATATTGTAATAAATTAAGTGATTTAAAAAGCATTTGATGCCATTTAGTAATTTAGAATATCCAATAGGCACTTCAGGAATTGTCCAGCATTAGATATCATGAAGGTACACTCTACATACACAAGGTAAAAAAAGTAGATCTCATGGAGAGTGCACAATTTCTGGGTCTACATCAAAAAATATTAAAAAAGATTGATATTAAAGAATGTTATTTTGCAGCCCTTCTGCTATATTGCAACCAGAAGTGATCTTGAACATGATACTTTGCAATCCTTGAAATAAAATTATTCATCTCAAAGTCAGCTCATTTCAGTGCTATTGAGTTATATAGCAACTCCAGTGCTGACATAACAACTTGGTCCTCAGGTGCCTTTTTTACTTATTGCTTCAAAGAGAATCTTCAAGGCATGCAGGATCTTGACAACACAGGTTACAGAATTACAGATATTTTGGTTAATGTAAAATACCAAAGACATGCATTTATATTTCTGATCATTGAAGGTTATGTAGCAAATTTACAGCTTTTTTTAAAAACACATTTGCCGTATTTTTTCTGGGGTTTGTTCATGTTAAAAATTTTCGTGTATCACTAATTCAAAATAAAATAAATGATTTCAAAGTAATTGCATGGGTGAGAATCTTTAGCTATAACCTTGCTAATCGATATTTGGTAAGATCAAGTGTCTGTGAACACGAATGTTTCTGATGAAGTATGAGTGTCCGTATAGATAATTTAGGACTGGTCTGAATTGCAGTAAGGGACAGCCAATGGTTGAACAATTTGTTAATGAGGTCCAAGCTTCAGTCTTGTATAATAGAGCAGATTTTCCACTTATCTGCAGCTACTGAGGACCGGGTCATATTAAATTTACAGAAGACCTTGGGCTTCAGTCTGATGCCATTAACTGAAAACTGAGGCTCAGCTGGCCATAGTAATCAGGAACTGAGTTTAATTTTAACTGAGTGATGTGTCCTTTTACAAGTTTATTGATTCTTTGAGTTTTGATTGGTTTAAAAATTGACAAATTTCTGTCCTTGCAGGGTAATTCAGGCCTGGGGTTTAGCATCGCTGGAGGAATCGACAATCCTCATATTCCAGATGATCCAGGGATCTTCATTACGAAGATCATCCCTGGTGGGGCTGCTGCTATGGATGGACGACTTGGGTAACTAATAAGTAACTTTCAAAGAAGGAACTGTTCAATAATATGTATTGTTCAATCAGCTATCACACTTGTTGCTGCATTGTGAGGTGCTCCTACTGCTGGTGATCAGCTTTCGGTGTTTCACCTTTGTATTTCATTGAGTTGAAGCTGAAAGCTGTATATGGCAGGATACAATCATAATGTTCATTGGCTTGCTCAGGATGATCCACCTGAAGTGATGGAGCAAAGCCCAGTCTGTCAGCACACAAAAGAGTGCTAATTCCCTGCATTAGTCAGTTTGGCAAATATTCTTCTTAATATGTTTTAACAGTTACTGCATCTTCCAATACTTGTGTTCTCATTCTCTCAGAGTGCATTCTAAGTCCAGTTAAATTTCATGCTTTATTGGTGTTTCTGGTTTGCCAGGTAATTACTCTTTAAGTTACTCCACCAGGATGCATGTTTACTCAAAGCTGTGTGCTTAGCCCACTGCTCTACTCTCTCTACACCCACAACTGTGTGGCTAGGCACAGCTCAAATGCTATCTATAAACTTGCTGATGACATAACTGCTGTTGGCAGGAATTCAGATGGTGTTGAGGAGGCGTACAGGAGTGAGATAGACTTGTTAGTTGAGTGGTGCTGCAACAACAACCTTGCACTCAATGTCAGTAAAACTGAGGAATTGATTGTAGACTTCTGGAAGGGGAAATCGAGGAACACACACACCAGTCCTCATCGAGGGATCAGAAGTGGAAAGGGTGAGCAGTTTCAAGATTCTGGCTATCAACACCTCTGAAGATCTATCCTGGGTGCAACAAATTGATGCAATTATAAAGAAGGCACAACATCGGCTATATTTCATTAGGAGTTTGAGGAGAATTGATATGTCACTAAAGACTTGCAGGTTTCTACAGATGCACTATGCAGAGCATTTTTACAGGTTCCATCACCATCTGGTATGGAAGGGCCATCGCATAGAATCAAAAAAAGTTGCAAAGATAGCCACCTCCAGCATGGGAACTAGCCCCCCCCCCCAGCATCAAGGACACCTTCAAACGTCAATAGACAATAGACAATAGGTGCAGAAGTAGTTGATGCCTCAAAGGGGCAGCATCTATCATTAAGGACCCCAAAAGCTAGGACATGCCCTCTTTTCTTTGCTACCATCAAGGAGAAGGTACAGGAGCCTGAAGACACACACTCAATATTTCAGGAACAGCTTATTCCACATCACCATCAGATTTCTGAATGGACAATGAACTCATGAACACTACCCCACTATTTTATAAATTCACTCCCCTTGGAAGTTTTTGTGTTTATTGTTTTACAACATTGCATCACAGTGGTTTTATTTGGCTTTTTTGACAATGATCGACAGAAAAGACTCTTGTGTCAAAATGAAAACAAATGCCTACAAATTGGTCTAAATTTATTACAATTATTAAACACAAAATAATTGATTGCATAATTACTCACCCCTTTCAAGTCAGCATTTAGTAGATGCACCTTGGCAGCAATTAAAGCTGTGAGCCTGTGAATAGGTATCTATCAGCTTTGCACGTCTGGGCACTGCAATTTTTTCCCATTCTTATTTACAGAACAACTCGAGCTCTGTCAGATTGCATGGGGATCATGAATGAACAGCCTTTTTCAAGTCCAGCCACAAACTCTCAATTGGATTGAGCTCTGGGATCTGACTTGGCCACTACAGGGCATTAACTTTGTTGCTTTTAAGCCATTCCTCTGTAGCTTTGGCTTTATGCTTGGCGTCATTGTCTTACCGGAAGACAACTCTTCTCCCAAGTCACAGTTCTCTTGTAGACTGCATCAAGTTTTCTTCCAGGACTTCCTTGTATTTTGCTGCATTCATTTTACCCTCTACCTTTACAAGCTTTCCAGGGCCTGCTGCAGTGATGCATCCCCACAGCTTGATGCAGCCACCACCATGCTTCACAGTAGGGATGGTGTGCTTTTGATGATGTGTGGTGTTTCGCTTACGCCAGACATAACGTTTAGTCTGATGGCCAAAAAGCTCAATTTTGGTTTCATGAGACCATTGACACTTCTTCCAGCTGACGTCAGAGTCTCCCACTTGCCTTCTGACAAACTCTAGCCAAGATTTCATGTGAGTTTTTTCTTCAACAGTGGCTTTCTCTTTGCCACTCTCCCATAAAGCTGTCACTGGTGAAGCACCTGGGCAATAGTTATATGTGCAGTTGCTCTCATCTCAGCCATGAAGCTTGTAACTCCTCCAGAGTTGTCATAAGACTCTTGGTGACCTCCCTCACTAGTCCCCTTCTTGTATGGTCACTTAGTTATTGAGGACGGCCTACTCTAGGCAGATTTACAGCTGTGCCATATTCTTTCCATTTCTTGATGATTGACTTAATTGTACTCCAAAGGGTATTCAGTGACTTGGGAGTTTTCTTGTATCCATCTCCTGACTGGAGTTGTTCAATAACCTTTTCACGGAGTTGCTTGGAGTTTTCTTTTGACTTCATGGTGTATTTTTGCCAGAATACTGACTCACCAGCAGATGGACCTTCCAGATACAGGTGTATTTTTATTACAATCAATTGAAACACCTTGACTGCACACAAATCTCCAAAAACAGATCTCCATTTAACTAATTATGTGACTTCTAAAACTAATTGGCTGCACCAGTGATGATTTGATGTGCCATATTAAAGGGGGGGCGGTGAATACATACGCAATCAATTATTTTGTGTTTTTTTATTTGTAATTAATTTAGATCACTTTATAGAGTTCTGTTTTCATTTTGGCACAAGTCTTTTTCTGTTGATTAATGTCAAAGAAGCCAAATTAAACTCACTGTGATTCATTGTTGTAAAACAATAAAACATGAAAACTTACAAGGAGCGGTGAATACTTTTTATAGGGACTATAAATCTGACTGCAATCTGACTCTTTTGTTGTTATCTGTTGACTTTGTTGATTTGTGTGAATTATTATCATATATTAGCATTTTTTTGCAATAACTTATAGCTATTTTGAAATATATATTGGAGCAATGGTATCTAAATCAAACAGTAAATAAAATCTGTATAGTGTAATACATATATGCCATTGTAAATAAATATATTCCTTTGAGGGAGTGTTAGGATTGGCAGCTCAGTGGTATATTTGCTTAGGATCGTTTGATGCACAGGTAAGAGAGCTCAAGTTCAAGTTTAATTGTCATTCAACCATATGCAGGAATACATCCTCAAAAAAGCAGCTGCTACACAGCTTGGCTCTGTGGTTAAGAAGGCGTACGGTGCATTGGCCTTCATCAATTGTGGGATTGAGTTTAAGAACCAAGAGGTAATGTTGCAGTTATATAGGACCCTAGTCAGACCCCACTTGGATTACTGTGCTCAATTCTGGTCGCCTCACTATAGGAAGGATGTAGAAACTATAGAAAGGGTGCAGAAGAGATTTACAAGGATGTTGCCTGGATTGGGGAGCATGCTTTATGAGAATAGGTTGAGTGAACTCGGCCTTTTCTCCTTGGAGAGACGAAGGATGAGGGGTGATCTGATAGAGGTGTTCAAGATAATGAGAAGCATTGATCGTGTGGATAATCAGAGGCTTTTGCCCAGGGCTAAAATGGCTAGCACAAGAGAGCATAGTTATAAGGTGCTTGGAAGTAGGTACAGAGGAGACGTCAGTGGTAAGTTTTTTACGCAGAGAGTGGTGAGTGTGTGGAATGGGCTGCTGGCGGCGGTGGTGGAGGCAGAAACGATAGGGTCTTTTAAGAGACTCCTGGATAGGTACATGGAGCTTAGAAAAATAGAGGGCTATGGGTAAAACCTGGGTAGTACAAAGGTAGGGACATGTTTGGCACAGCTTTGTGGGCTGAAGTGCCTGTATTGTGCTGTAGGTTTTCTATGTTTCTATGTTTACTAAAACAGTGTTTATCTGCGGCCAAGGTGCAATATACAGTACCAACAGTCACACACAGCACATATAGCGCATATAATTATGATAACAGAAAAACATAGAGTTACAAAAATATATTAAAATATTAATAATATACCTATGTGCTTGAGTGACATGGCCAAAAAGAAAGGAGTTTATGAAGGACATAACCCTCACGGACATGAAGGACATGTCAATGGATGACATAAGTGCTGTGGAAATGGAAGAGGATAAATAACACCTGATTTCTTGAGAAATTACAAAATTCAAAAATACAAGAAACTTGAAGAATAAAAGAAGGTGAGGAAAAGAAAGACAAGAAGTTGAAAAGAAGAGGTAGAGAAAGAATGTGGGCGAAAAAAAGAAAGGTGTAAAAGAGAGAAGGAATGTGATAAAGAAAAAGAGTGGGAATGAGAGCGTGAAAAGGATCAGGACCACCAGTGAGACCATGACAGGAATTGTGAAAGAATCAAGGATAAAGAAGGGGAGCACAACTGAGAAAGGGATCGAGAGTGGGATAAATAGAGGGAAACAAGCCGGGACCTGGAGGGAAGCAAGGATTAAAGTAGATCCAGAGAGAAAAGCGGAGAAAATGAAAGGGTATCCAGGGCTGTCAGAACCACTTCCTGCAGTGCCAGAGTCAACTCCCACAACCACCACGGAGGAAGCCCCAGAACCTAAGATTGTTTCTCAGCCACAAGTCTCACCTGCCAAGCAGTGTTACCCCCTGTCAGGAAAACTGTTAGCCCATGTTATCCCACAAGAGTAAGAAAGCCTCTACAGCAATTAAATTTGTAGACCTGCTAATGGCAATTTAAAATATACTATACTGTGGATGTATATATATATATATATATATATATATGTGTGTGTGTGTGTGTGTATGTGTGTAGTATATAAAAGTGTTGGTGCGTGGCCAAGTGGTTAAGGCGTTCGTCTAGTGATCTGAAGGTCGCTAGTTCAAGCCTTGGCTGAGGCAGCGTGTGTGTCCTTGAGCAAGGCACTTAACCACACATTGCTCTGCAATGACACCAGTGCCAAGCTGTTTGGGTCCTAATGCCCTTCCCTTGGACAACATCGGTTGCATGGGGAGGGGAGACTTGCAGCATGGGCAACTGCTGGTCTTCCATACAACCTTGCCCAGGCCTGCGCCCTGGAAACCTTCCAAGGTGCAAATCCATGGTCTCACGGGACTAACGGATGCCTATATGAAGTATATAAACTGAGAAGTATTCTATATTGATTTGGAGTTTTGTATATTTAATATTTCAGTAATATTCGAATAATATTGTAATACAGATTATATGTAAAAGTAAAAAGCATATCATGTCATGCGTTCTCACCTTGCTTAAAGTAAAAACAAATGTACATGAGTTATCTCCCAACTCTGTTATATTCCTTTCAATTAGGTTTTATGTTTTGAAGTGAGAAAACATAAGACAGATGCCTATGGAGATGAAATCATTGGGTATATTTAAAGCGGAAGTTGGTAGATTCTTGATTAGTGTCAAAAGTGTCAAAAGTTATGGGGAGAAAGTAGGAGATTGGGATTGAGGGGGAAAATAAATCAGCCATGATTTAGTGGAGAAATAGACTCGATGGCCAAATGGCCCGATCCTGCTCCTGTACCTTATGGTTTTGTGGAATCTAAAGCTAGATGAACTAGAAGACCTAATAAAGTGGGCACTGATTGCACACTCATTTTCTTCTGCTGCTGTAGCCCATCCACGTCAATGTTCGACACATTGTGGATTCAGAGATGTTCCATTGAACATCACTGTTGTAATGCATGGTTACTTGAGTTACTGTCACCTTTCTCTTCTGGCCTCTCTCATTAACAAGACATTTTGGCCCACAGAACTGCCACACACTGGATTTTTTATTTGTTTTCCACACCTTTCTTGTAAACTCCAAACATTCTTATGCAGAGAAATCCCTAGTGATCAGCAATTTCTGAGATACTCAAACCACCCCTCTGACACCAACAATCATTCCATGGTCAAAGTTCAAAGTAGATTTATTACCAAAGTGCATCTGTGTCACCATGTAGTATTCTAAGATTCATTTCCTTTTGGACATTCAGAGTAAATAGAGAGAAGCACAATAGAATCAATGAGAAACCTCACACGACAGATGACCAAACAACCACTGTGCAAAAGAAAACAGTGTAAATACAAAAATAAAACAATAATAATAACAAATAAGCAATAAATTCACTTAAATCACACTTCTTACCCATGCTAATGTTTGGTCTGAACAACAACTGAACCTTTTGACCATGTCTGCATGCTTTTATGCATTGAGTTGCTGCCACCTGATTGGCTGATGATATATTTGCATTAACGAGCAGGTGAGCAGGTGTACTTACTAAAGCGGCCAGTGAGTGGAGATTTTAGTTCGTTTTATGGAAGAAGAAGCTGTAGAACTGGGCACAATTACGATGTTTAAAAGACATTTGGACAGAGATATGGGCCAAACTCTGACATGTGGGACTAATTTGAAAAGGTATCCTGGTCAGTTTGCACAAATAAAGGCTGAAGGGCCTGCTTCTGTGCTGCATAACTCTATGACTATTATAAACTCAATGAAATACTAAGAATTCACAATCTCTGATAAATCAGTACATACTACTTTGTTTTGCTTTAACTTGGAAAACTTTGTTCCATATCTTCTAATCTTGATTGTGTCTTTTTTTTTTAATTTTCATCCCCTCAGCTCATTTATGTATCATGACCAACACTGTCAAATTGTATTCCTGCCAAATATTTTCACAGTTAGCTCTTATAACTCAGGGGCAGTTGAATCAGCACAACTCATGAGGAATGTTTACTCAGAATGACATTATTGATTGTTGTTTGTGTTTTAGGGTCAATGACTGCGTGCTACGAGTCAATGATGTGGATGTCTCTGAAGTTGTTCACAGTAAAGCAGTGGAGGCTCTGAAAGATGCAGGACCTGTTGTTCGACTCTTAGTCCGCAGAAGGCAGCCAGCTGCAGAGGCTATATTAGAAGTGAATCTTCTAAAAGGACCCAAAGGTAAAAGTATGTTATTACTGACTATTCATCATCTTGAAAACTCAAAACATGGCTTCCTTGTTCTTTTACTGTAGTAGAGTCTCTGGAGAAGTGTAGTTAGCCCTACTTACAGAATCTACTCAATGTTATTATAGCATTGGACTTGCTCCAAAATATTAACAATGAATTTTGCACACATAACATAAATAGTAGCTCACTGTTCCCTGCTTCACTAACACAAATAGCACCTGGGCTTTCATATTCTTAGCAACACAATCATGCTCAGTCCCAGTAGTAACACCTGCATTTCTCCTGTATTATTAATACTGAAGGCCCGGCAATCTCAGACTCTAATACCAAATTGATGGGTACTTCCAGCTTGCATTGTGTCCAGGCAGTTCCAATCCCTGTAATACACAGTGGCTGAGCATAGCAGTACTCAGCAACTGAAAATTCCTCACCTTGGTAGTAGATAGTGTCTGGGCAGCTGCAGGCATGATTACATGAAGAATCCTTAACCTTAAAAGTTACCTAACCAGCTGAGTGTTTCCAATGTTTTTTGCTGTCAGTTCTACAGTATGAAGAGTCCAGTGCTAGCAATTTACAGTGACTGGGGATTCCTGTTCTCGTAATATGTAATGCATAGACATTCTCAGTCTTGAAGTTCTGAAAGGAATGGATATAGGAGTGGAGAATGCCCTGGTTATCATTGTCCAAAATTCTGTAGATTGATAGGATGATCATACCATGTAGTTTCAGTTGGAGTGTGATGAGAAGATTATCCAGGAATACTAAGGACCCTCACAGGAGATTGGTGAACAGGTTGAGAGCACATGAAATTAAGGGTGACATGCTACCAAAGTTTAAGAGGTGGGAATTAAACAGTAGGAATAAATGAGTTCTCTTTCAAGTTGACAGTCAGTGCCAAGTGGGTTTTTACTGTTTACTGTTTGGCACGAGGGGACTAAATGTAAAATATGCAAGATATTAAGTAAGAATGTGAGTAGATGCAAAAAGGTTTCAAGGGGATATAGATAAGCTGAGTGATTGCACATCGACATGGCATGAGGGGTAGCCTACACCAAAACATGAGGTTATCCATCAGTAGAAAAATTGCTGAGATAGAGTATCTTAAATGTTCAGAGACTTGATTGCCCTTGCACATGAGTTGTTGAAAGTTAACAGGCAGGTGCAGCAAGCAGTTAGGACTCAGATAATATTTTGTTGTTAGTAAGCATCTTTTCCAGCCCTCTCCTCCACGATTTACCTCTAATTCTAACTTGGTGATTTCCTACTGTTATGGCCTTCGCTCTACTTCTGTATTGTTCAATGGTAACTTAACCCGAGATTGAATCCAAGGATTAATTTCTGAAGTGAGATTGCATAAGATAGCGTTGTTTTCCCTTGAAATTTGAAAGTTCTGAAGGGATGTGATGAAATTTTGTTTAGATTCTGAGAAGGGATGATTTGTACTTGTACTGTTCCGGTTCTTTGGGGAATTTGAGACTGAAGGCATCTTGAGGACTGGAATGGGTATTTCTGCAATTTGAGAGGGAGAAGCATAAGTCACGTCTATCAATATCACAATGGAATAAAGGGAATTACAGAGGCATGAGAGAGGAACTTGCCCAGGTGGATTGGAGGGGGATACTGGCAGGGATGATGGCAGAGTAGAGGTGGCTGAAGTTTCTGAAACTAGTTCACAAGGCACGGGATAGATATGTCCCATAGAAGGAGTTGTTCTCAAATGGCAGGGCTAGGCAACCGTGGCTGAGAAGGGAAATTAAGGAATGCGTAAGAGCCAAGGAAAGGGCATATAACGTAGCAAACATGAGTGGGAAGTTGGATGATTGGAAAGCTTTTAAAATCCAACAAAAGGCAATGAAAAAAGCTGTAAGAAGGAAAAGATGCAGTATTAGGGCAAACTAGCCGATAATGTAAAACAGGATACTAGAAGTTTTTTCAGTTAAATAAATACGAGTAAAAGGGAGGTGAGAGTCGATATTGGACCACTGGAAAATGACGCTGGTGAGGTAGTAATGGGGAACCATCAAATGGCAGATGAACTTAATAAGTACTTTGCTTCCATCTTTACTGTGGAAGATGCTAGCTGTATACCAGAAGTCCGTGAGTGTCAGGGAGCAAGAGTTAGTGTCATTGCTATTACAAAGGAAAAAGTGCAAGGCAAACTGAAAGGTCTTAAGGTGGGTTAGTCACATGGATCAGATGGACTACATCCCAGAATCCTGAAAGAGTTGCTGAAGAGATAACAGATGCATTGGTCATGATCTTTCAAGAATCACTCGATTCTGGCATGTTCTCAGGGGGCTGGAAAATTGCAAATGTAACTCCACTATTTAAGAAGGGGGGAAGGTAAAAGTGAGGAAATTATAGGCCAGTTAGCCTAACCTCAGTGGTTGGGAAAGTGTTGGAGTCTATTATTAAGGACGAAGTTTCAGGGTATTGAAGATTAATGATAAAATAAGTCAAAGTTAGTATGGTTTCTGTAAAGGAAAATCTTGCCTGACAAAACTGTTGGAATTCGTCGAAGAAGTGACAAGTAGAGTGGACAAAGGAGAGGCAGTGGATGTCATTAACTGAGATTTTCAGAAGTTGCCTCACGTGAGGATGCTTAACAAGATAAAATCCTAAGGTGTGACAGGAAAGATACTGGCATGGATAGAGGAATGGCTGACAGGCATGAGGCTGCGAATGGGAACATAGTGGGTGTTTTCTGATTGGCTGCCAGTGACTAGTGGCATTTCTCAAGGGTCGGTACTGGAATCACTACTTTTCACATTGTTTGTCAATGATTTAGATAACGGAATTGATGGCTTTGTGGAAATTTTGCGGATGATACAAAGATAGGTGGAGAGGTAAGTGGTGTTGAGGAAGCAATGCGATCACAGCAGGGCTTAGACAAATTGGAAGAATTAGTGAAAAAAGTGGCAGATGGAATACTGTTGAGAAATGTATGATAATGCATTTTGGTAAAAGGATCAATAGGTAAAATGAGCATCATAGGAAGTCATTCCTGCCTGTGGCCATCAAACTTTACAACTCCTCCCTTGGAGGGTCAGATACCCTGAGCCAATAGGCTGGTCCTGGACTTATTTTCTGGCATAATTTACATATTATTATTTAATTATTTATAGTTTTATATTGCTATATCTATACTCCATTCTTGGTTGGTGCAACTGTAACGAAACCCAGTTTCCCTCAGGATCATTAAAGTATGACTATGACTATGACTAATAGTGTAGACTATTATTTAAATGGAGAGAAAGTTCAAACATCAGAGGTGCATAGGGACTTAGGAGTCCTCTTGCAAGACTCCCAGAAGGTTAATTTACAGGCTGAGTCTGTGGTACAGAAGGCAAATGCAATGTTGGCACTTATTTCAAGGGGAATAGAATATAAAAAAAGGAGATAATGCTGAATCTTTATTAAGACATTAGTCAGACCGCACTTGAAGTATTGTCAACAGTTTTGGGCCCCTATTCTCAGAAAGGCTATTCTCAGAAATGACTATTCTCATTGTCATTGGAGAGATCCAGGGGAGGTTCATGAGGATGATTCCAGGAATGAAGAAGAGGTTAACATATGGGGAGTGTTTGGCAGCTTTGGACCTGTACTCAATGGAATTTAGAAGAATGCATGGGAATCTCATTGAAACCTACCGAATGTTGAAAGGACTAGATAAGGTAGAGGTAGAGAGGATGTTTTTTTGGGAGTATCTAGAATTAGAGGGCACAGCCTCAAAATTGAGAGGTAACCTTTTAGAACAGAAGTAAAGAGGAATTTTTTTAGTTTGAGTATGGTCATTCTGTGGAATGCTCTGCCACAGACTGCGGTTAAGGCCAAGTCCGTAGGTGTATTTTAAGCAGAGGTTGATAGATTCTTGATTGGTCAGGACATCAAAGGGTATGGTGAGAGGGCAGGTGTATGAGGTTGAATGGGAACCAGCATCAGCCATGATGAAATGGCAGAGCGGACTCGATGGGATGAATGGCCTAATTTTCCTCCTATGTCTTACGGTCTTGTTTCGAAATGAATGAAGAAATGCTTCCACTTGCAGAGTCAGGTAGATGTAATTCTTAAATATTAAGTCAGTTGGTAATTTTGGGCATACAGTTGATATATTTTTTTAAGCAAAGGAATTAAGTGACATGGGGTGAGGGAGGTCTATGTTGTTATGTCACAGATAGGACCTATCTATAGGATTATTGATCTTGAAACCATTTGGATAATAATGGACTGACAGAGAGAAGTAAATCTGTACCGTTATGACTAAGATCTAAGATCGCCATGAGCTACAAAGAACATATCTTCTGGTCTAGTTACTGACAGATGATGAGTCACATTCCATTTGAAATCTTGCTAACATCAACCTGCAAGCTTTGCATTCTACTCCTCTGTGTAAAAAATTGTGATATAGCTGAATGGGCAGCAGAAGTCTTCAATGCATGAAATTTTGAGGAGCTAAGGGTGTTTATATGTTTACAGACAAACTTAAGATGTTTGCTTAAAAATTCACAAAGTTAAAAAAGTATTGGAGGAACTGAACTGATTAGCAGTCCAATTATAAGGTTATGTTAGGAAGAAAAACAGTGATAGAACAACGAATAAAAAAAAGAGATCATCTCATATTCTCAGGCTTTCCTTCAGGACTGAAGATTAAGCTTGCTTGCACTCTTTTTCTGTGGGTTGTATGGTGACTAAGGAATTGCAGATTCTTCCACTGGGTGCAGGGGTGACTGACTGGCAGACAGATGGGCAGCTTGTGAGGTGAATATAACCCTAAAATTGCAGCCCAACACAAAGTGACTAATACTTAGTCACTGACCTTTCAGCAGGAAAGTGATCAGACTTTGTTTGGAATGGTGTGGGATGAGCTCAATGAGTCCCATTTAATGTCGGAGGAATGTATACAATGTACATCCAGACATTCTTTACCTCCGCAGACATCCACGAAAACGGAAGAGTGCCCCAAAGAATGAATCACAGTTAAAACATTCGAGCCCCAAAGCCCCCCCCAACTCCCCCTTCCCACGTGCAAGCATCAACAAAGCAATGACCTTGAGAAGAATAATCCCAATGACTGTCTAAGATTCCTGCTGATCTATGAAAAGCGAAGAAAAAGATTAATGCCCATCATGTATTAACTGTTCTCTGCCATTACTTAGCCCCCTGCAATAACACTCAAAAGAACAAGTTAGATGCCATTGATGCAATTCTGATGTGCAATAGAGCTTGACATTCTCAAGTACCATAATGGGAGGGTATAATAGTGTATCTCCTGTTCATTTAAACAACATAAAGAGCTTTTTCCATCTTTGTGCAGTCATCTTCAGGCTACTGCTGTGCTAGTGAAGCAGCAAAGTCCTCAGACTGGACAAACTGGGATGTAAGAAAATGCAGAGATATTGAATATTTAAAGAATACTTATTGCCATTCTTCTATACTACTCCCTATTTAAATGTAGGTACTTATTTTTTATAGTCTTCTCAGAGATAACTATGAAAATCCCCATCAGCACATGCAGTATAACCATCAAGTGGTGTGTTTATCCCCTGCTGTATTTGCTTTAGACTTGTGACTGTGAGGCTAAGCACAGCTCCAAAGCCATATATAAGTCTGCTGATGACACCACTGTTGTTGGCCGAATCAAAGGTGGTGATGAATATAGGAAGGAGACTGAAAATCTGGCTGAGTGGTGCCACAACAACCTCTTAGTCAATGTCAGAAAGACTAAGGAGCTGATTGTTGACCATAATGGAAACTAGAAATTCATGTGCCAGTCCTCACTGGTGGATCAGAGGTGGAGAGGGTCAGCAACATTAAATTCCTTTGCATTAGCATTTCAGAGGAGCTGTCCTTTGTCCAGCATGGAAGTGGCATTACGAAGAAAGCACAGCAACGCTTTTACTTTCTTAGAAGTTTGCGAAGATTTTGTATGTCATCTAAAACTTTGCCAAACTTCTATATACTGACTGGTTTTTTCATGGCCTGGTATGAAAACACCAATGAGCTTGAATGGAAAATCCTATGAGAAGTAGTGGCTAAGGCCCAGAATATAATGGGCAAAGCCATCCCGACCATTGAGCACATCTGCACAGAGGCCTGTCGTAGGAAAGCAGCATCTATCATCAGGATGCCATCACCCAGGTCATCAGCAAGAAGGTACAGGAGCCTCTGAATCCACACCACCAGGTTCAGGAACAGTTATCACTCTTAACTATCAGATCCTTGAACTAGCGGAGATAACTTCACTTGCACCAACACTGAACTGTTCCCACTTTCGTATGGACTCACTTTCAAACACTCTTCATCTCAGGTTCTTGATATATATTGCTTATTTATTTATCATTATCTTATTATGTATTTGCACAGTTTGTTGTCTTTTTCACATTGGTTGTTTGTCCATCTTGCGTGTGGTTTTTCATTGATTCTATTGTGTTTCTTTGCATTTACTGTGAATGTCTACAAGAAGATGGATCTCAAGCTTGTATGTAGTGAAATACTGTACTTTGATAATAAATTTACTTTGAACTGAACTTGGAGTTGTCTGACAGGCTGTGTTCTTGGAATATTTCAAAATGTTAAACTTAAAACAAGAGAGGTATATGAAAAAAATGTCAACCGAGTGTCCAGTTCACTAGTTTTGCTAATAAGTTGTTTTCTTTAAGTCTAAGAATAAGTAGTGAGTTAAGAACAATCTCTATTAAAAAGAGTCTTACCAGCAATCCTTAATGAAGCCACACTCTAAAAAAAATCTCTCAGGAGGCAAAACACAATTAGTGAAGTGTAAAGGATTGCAATCATCAGATAATTTGCAAAATATTGTACAGCTGGCTCATTAACATGTTTCTGTGATGCTCCTGGCAAGTCAAGATTGATATATTGGATCTGCTTTCGGGGACAGGAGCTAGAATGTTGCACGGCAGCCAACTGTGAACATTCTGTTTCCATATATCCAACCCTTGAATTACAACCTTGATACAAAATACCCTGATTTATATATCACGACCTTTTGGGAGAGGGATCAGATCTCATTGGTTGGATTGGGGTGGGCAGGAAAAGAGTAGACTCAATGATCACTAAAAATAAGTTGTGCAGGTGATTATGGAGGTAAGAATCATGTTCAAGGATTGGAAGGGCAAACAGTAAAGTAATTTGGGCATGGGATTGCTGATCAAGACCTTCATTAGAGTGTCAAGGTTGAAATGGATTTCTTCTCACATCTTTTTCTCAATTACTCTATGAATTTACTTATGTTCATGGATAGAGTGTCCATAACTTACAGAGATCTTTATTGTATTAGCCAAATTTCCTGAACTGCAGGGTTATGATTATTGTGATTCTTTTAAAACCAAACATGTACAAGAGACTATTGGGTCCCTTGCAGTCTAAACAATAATTTAACGCTCTGTTTATCATGGTCTGAATCTTATATGGCCTCTTTTCTAGCATTATACTGCAAATGAGTAATTAATGCTATTCTCCTAGGCCTAGGTTTCAGTATTGCTGGCGGGATTGGAAATCAGCACATTCCTGGAGATAACAGTATCTATATAACCAAAATCATTGAAGGTGGAGCAGCCCAGAAAGATGGTAGGCTGCAAACAGGAGATCGGCTACTTGCCGTAAGTTTTCTACGTCTGAAAAACTTCACTGTTCTCAATTACTTCGTTCTTAACAAATGTGAAGCTAAACATATTTTACAAGTAAATTGCATCTCGAGAAAGCAAATTCAGAGGAATGAAACATTTTGGAAGGAGAATGAGCAGAATGAGAATAAAATCAGTGATACAATTCTAGTGTGGGTGCAATGACAATGAGATCTGGGGCTTACATACTCAAAATTCTGCAGGTGGGCAGAGATGATAAGAAAGGTGTTTATAAAAATAGCTTATAGCTATCCATAGTTTTGGTTATGGAGGTAAAATGTGAAAATGCAAATGCATAATTCTATACTTTTAGAAATCAATAGCTGGGCATCAGTTGGAGCATTCTGTCAAGTTCTGAGAAGCACTCTTTAGGAAGAATACTGGCCTAGCACAGATTGTAGAAAATATTCATTGGAACTGTACTGCAGATAAAGAACTTCATTTAAGAATTAAAATTAAAGAAACTGGGATTGTTCTCTTCAGAGCAAAGAAGGCTTGGAAGATTTAATAGAAATATTCAAAACCTTATAGCAAATTTGAAAGAGTGCTTTGGAGAAATTATTTCCATGGACCTTAGCAGTTAAAGGAGACACTTAGCACAAGGACCAGAGAGGAAATAAGATTTTTTTAATAAAATAAATGTTCGCATCTTGAATATCCTGTTTCTAAAGGTAGTGAAAGCAGATTTGACCATTACTTTCAAAACTGAAAGTTTGCTGAGCATTTTTGCACGATCAAGGAAATAGAGCTAATTGGATATCTCACGGAAAGTTAGCACAGGCACAGGTGGAAGTGTGAATTGTGGAGATGGAGGTGCAGGATTGGCTGGAGGAAATTTACAGAGCTCACTTTTTGTTCTGGACAGGTCAATAATATCAGCCTGCAGGAGGTACGGCATGAAGAAGCTGTGGCAGCTCTCAAGAACACTTCAGATATGGTCTATCTGAAAGTTGCTAAGCCTGGCGGCAGTCACCTTAATGATGTATATGCACCTCCTGACTATGCTAGCAGTAAGTATTTACTGTTTTATCATTTGTATTGGCATTACTTTTGTCAAAGTGAGAGAGGAAAATGGGCACAATATAATCTTTGTGTGGAAATTCTGAAGAGGCTAGTTTCCTGTCCCTTGTTAATTTCATGACTGTGATTGGTAGTCTTTCTCCATCGACATGTAACCCATGAACACATGGAAAGTGGAGGAGATAAGTGAAGCCACATTCTCATATGACTGCTGCACTCATTTCTGAGTTATACCTGATCTTAGAGTACTGTGCGTAAGAGAGGATAACTGTATCTATATAACCAAAATCATCAAAGATGGGCCAAGCAGCTTTCTGTCATTGGGTCAGGCAGCATCCATCGAGGCAAAGAGATGTTGCTCATTTGGGTCAACACCTTATGTCAGAACTCTCATGCATGGTCTCGGTCCTAAACACTGGCAGTTCCTCTGCCTCTACAGATGCTGCCTAACTCCTGAGTTCTTAAAGAGATTACAGCATTTTGTGTCTCCAGCTTTCCATCTTTAGTAGGAACTCGGGCAGAGGGGTATTAAACTTAGTCAAACTTAGTTCACATAGTCTGCATGGACCTTGGCAATATTTTCACGCCATTTATGAAGCAATGGGTGAGAACTGAATGCAGATTACTACCCACTTGCCACAAAACCAGCTAGAATACAAATCAGCCCCCAATCTTCTGTCAGATCTGATTCTAGATTTCTCTGCCTGGTGCATGAAGCATCTAGCCGTTTTCCTTTGATTTGTGGAGATGGAATAGAACATGGGTGTGCTGCCCATTCCACTGAACGTTCATGTTGGATTTAATCTTTTCCAAGACGCTACACCCTGACGCATTCCCATCTGACCTACATCACATTCTAACATATCATCACTTGGTATATAGTTTCCTGATTCCCATCCTGGGCTACCTTTAGCCTAATATAACTCATGGCTGGTCACCTTTCTCACTGTCTGACCTCTGATAAATGAAGGAAAAAAATAGGTGCTTGTATTTGTACATCACCTTTGAACCATAGTATATGTTGCAGCCAATTTAATATGCAGTCACTGTTGAATTGTTGAAAACGTGCTGGCAAATGTGTGCATAACGAGTTCCCACAGATAGCAGTGCAATAATGAATAGATAACTCATTTCAGTGGTGTTGATTGAGGAATAAACGTTGAGTAGGACACTCCCATGTTCTTCTTGAAAAATCTTGTCATTAGATCATTTATATCAGTTTTGGATAGCAGATTAGTTTAATGTCCTATCGGAAAGATATCACATCATAATAAAGAAATCTTTTAGTAATTCCCTTGGATATCAGCATGCTTGAGTGCCTAAATGGGAATTAATTCCACAATTTTATGATTCAGTGAAAGTCCTATCAACTGAACATGACTAACATCTGCAAAGTAAGCTTAGTGTGGAGCAAGGAGTTGCCATTTCCAAATTCAAAACAACCATTTTGCTGCTCCAATACGCTGCTATAGGGCAATATGTAAAAAGTCACATTTACTCTGGCTCTGTTGTTCTTCGCTAATTCAATGCATTTATCTTTGCGTTGCAGCATTTTCAACCCTCACAGAGAATCATGTGAACACTGGTATGAATTACATGGGTGGAGTTGAAAGCAAACCCACATATCCACTGCCAGCAATCACATCAGGACGTTATTCTCCAGTTCCTCGGCATGTCATGGGAGATGACGACTTTACAAGGTCAGTCTCTGTTAAAGCCGTGCAATAGCATGCTAGTCTGTAGCCTTACAATTGTACGTGGAGACCGTAATTTTTCTTTGAACAAATTTCATAGAAGGTTCAGATTGCTTGGCCATTCTTGATGGAAAAATGATTTCCAAAGAAATTCTATTGTCCATTTTATTTTAAGGTCCAGTGGATTAAAATTTAAATGTTATATTTCAACGTTTGAGGTTGCATGATTACAGTTTGGACGATAACATGAAAAGAATTGAAAGATGTGGAATGGATTAACTGCTGATTAAGACAAAACAGAGTAGCACATGAATTATTACCACAAAAGAGAATAAATGCCATGTTGTCTTAGAGACTAGAATCCAGGAATTGATTCAGAAAAACAGAACTTCGGTCTTAAATGTAATTTTGAACAATATGTGGACATATTTCTCAAATATTTGCATCATAATTAACAAAAGGCTTCAAAAAGTGCAATGTGTGTTTGTTAAATCTTGTTACTGTCAAACGTAAGGTGAAGGTGAGGACACAACTCATCATTTTTTTTCCCTCCTTGGCTGTTAAATTTTGACTGGAAATGTCACATATGAAGAAATATTCATTGCCCTGCTACTAACAGGCTTTTTTAACAGATTTATTCAAGTTATGCCAACAGAATTTGTTACATTTCTTAGGAAGTTATCCTATGATGTTTTAAGCCATAATTAATACAAGAGTGTACAGGACATTGGATTATGCCATTTCTAATCTTTGTCGTCTTGTGGATTGGAACAGAGGTATTTTAAAATGATAGCAGAGGAGCAGAGCTTGCGTGTGGGATATAATGTTGGAGTGTCATCAGGTATGTTTGAGTAAGTAAATGAATGACAAACAAAAATTGAAAGCATGAGAATAATTCCTTAGAAAGGAGGACCTCCACCCATGACTTATTGGCCTTGCATGTTCTTCGAGGCACTGGCCTCATGAGGCCAACGGTTTAGATGCGTCCTTCCTCTCAAAGCTGATATTTGCTCTTTCTTACTGATTGTAATGTTTTAATAGAAGCTTATGGAAAAAAGATATTTACTGAAAAGAGGAATGAGAAGGAAGGCTTGTGTCATCAAAGGCTTAGTTCCCTCTTATGTGTCTGAGTATATATCAAGCAGGAACCTTATATGGATTTTTTTGCCTGATATTTGTAATGGACCATCATGTAGCATGTCATCTTGTTTATGGTGTTGGAATTTAAATTGAGCAGTTTGCAAATTGGTGTACATTCCTCTCTTTAGAGGCTCATGTAAAGTCTAAGTTGAAGTTTTACTGTCCTGTTAACTCCTCTACCTTCGGAATAATGGATTGTTTTTGATCTGGCCAATGCACTGCTTTGCCCTCCCCATATCCTAGCCAAACTGTTGCAATCCCATGGATTGGATTGTAGAATGACATAGAATGTTCTATGTCAGTGAAACCTTAAAGCCCACTGGTCCTTTGAGGCCTATGAAACTTTCTAAATGACTCAGGTTATCGGAGACAATTAAATAGTGTTAAGATAGATTTAAATACTTATAAATAAAGAAACAAACAAACAAATATATAAATGCATAAAAATTTAACTATACATATTTAAACAATATTTAATTGGTATGATGCAATTAAAGACCATTAATATAAATTAAAACTATTAAAACATTTATCTTTTCAATCTAGTTTGGCATTTGCATTCAGAACAGTAGGCCCTGACAAAATGCATTAGCACAATTAAACTCAACACAGAGTGAAGTGACAAATCAGGAAGTCAGATTCACTAACATCTAACCTCTAGAATGTTCTGAACTTGCAAGTTACAGTGGCAGTTCATGGTAGTTGAGGATGTGCTGAAGAACAAAGGGCAGGTGGGCAACATTTCCTCACTAAACCACCAGCAACATAATATAAACTGTCTCATATGTTTTAGTGTTTTGATCTGATTTTTAAACGATACATTTTCCAAAGTCTCATGCTGTCAGTATGACAGTGTATTTCAATATCTGAGGGGTAGATTTTAATATTGGATGGTTTCTGAGCTGTGGGTGAATGGAGTGAGTCAACCTCCTACGTGATTTCAGGACAGAGAGGTCCAAGTCAAGCCAAGCCAAGTTTCAAAACCACTAGTAGGTTAGCCAACATTCCCAGCAGTTGGAGGGCTAAAATTTTTTTTACAGCCAGCCCTATCTTAATCAGTGAATGTATCATTTAGTGTTTTCGCTGCAGTTTGAAGATTTGGGCTTAGAGTCTGTTGCAGACATAAGTAACCATGTTTGATCACCCAGCAAAACAAATCTTAATGCAGATTTTTATACATACAAATGGGTTGTCTTTTCATAGATGTTTAAAGATAGATTACATGAGTGAAGCAGCTGAGATTGTCAACACCCTGACCATTGCCATTAGATTAGTTCTGCGGTGTTATCAGTGGTTATACGTGACAGTAAATGTACTCCTCTTTTACTCTTCTTTCATCACAGCACTTGCTCTGCCATCTAACTTTTCTGATATTTTCCAATCACACTTCTCAATTACAATGGGGCAATCCTCCTCTTTCAAATTACGTCTTCACTCCAGGCCCCACACCAGAACTTGACAGGTTTTGTTTATGACCAGCTCCCTTCCTATTCACAGCTTGCTTCTTCTGCCTGCCAGCCTGCAATCTCAATGAAACAAGCTGTGAGCACATCTCCTCTCTTGTCTCCATGTCAACCAGTACCTGGCAATATTCCAAAAGCCTGCTGTTGGGCACCTGTAGAGCGCTTACCACAAATAAATACTTCTGGGGTTCTGATTTAAATATCAGAGGCTTCCATGATCCGTGCTGAAGCTGCAGAGGCAACGTAAGTTTCACACAAAAGAACGACTGCAAATAGTTGAAAGTATTGGTTTAGACCTTAGAGGAAGGATTAGATCAACTGCAGTGTTGATTAACCATCTGAAGCCAATAAGCTCTAACTGCAGGTAGCCAACAGCTGTCGGTCCATTCTAACTCTTGTCAAAATCTTCCATGTCAGATGACTGAAGACCTCCTTGCTCTGTGGTAAATCAAAGGCTGACTTTGAGGTCTTTCTTTCCACCTCACCATGACACTATAAATTCCATGCTCATTGGCTAAAAGTAAATTGAACCCCAGCCATAAAATCAAGAAGCAGATTTTGATTTGCAGCATCAAAGTCGTTCAGGGATGGAAAACTCTGGATTATAGTCATTTAGTGACTCTCTGGGAAATTTTTATGCATTTCTATGTTGAGCTGATGGTGATTAGACACCAAGAGATTAGGATAGCCACAGGAGCTGTCTTAATGTTATGTGTTGTAATCATGCATGGCTGTGGTCAGCCAAGGTATGAACTTGGGGAAGCTTGCATTTGTGGCAGGACAATTAGACATTTACTGCTGGCTGCAGGTGGCAGGAGTGTATTTAGTATTTCAGTAGTATTTAAATAGTATTGTAAATATATTGTTTGATTTTGTATTCTTTGTTGTTTACATAATCATTAGAGGTTATATGTAAAAGTACATGAATGGCATACATCATCACACCACCACATGGTTTTACAAATCATAGCAGTGGCCGTCAGGAATATTTATAACTTTACCAGCCTTGGCAAAAAAACAGTGTCAGCAACTTATTGATAAATTAATCAGAATCAGGTTTAATATCACTGGCATATACTGTGAAATTTGTTGTTTTGCGGTAGCTGTACATTGCAATACATAATAATAAAAACTATAAATTATAATAAGAATATATAAAAAAGAAACAAAATAAATAAGTCGTGCAAAAAGGAAGAGGGGAAGATTGAAGTAGTGTTCATGGATTCATTGTCCATTCAGATATTAGATGGCTGAAACATTGTGTGTGTGTCTTCAGGCTCCTGTACCTCCGCCTTGCTAATAACTGTGTGAAGAAGACATGTCCTGGGTGATAGAGGTCCTTAAGGATTGATACTGCCTTCTATAATCTGGAAAGAGTCCAAGGCAATACTGGCAGACCATTTTGCTCACATTCTCAAAGACTGTGTCTTGCCAGCTGAAAGCATGTAGGAAAGCAGTGGTTCAGGATGCTACTGCCTGCGCACACATTACTTTCCAAGCCCAGACTACCCTATTCCAGAATCAGAAAGGAATAGCCATTCTTTAAGTGTGTGGAGCCCTTATATACTGGGGAATCCTCTTGAAATGTTTGAAGCAGATTAAAGCAGGACTACGGCAGTTTCCAGAGCAGTACAATTCACCAAAATAAAATCCAGCCAAAATAACTATGGTTAATATTCTGAGTACTTGCAGATGAGTGTCCCTTTAAATTGTGCTAAACCAGGTTTGTGCAAGTTATGCTAAGTAGTAACATGTAAAATACAGATTTGTATCCCTGCATCTGTGTTTTATATTAAAACTGCAACACCTACATTAGATACTGTCTTGGTTTTCCCTGCTAATTCAGGTGAGCACCTAAGCTACCTTAATGAAAGTCCTGAACATAATGGTAGAGTTTTTGTGGAAACCAGACAGTTAATCATATACCTTTATTTAAGTGTTCAGAAAAATATAATCCCTTGTTCTTCTTCCAACCCTGCATCGAGATATTACATGTCTCTCTGTATCTCTCTCTCCCTTCCCCTCTCTCCCTTGCTCTCCTTCTTCTCTCTCTTTCCCTCCCACCCTTTTTCCTTCTCTTTCTCTCCCTCTCTCTCTCTCTCTCTCTCTCTCTCTCTCTCTCTCTCTCTCTCTCTCTCTCTATCTCTCTATCTCTCTTGCCACCCCGCCCCCTCACCAGGACCTTAATCCCCTCCCATCTCTACTGTTGAATTTAAATTTTCTTTTATCTCTCTGGGCCACTGCATTTAAGTGTTCTAGCCAGCATGGTATAGGATTGGATTGCTGTGTGCCTGTAGGTGGAGTGATGGATTATGCAATAACCACTGTGCTACAGAAGTTAAAATCAAGTTCAGGGTGTGGGCTGGAAACCGGAGCAGTTATGTCTCAAGATATTCAATACCAAGGGACTGTGTGAGTACTAAGTTATTTTGTGATATTCTTCAATGAATGGTACGTTGTCTGAGGCTTACAAATGTGGTAAAGGTGAAGTATAGCAATAGCAAATTAGCTAATTTGCACCTTTAGGAATGTACTTCCTGGTTATGGAGCAGCCTGCAGGTTTCCAAACCTATGGGCGGCACTCTATACAGAAACTAGCAAAGCATAAAAGGTGCTTGTCAGTTGCTACTAGGAAGCACTACTTGATAGCACCACTGAGATCCAGTGCTCAGAATCTAAACAACTGTAATATTTAGCAATATCTCCTCCGATACAAAAGTTAGCATTACAAAGTAACTTGAGGGAGTGCAATATAAATCCTGTAACTGTAATCCTGTAAAACTTGGATGTCAACATTTGTAATATTGTGTGAAATTTCAAGCACCTTGGACTGTAGAATTCTGGAAGGATGACCAGTGAATCTAAGTTTTGAAACAACGTTATTGGAGCATCCTGCAATACCATGGATATTTAGCACTTTACTCAAGATTATAGAATGTAACCCTTGCAAGGCCTTGCACCACCTCTGGGCCTTACACATGGCTGGCGTTTACTAGAGACAGCCAGTCAATCTGCCCAGAGTTTCTCTTAATTTATTTCAATGTATTTCTGGTATTCTAGTATATTTGCACGTGCAAAATTTATTTGTTGCATGTAAAATTTACTCCTGTGCAGCTAAAGTCAAACTTGAAGCTAGCGAGCTAGTGAGCTGAATTTTGGAGAGTGAGGGAGAAATTAATTTGAAAAGGAACATTTTCCTTCAGAAACTATTTATGTCGCAGGGCTGATGCAGAGTTCCTTTCCCCCCCACAGATGCTGCTGGGTCCAAAGAGTACCTTCAGCAGATTGTTATTGGCTCCAAGTTCCAGCACCCTCTTAAGTCTTTAAAGCACCATGATGTTGGCATGAATGTTGAGTGGATGTACAACAATATCATACAAAGGAAATGTATGAAACTGATTTTTGTTTTTTAAATTAACCATTAAACCATGTTAATCTATGATAGATAAGATATTGGTTTGTTGGTGTTCAGCTTTTGGGCATTATGAGTATCTGGAAACTCCAAAGTGTCATCTGCATAGCATATAAGACAGCTTGCAGTGGACACCATGTTTGTGAGGATATTACTGCACATGGGTGTCTGTCCACCACTAGTTTGCAAGGTAGTCCAATCATAACAATAAAGGTTGTGGAGTGTTGATCTGACCCCAATGCTGCATTTTGGAGTTCAGTTCTCCAGCCTTTAATTTCCAATGACCTCTTGTGATTAGTGCATACAACATCAGGAAAGTTTCCTATTCAGTCAAATAGCTACTAACACCCGCACCTCCCCCAAGCTCCCTAGCCACCCGCACTCCCAGCACCAGGCCTGTTTATGGAAAAAAACGGGCAATTTAGTGGTCAGCTGCTAGTCAATGTTTTTTTTTCTGTCTGTTGTGCCAATTCTGAACCTTCCTGGTGTTTCCAATGCTTGGTTCAAATTGCGGAGTTCCATGGATTACCATAGTACGTAGATGGTGAATGACACACTTAAGGTTTTCAAAACATTTGCACACATCAAAAAGAATACAGTGTCTCTTGGAGATGAGCCGAGAGAATGACGAGCAGGAGAAGATGCTGAAACTGTATGAAAGTCTGGAATCCACACAACATATTTAGGGAGCAATTCTTCAAACTGAACCTCAGAAAAGAATGAGGTGTGAGATGGTCTGGGCTGCCATGGATAGTAGTGGAAGTTGATAAGCTAGTGGCATTAATAAGGCTTTAGAAATATGAATATGCAGGGAATAGAGGGATGTGGATCATGTGCAGGTAGAAGAGATTTAATTTGGCATTCTGTTCAGCAGAGATATTGTGGGCTGGAGTGTCTGCTTCTGTGCCTTGCTGCTCCTTGTTCTATATCAGCAAGTTCTTTAGAAATATTTTCTCACTGTAATTGGTGGAAATATCTAAACTAGTCACACTCCTGCCAAGTGCTACCTCTGATAATCACTATGCGACACCAGGAGCTGCAGAACATGCAATAGCAGTGTATTGCAGACTAAGTACAACTAACACATGTGCTTACACACACATATGTTATGCCATTATGTCACATTTAAACTCACTCAATAACCTATTTACATTCAACTGTACTACATTGT
The DNA here is from genome assembly GCF_030028105.1 of Mobula birostris. Classification (NCBI taxonomy): domain Eukaryota; kingdom Metazoa; phylum Chordata; class Chondrichthyes; order Myliobatiformes; family Myliobatidae; genus Mobula; species Mobula birostris. Next base: position 103,360,421 of record NC_092379.1, on the reverse strand, counting down.
TTGCCCCCTTTGAGGAAGTGTTTCACAGATAAGCAGCAATTACAGATTTAGTCTGTTAACTGGCTTTCTCAGATGGTTAGACATTCTTAACTGCATTTTCTCTGCCATTGTACAGTAGTTACTTCTTGATCTGATGAATTTCTTACATCCTGACAATTCACTATTGATATGTCTCCACTTCAGTAGCTGGTCAATATCCACCTGAAAATAGCCCATCATCACATATTTCCTCAGTGAGTTCTCATCAATCTCTTACTGCAATCATTTGACGATCATGGACTCTTCTGACTTTTTCACCAATTTGCACGAGATATTCTTCAGTGTATACTACACACTTGTAAAGTCTGACCAATCTCTCACTTCTCCATGTCCATATGTGTTTTGTCAGTCTCAAGCCTCTTACTGTCTTGTATTGTCTGAAGTTGTCTTTGCCTCTTCTTGATAGGTTTATGAATCATGATTTTGCTCTTGTTTCAACACTTGTCTCTGCAATCTCTCTTCTCAGCTCGGCTACACTGAACTCAAACATATTGAGATCTATGGCACAGCTGCAGCTGACCTAGTGTGAATTCTGTGGTGAAATATGGTGCTTTGCTTGAACAGGAAGTTAGCTAAATGCTTATTCATGGCTAGACATGAACAATCTTGGAAAATGTATCTCTTCAAAGATCCCCAAAAATTACAAGCAACCTTTTGGCCAAAAGAGACTGGATGGTATGAGAAAATTAATAAATAAATTCATCAATGATTCTTGCACCTTTCAAACAGATATAATGTGAATTGAGATTGCTGTGTGATAGCATGTGATTTCTTTTCTCACTTTCTTTATAGAGTGCAAAACACAAATGCTATTAGGCTCTCCTAAACATTATCCTAAACATTTACAGCAGACTGAAAAGCTTGAGCATATAGATATTAAGAAAGAGGATATACAGGAGCTTTTGGAAAGCATCAAATTGGATAAGTCACCAGGACCAGACAAGATGTACCCCAGGCTACTGTGGGAGGCGAGAGAGGAGATTGCTGATCCCCTGGCAATGATCTTTGCATCATCAATGGGGACGGGAGAGGTTCCGGAGGATTGGAGGGTTGTGGATTTTGTTCCCTTATTCAAGCAAGGGAGCAGAGATAGCCCAGGAAATTATAGACCAGTGTGTCTTACTTAAGTGGTTGGTAAGTTGATGGAGAAGATCCTGAGAGGCAGGATTTATGAACATTTGGAGAGGCATATTATGATTAGGAATAGTCAGCATGGCTCTGTGAAAGGCAGATCGTGCCTTATGAGCCTGATTGAATTTTTTGAGGATGTGACCAAACACATTGATGATGGTAGAGCAGTAGATGTAGTGTATATGAATTTCAGCAAGGCATTTGACAAGGTACCTCATGCAAGGATTATTCAGAAAGTAAGGAGGCATGGGATCCAAGGGGAAATTTTTTTGTAGATCCAGAACTGGCTTGCCCACAGAAGGCAAAGAATGGTTGTAGACGGGTCATATTCTGCATAGAGGTCAGTCACCAGTGTTGTGCCTCAGGGATCTGTTCTGGGAACCCTTCTTTTCGTGATTTTTATAAATGACCTGGATGAAGAAGTGCAGGGATGGGTTAGTAAATTTGTTGATGACACAGAGGTTGGAGGTGTAGTAGATAGTGTGGAGGGCTGTCAGAGGTTACAGCGGGACATTGGTAGGATGCAGAACTGGGCTGAGAAGAGGCAGATGGAGTTCAACCCAGATAAGTATGATGTGGTTCATTTTGGTAGGTCAAATATGATGACAGAATATAGTATTAAAGGTAAGACTCTTGGCAGTGTGGAGGATTAGAGGATTCTTGGGGTCCGAGTCCATAGGAAGCTTAAGGCTGCACAGGTTGACTCTATGGATAAGAAAGCATACGGAGCATTGGCCCTTAGCAATCGTGGGATGGAGTTTAGGAGCTGAGAGGTAATGTTGCAGCTGTATAGGACCCTGGTCAGTCCCCACTTGGAGTACTGTGCTCAGTTCTGGTTGCCTCACTATAAGAAGGATGTGGAAACCTCAGAAAGGGTGCAGAGAAGATTTACAAGGATGTTGCCTGGATTGAGGAGCATGCCTTATGAGAATAGGTTGAGTGAATTCGGCCTTTTCTCCTTGGAGCGACGGAGGATGAGAGGTGAGCTGATAGAGGTGTATAAGATGATGGTCATTGATTGTGTGGATAGTCAGAGGCTTTTTCCCAGGGCTGAAATGGCTAGCACGAGAGAGCACTGTTTTAAGGTGCTTGGACGTAGGTACAGAGGAGGTATCGGGTAGGTTTTTAACGCAGAGAGTGGTGAGTGCATGGAATGAGCTGGCAGCAACGGTGGTGGAGGCAGATACGATAGGGTCTTTTAAGAGACTCTTGGACAGGTATATGGAGCTCAGAAAAATAGAAGGCTATGGGTAACCCTATGTAATTTCTCAGGTAAGGGCATGTTTGACACAGCTTTGTGGGCTGAAGGGCCTGTATTGTGCTACAGGTTTTCTATGTTTCTGTGTTTCTATTATCCATGTTATAACATACAACAACGACTACACCATAGTGTGAGGCATCACACACAAACTTCTTATCATGTTACATACAGTATTTTAAGTGTTGCTAAACTACTAGAATATTGAATTATATCTAAGAAAGGCTCTGTGCTCAGTCATATTTTGTTCTTCATTCTTACAATGATTTTGTCCTTAATTAGTTGTGAATATTTGGCATTCTTCTTTAATGCAACTGCTACTTGGACAAAGACTCTATTTAAGTTTCATGTTATAGTGATGAAGTTGCTTGAAAACCTCCTCTACAAAGTGAAGAGTATTTTCCTCACTGGCTTGCTTACAATATCAATGTCTCTGCCATGCAGATCTTATCATTTGCCAACTGAAGAATGTATTGCAATTAGACATTAGAGGAAAGATTCTTTTGCGTATTTATGCTAAGACTCTTGCTGAACCAGTTTTGATGTTTTGCAGACTCCCTCTTATAATTTTCCTGTGAGATATTTTTTTTTCCTACACTACACGATTGGTGGCAGTGCTCTAGTTACAGTGTCTATAAAAAGTATTCACCCTTCCCAGAACTTTCATGTTTTATTGTTTTACAACATTGAATCACAGTGGATTTAAGTTGACTTGTTTTGACGCTGATCAACAGAAAAAGACTCTTTCATGTCAAAGTGAAAACAGATCTCTATAAAGTGATCTAAATTAATTACAAATATAAAACACAAAATAATTGATTGCATAAGTATTCAGTCCCTTTAATATGACTACACCAATGGGGCGCTCAACAAAACCCCAGCTTGCACCTGTGGTGCCCCAACCCAAGACGTCCCCCACCTGGTCCAAACAGGCCATCTCACCAAGATCTGAGATGGCTTTACAGCATTGCCACAGTCCATCGATGTGGCCACAAGCTGGAGGGGTGGCTTGACAAAAGCCAGTTAAAAGTCTGAAGAGAAAAACACCTGACATATGAAACAACAATAAATATGATACACCAATTCATCACTAGGGTAGCCAATTGGTTTTGGAAATTACACAATTATTTAAATGGAGATCACCTGTGTGCAGTCAAGGTATTTCAATTGATTGTAGTAAAAATACCATAACAGCATAAAACATAGGAGCAGAAATAGGCAATTTGGCCCATTGAGGCTGCTCGGCCATTCAATCATGACTGATCCTTCCCTCCCTGCACTCTCCAGCCCCACTCAACGGCCTTCTCCCTGTAACCTTTGATGCCATGTCCAATCAAGAACCTATCAAGCCTGCCTTAATTACACCCAACGACTGGCCTCCACAGCTGTCTATGGCAACAAATTCCACAAGTTCACCACCCTTTGGCTAAAGGAATTTCTCCGCATCTCTGTTTTGAAAGGACACCCCTCTAACTTGAGGCTGTGCTCAATTGTCTTCGACTCTCCCACCATGGGAAGCATCCTATCCTCATCTACCCTGTCGAAGCCTTTCAACATTCGAAAGGTTTCAATTAGATCCCCACCTCATCCTTCTAAGTTCCAGCGAGTACAGACCCAGAACCATCAAATGTTCCTCATATGTTTAACCCTTTCATTCCCAGAATCATCCATGAGAAAACGCCTCTGAACCCTCTTCAATGCCAGCACATTTTTTCTTAGATAAGTAGCCCAAAATTGTTGACAATACTCAAGGTGAGGCCTCACCAGTGCCCTTCTAAAGCCTCAGCATCACATCCCTGCTCTTGTATTCTAGACCTCTTGAAATGAATGGTAATATTGCATTTGCCTTCCTCACCACCAACTCTACCTGCAAGTTAACCTTCAGGGTGTTCTGCACAAGGACTCCCAAGTCCCTTGGCATCTCAAATTTCTGTATTTTCTCCCCATTTAGAAAATAGCCCACATATTTATTTCTTCTACCAAAGTGCATGATCATGCATTTTCCGACATTGTATTTCATTTGCCACTTTCTTGCCCATTTTCCTAATCTGTCCAAGTCCTTCTGCAGCCTATCTGTTTCTGCAATACGACCTGGCCTTCCACCAATCTTCATACTATCTGCAAAATTGGAAACAAAGTAATTTATTCCATCATCTAAATCATTAATATATGGCATAAAAAGAAGTGGTCCCAAATCTGACCCTGTGGAGCACCACTACTCACTAGCAACCAACCAGAAAAAGATCCTTTTATTCCCACTTGCTGTCTCCTACCAATCAGCCAACGTATTAACCATGCCAGTAATTTTCCTGCAATACCATGGGATCTGGATAAGTAGCCTCATGTGTGGCACCTTGTCAAAGGCTTTCTGAAAGTCTAAGTATGCAGCATCCACTACATCTCCTTTATCTATCCAACATATAATCTCCTCAAAGAATTCCAACAGGTTCATCAGGCAAGATTTTCCCTTAACCATGCTGACTTTGTCCGATCTTGTCCTGTGTCACCAAGTACTCCATAACCTCATCCTTAACAATTGACTCCAACGTCATCCCAACCACTGAGGTCAGGCTAACCAGTCTATGATTTCCTTTCTGCTGCCTTCCTCCTTTCTTAAAGAATGAAGTGACAATTCCCGTCCTCTGGCACATGCCAGATTCCAATCTCTACCGACTGTTTCAAGGCCTGTATATAACAGCCATTAGGTTCCTCTTGCTCTTGCAGTTTCTTAATTCAACCCACATGGATTCAACATCTTCTGATCCTATGTCACATCTTCTACTGACGATGTCATTCTTTACCAGCAGAGCCATGCCACCCCCCTCTGCCTACCTTCCTGTCCCTCCAATACAAAGTGTAACCTTGGGCATTCAGCTCTGAAGTACAACCATCCTTCAGCCACAATTCAGTGATGGTACAATATCATACCTGACAACCTGTAACAGTGTAACAAGATCATCCACCTTATTTCTTATATTCCAAGCATTGAGATATAACTTTTTGAGTACTATATTTGCTACTCTTTTTCATTCTGCATCCTTAATGCACTGATCCTCACCTTGCTGGCTGCAATTTTGTCTGTTCATTTGCCTGCCCTTCCTGACAGTCTGACTGCATGCTATCTTTGGTTTTCGCCATCGTCCTATCCTGAGTTCCTTCACTTTGGTTCGCACACCCCTGCTAAATTAGTTGAAACCCTCCCTAACAGCTCTAACAAACCTGCCCGTGAGAATATTGGTCTCCCTCGGGTTCAGGTTCAACCCATCTCTTTTGAGTACCTTCCCCAGAAGAGTTCACAATGATCCAAGAACCTGAAGCCCTGCCCCCTGCACCACCTTATCAGCCACACATTATTCTGCCACATCATCCTGTTTCAACCCTCACTGGCACATGACACAGGCAGCAATCCAGAAATAACTACCCTGGAGGTCCTGCTTCTCAGCTTTCCACCTAGCTCTCTAAATTCTCTTTTCAGGATGTCTTTGCTTTTCCTTCCTATGTCATCGGTACCAATATGTACCCAGTCATCTGGCTGCTCTCCCTCCCTCAACAAAGTGCAGTGGATGCTATCTGAGACATCCCTAGCCTTAGCACCAGGGAGGCAACATACCATTCAGATATCCCGTTCACATCCACAGAATGTCTTGTCTGTTTCCCTGACTATTGAGTCCCCTACCACTACCGCTCCTCTCTTCCTCTTTCCCTTCTGCACCACAGATCTATGTTCAATGCCAGTAACCTGCTCTCCATGGCATTCTCCTGCGAGGTCATCCCCCACAACAGTATCCAAAGCAGTATATTTATTATTGAGGGGAATGGCCACAGGGTTGCTCTGAGCTAACTGGCTATTCACATTTCCATTTCTCCTGCAACTTTGGGGTGACTGCTTCCCTGTAATTCTGATCGATTAACTCCTCACTCTCCTTCACAAGCTGAAGATCAACCAGCTGCTGCTTCTGTATCAGGAATGGCCAGCTGCTGGTGAGTCAGTATTGTGGCAAAAACTACACTATGAGGACAAAAGAATACTCCAGGCAATTCCGCAAAAAGGTTTTTGAAAAGCACAAGTCAGGAGATGGGTACAAGAAAATTTCCAAGTCACTGAATATCTCTTGGAGTACAGTAAGTCAATCATCAAGAAATGGAAAAATACGGTGATATGCAAAAGTTTGGGCACCCTTGGTCAAAATTTCTGTTACTGTGAATAGTTAAGTGAGTAGAAGATGACCTGATCTCCAAAAGTCATAAAGTTAAAGATGAAACATTCCTTTCAACATTTTAAGCAAGATTAGTGTATTATTTTTGTTTTGTACAATTTTAGAGTGAAAAAAAGGAAAGGAGCACCATGCAAAAGTTTGGGCACCCCAAGAGATTTGAGCTCTCAGGTAACTTTTACCAAGGTCTCAGACCTTAATTAGCTTGTTAGGGCTATGACTTGTTCACAGTCAGTGTTAGGAAAGACCAGGTGATGCAAATTTCAAAGCCTTATAAATACCCTGTCTCCTCAAACCTTGTCCCAACAATCAGCAGCCATGGGCTCCTCTAAGCAGCTGTCGAGCACTCTGAAAATTAAAATAAATGATGCCCACAAAGCAGGAGAAGGCTATAAGAAGATAACAAAGCATTTTCAGGTAGCCGTTTCCTCAATTTGTAATGTAATTAAGAAATGACAGTTAACAGGAATGGTGGAGGTCAAGTTGAGGTCTGGAAGACCAAGAAAACTTTCCAAGAGAACTGCTCGTAGGATTGCTAGAAAGGCAAATCAAAACCCCTGTTTGACTGCAAAAGACCTTCAAGAAGATTTAGCAGACTCTAGAGTGGTGGTGCACTGTTCTACTGTGCAGCGACACCTGCACAAATATGACCTTCATGGAAGAGTCATCAGAAGAAAACCCTTTCCTGCATCCTCACCACAAAATTCAACGTCACAAGTTTGCAAAGGAACGTCTAAACAAGCCTGATGCATTTTGGAAACAAGTCCTGTGGACTGATGAAGTTAAAATAGAAATTTTTGGCTGCAATGAGCAAAGGTATGTTTGGAGAAAAAAGGGTGCAGAATTTCATGAAAAGAACACCTTTCCAACTGTTAAGCTCGGGGGGTGGATCGATCATGCTTTGGGCTTTTGTTGCAGCCAGTGGCACGGGGAACATTTCGCTGGTAGTGGGAAGAATGAATTCAATTAAATACCAGCGAATTCTGGAAGCAAACGTCACACCGTCTGTAAAAAAGCTGACGATGAAAAGAGGATGGCTTCTACAACAGGATAATGATCCAAAACACACCTCAAAATCCACAATGGACTACCTCAAGAGGCGCAAGCTGAAGGTTTTGCCATGGCCCTCACAGTCCCCTGACCTAAACATCATCGAGAATCTGTGGATAGACCTCAAAAGAGCAGTGCATGCAAGGCGGCTCAAGAATCTCACAGAACTAGAAGCCTTTTGCAAGGAAGAATGGGTGAAAATCCCCCAAACAAGAATTGATAGACTCTTAGTTGGCTATAGAAAGCAGTTACAAGCTGTGATACTTGCCAAAGTGGGTGTTACTAAGTACTGACCATGCAGGGTTCCCAAACATTTGCTTCGGGCCCTTTTCCTTTTTTGTTATTTTGAAACTGTAAAAGATGGAAATAAAAAAGTAATCTTGCTTAAAATATTAAAGAAATGTGTCATCTTTAACTTATGCCCTTTGGAAATCAGTTCATCTTTTACTCACTTAGCTATTCACAGTAACAGAAATTTTGACCAGGAGTGCCCAAACTTTTGCATACCACTATATGGCACAGCTGTAAATTTGCCTAGAGCAGGCCAACCTCAAAAACTGAGTGACTGTGCAAGAAGGGGCCTAGTGGGGGAGGCCACCAAGAGACCTATGACAACTCTGGAGGAGTTACAAGTTTCAGTGGCTGAGATGGGAGAGACTGTGCATACAACAACTGCTGCCCGGGTGTTTCACCAGTCGCAGCTTTATGGGAGAGTGGCAAATAGAAAGCCACTGCTGAAAAAAAAACTCACATGAATTCTTGGCTAAAATTGTCCAGAAGGCATGTGGGAGACTCTAAAATCAGCTAGAAGAAGGTTCTATGCTCTAATGAAACTAAAATTGAGCTTTTTGGCTATCAGACTAAAGGCTATGTTTGGAATAAGCCAAACACCGCACATCATCGTGAAGCATGGTGGTGGCTGCATCATACTGTGGAAATACTTCACTGCAGCAGGCCCTGGAAGGCTTGTGAAGGTAGAGGGTAAAATGAATGCAGCAAAATACAGGGAAATCCTGAAGGAAAACCTGATGCAGTTTGCAAGAGAACTGCGACTTGGGAGAAGATTTGTTTTCCAACAAGACAATGACCCCAAGCATAAAGCCAAAGCTACACAGGAATGGCTTAAAAACAACAATTTTAATGTCCTGGAGTCGCCAAGTCAGAGTCCAGACCTCAATCCAATTGAGAACTTGTGGCTGGTCTTGAAAAGGGCTGTTCACTCACAATCCCCATGCAATCTGACAGAGCGTGACCAGTTTTGTAAAGAAGAATGGACAAAAATTGCAGTGTCTAGATATGTAAAGCTGATAGAGACTTATCCACGTAGACTCAAGGCTGTAATTGCTGCCAAAGATGCATCTACTAAATACTGATTTGAAGAGAGTGAGTAATTATGCAATCAATTATTTTGTGTTTAATAATTGTAATAAATTTAGACCAATTTGTGGAAATTTGTTTTTACTTTGACACTGTGGATCAGTGTCAAAAAAGCCAAATTAAATCAACTGTGATTCAATGTTGTAAAACAATAAAACATGAAAACTTCCAAAGGAGTGAATAAAGCAGGTGCTAAGTGTGGGCTCTCTCACCTCTGCCCCTCTGACTCTCAACACAGGTGCCCCGAAGGGTTGTGTACTAAGCCCCCTCCTTTACTCTCTGTATACCCATGAATGCGTCACCACCCATACCTCCACTTTCCCACATTCTCTTAGAACATTAACTAGTTCCCTTTTAATGTGAGCAAACACTTAGTGTGATGAAACATTGTCATTCTGGCCATATACACAATGAGGGACACGCATGCCCAATTGTACAATTCCTAGGCTATTTATATATTCTGTATGTGCTTTGTCTGCCATTTTCCCCCATTTCTTGCCTCGGTGATGATATTGCTACACTCAAAGGTTCTCTATTCTATGCTTATCACTTCTATGCATTTATTTCTCCTATTATTAGTGTTTCTGTCTGCTCATTTTAATTGCGATTCATCATGCACCCTGGAAGAACGTCAATGGCAGAGCCATTCTCTCATCCATGGATGCAAAATTTTGAGTTCTGTAACTCAGAGCCGTTAATTAGCAATGATCAGTAGACACTTCAAAGAATTTTTGAGCTGACAATCAATCTTTCAGTAGTTGACCATTATGTGCAGATGGTCGGTGAGATGACATTGTAGTGCTAAAAGTTTCCATCAACAGTGAGAAACTCAAGGAACTTCAAGAATACGTGTGTGCACTTCATTGCAGACTGGCAATAGCCAACACATTTGCTTGTTATGTGTAAACATAATTACTTCACATGCACAAGGTGCTCATTCATGTACAGTATTTACATACAAGTGCACCTCACTGAAACCACCTGATGAACCAGCTGCAGTCCCATACAAGCAACAACTGCATTGCCAACAGCTGTCATGGTCACTGAGTCCATCAACATTTACATATCTGGCGCCTTTCAGGCTAGAGTTGAAGATATTTTCAAAATTTAGCAAGATGTCTCCAAAGTATGGCGACTCATTGCAAGCTGCGTCCACAGATCATAAAATCATAGAACCATAGAACACTACTGCACTGAAAACAGGCCATTCGGCCCTTCTAGTCTGTGCCAAAACATTATTCCGCTAGTCCCATTGACCTGCTTCCAGTCCATAACCCTCCAGACCTCTCCCATCCATGTACCTATCCAATTTATTCTTAAAACTTAAGAGTGAGCCTGCCTTTACCACATCAGATGGCAGCTCATTCCACACTCCCACCACTCTCTGAGTGAAGTTCCCCCTAATGTTCCCCCTAAACATTTCCCCTTTCACCCTAAAGCCATGTCCTCTTGTATTTATCTCTCCTAATCTATTCACATTTACTCTGTCTATACCCCTCATAATTTTGTAAACCTCTATCACATCTCCCATCATTCTTCTACGCTCCAAGGAATAAAGTCCTAACCTGTTCAGTCTTTCTCTGTAACTCAACTCCTGAAGACCCGGCAACATCCTAGCAAATCTTCTCTGCATTCTTTCAATGTTACTGATATCCTTCCTATAGTAAGGTGACCGGGAACTGTACACAATACTCCAAATTTGTCCTCACCAATGTCTTAAACAACCTCCCCATAACATCCCAACTCCTGTACTCAATACTTTGATTTATGAATGCCAGGATGCCAAAAGCCTTCTTTACAATCCTGTCTACCTGTGACGCCGCTTTCAGGGAATAATGTATCTGAACTCCCAGATCTCTTTGTTCCTCCGCACTCCTCAGTGCCCTACCATTTACTGTGTATGTCCTACCTTGATTTGTCCTTCCAAAATGCAACACCTCACACTTGTCTGCATTAAGTTCCATCTGCCATTCTCTGGCCCATTTTTCCAGTTGGTCCGGATCCCTCTGCAAGCTTTGAAAGCCTTCCTCGCTGTCCACAATGCCTCCAATCTTAGTGTCACCAGCAAACTTGCTGATCCCATTTACCACATTATTATCTAGATCATTGATATAGACAACAAACAACAATGGTCCCAGCACAGATCCCTGAGGCACACCACTAGTCACAGGCCTCCAGTCTGATAAGCAATCATCCACTACCACTCTGTCTTCTCCCACATAGCCAATTTCGAATCCAGTTTACAGCCTCTCCATAGATACCTAGTCTCTGAACCTTCTGAACTAACCTCCCATGTGGGACCTTGTCAAAGGCCTTACTAAAGTCCATGTAGACAATCCACAGCTTTTCCTTCATTTACTTTCTTAGTAACCTCCTCAAAAAACTCTACAAGATTCGTTAAACACAATCTACCACGCACAAAACCATGCTGACTGTCCTTAATCAGCCCTTGGCTGTCCAAATACTTGCATATCCGATCTCTCAGAACACCTTCCAATAATTTACCTACTACTGATGTCAGGCTCACCAGCCTGTAATTACCTAGTTTACTTTTGGAGCCTTTTTTAAACAACGGAACAACATGAGCTACCCTCCAATCCTCCAGCACCATACCCATGGCTAAGGACATTTTAAATATTTCTGCCAGGGCCCCTGCAATTTCTACACTGGTCTCTCTCAAGGTCCAAGGAAATATCATGTCAGCCCAGGGGATTTATCTACCTTTATTCACTGTGAGGCAACAAGCACCTCCCCCTCTTTATTCCCTATATGTTCCATGACACTGCAACTTGTTTCCCTTCCTTCCATATACGCTATGCCAGTTTCCTGAGTAAATACTGATGCAAAAAAAATTGTTTAAAATCTCCCCCATCTCGTGAGGCTCCACACATAGACGACCACTTTGATCTTCTAGCGGACCAATTTTGTTCCTTACTATCCTTTTACTGGTAATATACTTCTAGAAACCCTTCAGGTTTACCTTCATATTACCTGCCAAAGCAACCTCATGTCTTCTTTTTGCCTTCCGGATTTCCTTCTTTAGTATTTTGTTACATTTTTTATATTCTTCAAGTACCTCATTTGTTCCTTGTTGCCTATACCTGCTATACACCTCTTTCTTTTTCTTAACCAGATCTACTTATTACTTTTATTATAATCATTTTACTCTTTTACGTCTAAGTTGTATTCACTGTCCTTGCTCTGTACTGTCACACTTTATTCTGTGCCCTGTTATTGTTTCCCCCTCATAGCACCTCCATGTACTGATGTGATGAAATGAAATGTATGGATGGCATGCAAAGGTTTTCATTGTACCTCAGTGACAGTAATAAACCAGTGAATGAAGACTCTGTCTCAATTATTCACGTGAATTTGGCATTTCATCCTCTTCTCCTGGAGAGCTGTGTGAAGAGAGAGGATACAACCTCGTCAGAACTGTTGGCTGTTTTGTGCGAGCTGCACGGCCACTCTGCCCTCTTTTTGAGACAAAGAGGGATTCCACTTTTCACATTTTTGTGAGGCCCTAAGCAGCAAGTGGAAGCTGTCACCCAGTATCCTAGCAACAGTGATGGTGCTTCCCTTCCATGTTCTGGTTGGATTGAGCTGCTGTAACTTAGCAACTACCAGTCAGAAGCAGGATGAATGTGCTGATTTTGTGGGGTTTTTTATTCCAGTGGCCAATCCGTGCACATGGACAACATGAAAATAATGGGAGCCTTACAAACATGTGACAGCGCTGGCCTTTCTTGCGCTGAAAGAATGTGTTGGTAGCTATACAGCACAATGTGCTGTGCTGCATGCTACACATCCTTTTGGATCTTATTGTTGTTTTATTTTAGAGATATACCTCTGGTAACAGGCCCATCCGGCTCAATAAGTCTGTGCTGCCTAATTACATCCATGTGACCAATTAACCTTGGGACCCAAATGCCTTTGCAATGTGGGAGGAAACTGGAGCACCCAGAGGAAACCCGCATGGTCGCGAGGAGAACGTACAAACTCCCGACAGACAGTGGGGAAATTGAACCTGTGTTGCTGGCACTGTAGTAACTGCTACACTACTGTGCCATTTGGTAGGGTATGTGAAAGCCCACAGTGAATAAGTGATGAGCAGAAGTGGTTGGCGAAAAGCATCAGAATGTACATGATGAAAAGGAAAAGGAAAGGGGAATGCAACTAGGAGAGACTCTTTCTGTCCTGGCTATCCAAAAATGACAGTATAATATCAATAAAGAGCAGTAATCACAACCCAGATTCTCTGCTGTTTAAAGGTCATGCACCTTTCAGTCTTTGAGTCACTGATCATCGTAGTATTTCTGTTTTTATACATCTTTTTATTTCCTGGCAGGTCTCATAATTGACTAGAGCTTTGTATTTTTTAAACACTTTATATTCCAATTACTTAATGAAGGAAAATAATCTTGAACATGCAGGCTTGGAGGACTCAGCTATTCCAAAGGTTTATTGTAATTGATAGTGTTGTACTTGGGGAGAAGGAGTCACCCATGGAGTGCAGAAAAGATTCACAAGGTGAGTGATGTTTTTGCTTGAGGAATATCTGATTCCATTGGTACAGCAGATAAAATATGGCATATGAAATGTTCAAAGTTCAAAGTAAATTTATTGTCAAAAAACATATATGTCACCATATACCACCATGAGAATGATTTTCTTGCAGGCATTCACAGTAAATTCAAGAAACACAATAGAGTCAATGAAAAACATCACACAAAGTCAAACAACCAATGTGTAAAAAGCAACAAACTGTGCAAATATAAAAAGCAAAAATAATTATTATAATAATAAATAAATAGAGAACATGAGGTGAAGAGTACTTGAAATTGACTGAATCTGTATTCTGCTTGGGTAGGTTACAATCCGATGTTTACAGTCCATTGTGCATTGAATCAGCTTAATGTTGGGCAAAGTGAAGTTATTCCCTCTGTTTCAAGAGCCTGATGGTTGAGGGGTATTAACTGTTCCTGAACCTGGTGGCAAAGGTCTTGATACTCCTGTACCTCCTTCCTGATGGCAGCAGCAAGAAGGGAGCATGGCCTGGATGCTGAGGGTCGTTGATGAGGGATGTTGATTTCCTGCGTGGCGTTCTTTGTAGATGTGCTCGATAGTGGGGAGGGCTTTACCAATGATAGACTGTACTGTATCCATTACTTTTTATAGGCCTTTTTGTTCAAGAGCATTGCAGTAACAAGTCAGTATATTCTCCACTTCACATCTATAGATTTATCACAAATGATGAATCAGATTAATGTTGGTGGGATGTGTTCAGTAAGGGATGTTTCCCAGAAGTAAAAGAAACTCATTACAATACTCTACTCCTCTTCTCAGTGCCAAGATCAGAGAGGATGTGCAGGAGTCTTGCTCAACGTTTTAGAACAGCTTCTCCTCCACTGCCATCAAATTTCTGAATGGCCAATGAACGTTAACTCATCATTCCTTTTTTTGCACTATTTATTTATTTTTAGCAACATAATCGCTTCTATGTCTTGCTCTGCACTGCTGCTGAAAAACAACAAATTTCACAACATATGCCAGTGATCACAAAGCAGATTCTGATTCTGAATGGCACTATTATTTTGCAGCCTGGGGAAAAGTACACACGCAGGAGAACAAATACTTTTTTGGGTCTTAAATTCCTTTATCTGTTTTAGATATTTTGTTGCAGAAAGAGGGTATCAAAATAAAAACGACAAAATAAATTAAAACAGTTCCCGCTATTGCAATCTCAATTTAACTCCAGATGACACCCTTGTTACATATGCAGTATGAAAATAACTAAAACAAAATATACAGAACCAATACGGTAGTGGCAATTCTAAAAATGAACAATACAAACAATGTTAGAATCCCACCAACCCTGTACCTTATACACAACATCGAAAATATGAATAAGTACATCTCATTTTATCTAAGAGATATACTCACATTTGGCACACACGTGCTTAACTTCCAGACACATATAGGCTAGACCTTGAAATGAGTTCTCCTCTCTCACGCTACGTGAACAGAGATTAACACATTCACATTACTCTGTTATATTCACTTTTGGTCATGAAACAATAGAGACAAATGAACTTTTATAATATATTGCCTTGTAGCTAAATTACTAAAAAACTAACCTAGTTGGCCAATTAAGGAACTTCACAATCTCGCTATCCAGCGCTGATCAATTTACTCGCGAAAATCTAAAGCATCCACAAGTAAAACACGTCAAATTACTGATGTTCTAGATTCACAAACAAAAATAAACGAATTTACATGGATATCATCAACCTTTCCTCACCAAACCTGAGAAAAGCATTCTAACATCGTCCTTTCTAGAACATGGTAACTCTTCGTTCTACTCCACCCATGCAAAATGACATCACTGTTTTCTCTTAAAGGCACAGGCAGCTATTTTAACATTACCAAGGTGAATATATAAGTGCACTTTAACAATTAAAAAATGGATATTCAACGGTCACCTGGTTACAATTATCTTGTGTTATCTTCAACTTCAGCTTGCTGACCACTGCAGATCACGATGGACTGCTAACAACTCGAAGAAAGTGCAGTGCTTTGTTTGGCACATCATGACATTTATGGTCACTGTGTTTAGTGATTATAACCAAAGTGTTCTAAGTAACTGAAGCAAATCGGTGACCTGAATAGTTTGCAGATTTTATCATTACTAGTGCCTCATTACTAGTGTGGGTTGTAATGTATTGTCAAAGCATTCTCTTCCATGTATTTGATAAGCACAGGATAAATCAATCATATGCAAAGCCATATGTCAAAGGAAAAATTTTTAAATGATCCCCAAACAGAGTATGTAAAACAGGGAAAAATGTAGTAAAATCAAAACTAATTTTTATTTCGTAGACTACATTAGAATTTGGTTTATTTAAAAAATTTAATTCTGTGGACTAAGTCACAGTCTAAGTCAGATCCAAAGGCACATTGTAAGTCCAAATGAAGCGTATCAACCCAAAATGTCAACTGTTAATTTCCCTTTACAGATACTGTCTAACCCTTCAGCAGCTTGTATTTTGCTCCAGATTCCAGTCTCCAGTATACTGCAGTAGTGACTTGTCTCTCTCTATTATACGTCAGTCTGATTTTAAGTATTCAGCTGTAATGTTACTACAGCACATTCTCTAGGATACCTGTTTTACCATTGTAGGCTGAATCTTCCCCACCAAATGCAGGAAAATTCTTTCTAGTTTTAAGGCAATCACAATCACATGAAAACGTAATATAGTTCCATCCAGACTGCCCACTTTGCCTCCCTTCTACAGTTCTTAAAGATTCACAACCCTGCTTAGTCCTGCCTATAAAATTCCTATCAAATTTCTGGCTACCATATTCACTGTTGTTAACTCCTGGCTACTTTAACATAGACTAAACAAACCTGGTACTTTTCACGCCAACACGTCTTGCTTAATGGGGAAAATCTGAGAAAAATGAGAAAATGCTGAATCCCAGTGAATCTTCTCTCCATTAAGTGAACAGCAAAGTTCCCTATCATCTACCATCTCAACACTGGTCATGATGTCCTTGACAACAAGTATAGTAGGTCAGCTTGAAGGAGATGAGTGTGAAGAATCCTTATAAACCAATGACTCTCTTTATCAATGTTTGGAACGCTTAATTTGCTACCACACTCAAAGAATCTCAAAGACAAAATAAATTTATTATCAAAATGCATATATGTCACCATGTACAACCCTGCAATTCATTTTCTTGCAGTCAAATTCAGTAAGTCCAAGAAATGTAATAGAACCAATGAAAGACCACACCGGACAATGCAGACAAACAACCAATGTGCAAAATAAAGCTAACTGTGCAAATACAAGAGAAAAATAAATAATAATTAATAAATAAATAAACAATAAATATCAAAACCAAGAGATGAAGAGTCCTTAGAGTGAGTACATAGGTTGTGGGAACAGTTCAGTGATGGGGTGAATGAAGAGTGAAATTATCCCCACTGGTTCAAGAGCCTGATGGTTGAGGGTTAACAGCTGTTCCTGAATTTGGTGGTGTGGGTCCAGAGGCTCCTGCGTCTTTTTCCTGATGGCAGTGGTGAGAAGAGAGTATGACCGAGGTGGTGGGGATCCTCGATTATGGATGCTACTTTCCTGCGACAGTGCTCTGTGTAGTTGTATTCAATGGTGGTGAGGGCTTTACCCATGATGGACTGGGCCATATTCACTACTTTTTGCAGGCTTTTCTGTTCAAGGGCATTAGTGTTTCCATACCAGGTCATGGTGCAACCAGTCAATATACTATCCCCCACACATCACAAGGAGCTTGTCAAAGTTTTAGACGTCTTGTGGAATCTTCACAAACTTCTATAGAAGTAGAAGTGCCGGAGTGCTTTCTTCATAATTGCACTTACGTGCTGAGATGAGGACAGATCCTCTGAAATGATAACACCAAGCAATTTAAAGTTGCTGACCCTTTCCATCACTAATCCCCCAATGACGGTTGACTCATGAACGTCCAGTTTCCTCCTCTTGAAATCAATAATCAGCTCCTGGGACTTGCTGACATTGAGTAAGAGGTTATTGTTTTGGCACCACTCAGACAGATTTTGAATCCTATAGTGGAATTACATTCTTTAAAAGCCTTTGTATGCATGAAAACACAAGCATTTGCTGATATAGTTAGATTAAGGAGTAAGGAATGAGGATCATGTGATCCTTAAGTACTAACTTGGTTGAATTTATGCAATTTTCTGATGTACCACTGTAGAAAACTGGTCCTAAATATCCCGTTTTCTATCATTGAGTTAGAAAGAATGCTCATTTTTTTGCAGATTCAATTCAATTTGTATATATAACTGTCCAAATTGATTGGAGTTACTTCTAGCTAAACAGAACAGAATGAAGAATACATGCTGTCCCACTCTTTTACATGTTAGGGCGAACAGCTGAAGTTGCGTCTGGTAAAACTAGTCCTGTTGAAAATCTACAAGGTCAGAACAGGATTCTTGTCAAGCAGTATCAGTGAAGGGCAAGGAATTTAAGGTTTCAACCCAAAATATTGATGATTGTATATTGGATATTCAGTTGATAAATATTTATAATTGAATATTGATAACTAATATTGACTTTGACTTTGAGTTCCTCACCCTGCCCACCACTTCCTCACACCTGGCTCCCCACCCGCGAATGTTACTCAACTTGCTGAGTTCCTCCAGCAGTTTGTTTCTCACTCCAGATCCTGACATCTACTTGTGCCTCGCAGATCCTGGTTATGTCAAGGATCATCGGTGAGGCTGAATTCAATCACATCTCAAAATGGACGTGGTGATCAGCACACAGAATTAATCCACACCTGCTAAATACTATGCAGGCAGCCAGCCAACTGAATTCCATTTTCTCATTTAAATGACTACTGCATTCAGCCTGTGCTAACTGCATTGTTCAATGTGTGGATGCGTCAACACTGAGAATGCTTAGCGCCTGTGAATGCTAGCTTGACTACTCAAAGGGAGACTTATTGTTACTCATTGCAGGAGCTGTCGTTTGTGCTTGAAGTGACTGATGTGAAAAACTGTGAAAAATAGCAAAGCAAGTATGCGTGCCAGATTTTCAGTTTTGCTCTGATGGCCTTGATAAAGGAGGTGAAAAGTGGAAGAGATGCACCATATCTGCAAAGAACCAGGAGGCTGTCCAGATACATGCTGAGAGACAGTAGGAGAACAGTACAATAGAAGTCAATGCCTGGAATAAAATTGAGAACCCAGATGAAAAAATAGTTCAATGACTTTGATCAGTATCAGTGAAAGCATCTGGGTACAACATGTAATTGCCATTACAAAAAAAAAGGCATGGCAGCATCTCTACTTTCTTAGAAGTATGTGAAGATTTGGCATGTCATCTAAAATGTGGACAAACTTTGAGATATTGCTCGCATAGCCTCTGGAGGTGTTTCACTGAGAGCTGGGATTTGCTGTCAACTCTTTCTGCTATGTTGAATGAGTTTAATGTCCCTTTCTTGTTCCATGGATTCTCATCTTTTCAAGCATTTTGTTCTGTTGGAACGATGCATAATCCAAGAAAAGAATGAAAACGCCCAAGAACAGCCAAATTTGTTTGTCCTTCTGTAGGATTTTCTTGCCTACTGCTTCTTAGCTTGTTAATAGTTACTTCATTGGACATGATTCTGTAGACATGTGTTGTGATGAAGCGTATAATGCTCCATGACAAAATGTTGTTCATCATTGTATAGTGCTTCTTGGTTTTGTGTATGAACACTGTACACAGCCCTTTAGCTACGTGCTTTAGCACAGCATGTAATGTTCCTTTGATGTGTATGGTAGCACATTGTGTAGAATAACTTCGTGTTTTCTGCAGCCATCGGACTTGGAACAGTACCCCAGGAATTCATTTAATCTATTCTGTTAGTCATGAAATACAGAAATCTTCCTCTTCATTATTATGTTTGTTTTATTTTAAACTTTGTAATAATTAAATTTAACAATTCTAGCATAAAATGGAACCAGTCTTGCTGAAACAAACTTCTGCCTGTTTCCACATATTCCCTCATAACATAAAATACTAACTGGAATGACCTTAACTGCTTTTACTTTGCAAATATATTATTTCCTAATTTGTAACTATACATATGCATGACAAAAATAAAAGTGATTTTAGTTGCACATTTCAAGTAAATGTTCCCATCTGCTACCAATGCCGGTAAAGTGAGCACATTCTCTGTATACCAGAAATGGCTTTGTGGTGTTCCAATTCATGACACTCACATGCCCAAAAATCATTTATCTAAATTCTGAGCTGTCAGATTTACAGAAAACTCTTGGCAAAAGTTGTTGTTCTTTGGACTAGTGGATGAAGTGAGGAGTCTTAGAACGTGTGGTAAATTTGACAACAAATAAGACTGTTTCAGACAGATTAGAATTGAAACACCCAGTTGTCAGTGTTGAGAGTCATTGCTGTAATCAGATCTTCCTGTCCCTTCTTCCATAGGCTCACATAACAAAACAGAATCACAGAAAATATATAATATAGCAGGAAGTTATTTAATCCAACATATGTTGCTCAAAAAAGAGTTATCTACCCTAATCCTACCTTCTAATATTTGATCAATGGTCCTGTCTGTTCAAGAACAATATAATGGTGGCTTCTGCCTCTATAACCCTCTCAGAGAGTGAAATTTAGACCCACCAAAATCTGAGTGAAATGTTTTTGACCTCTTAGGAGAAATAGTCCTCTGTATTTATACTATTCATACTGGCTGTGTGGTGAAAAAAGCACAACAGCGCCTCTTTTACCTCAGACGGCCGAAGAAGTTTGGTATGAGTCCCCAAAATCCTTGGGAGTTTCTACAGGACCATTGAGAGCATCCTGACTGGCTGTGTCACTGCCTGATATGGGAACTATACTACCCTCAATCACAGGGCACTGCAGAGAGTGTTACGGACAGCCCAGTGCATCTGTGGATGTGAACTTTCCTCTATTGGGCACATTTAGAGCAGCAGGTGTGTAAAAAGAGCCTGGAGGATCATCAGGGACTCTAGCCATCCCAACCACAATCAGCTGCCTCTGTTTGACAAATGGTACAGCAGCATTAAGGCCAGGACCCATAGGCTACGGGACAGCTTCTTTCACCAGGCCATCAGATTTATTAAAACACATTGATCTGATTGCATATCTGACTATACTTTGTATCTGACTGTACATACATGTATACAAAACAAATATTTATACAGTCTTAGTGTTTGGGCAATATCCTCCCACATTACCCTTCATTATTGCTTGTACATAGCAACGGAGAAGCAACATAAAGATTTTTTACTCCCTCACGTTGTGAGATGGATGTAAGAAATAAAATTCTAATTCTAATTCTACCATCAATGCTTTGCATGGTTCTATGCACCCCGGCTAAGTCTCTCATCAACTTCCGTGTTCCAAAACTAATCACTGCACCTAATCCAATTTTTTCTAGTTCCTAAAGTTTTCCAGTCCCAACAAAATCTTTGTAAATCTGCTCAAACGTTCCCCGAAGCATTTATGACTTGGGATTGGAAATATGTTGTTTCTTAGTAGTAAGAACTTTTACCCATGTAATATACAGTGTACTGCTGTGATGCCAATGTAGGGACGTGGGTGAGTTAGTTTGCCTTAAAGCTGCAAGATATTAGTTGTTGCGCATTGTAGCATTGATGTTCTTAGATAGTTACTGCATGCAGTTAGGTGCAGTAAGGTATGGAGATGACCTGTGTAATGATATAACATATGGACAATATTATCAGTACCTGAGAGTAGGGATGACTTGGAGAGCTGGAATTTAGGGAAGAGCTCAGATTGCCAGGTTTCTGCTCTGTTTGTATTAAAATGACCATCAGTTGGTACAGATTGATCTTCTACTTTTGGTCACTTCAACATTTCCTCAGTGTCACCCCTACATTACTTTCTGGACTAATCTGGGATTTGATCTCACCCCTACCAGTAAAGCCAACAAAACACTCATGAGTGGAGAGTTACTTTGGGATGAGGTAAGTGTCTTGGATCTCACCAGCTGAATAAGAAAAAAAAAGTTAACTCCCCCCCCCCACCCCACCCCCAGCCCACTGAACTGATTACTTTCATAAGCCAACAGTTAATTCCCTTTGGGGCATTATAGAAAGGGCACTCAATTTACTATTTGACCTTTCTTAACTCTGTATAGTACCATCAACATAGTATGACACCTCTGGATTTTCTATATGAATGTGTCACTGTTGTTCCCTTTGATTAGATTAATGGCACCATACCCATGATTTATGATCATGTCTCTGTCCAAAGAAATAATGTTGCAAGTCAGTTGACTGCGAGCATGTTAAGCCTAGATGCTTACAGAAGAATGGGAAGATTTAGTGAGGTAAACAATACACGGATAGCAATGCTGAGCATGTAAAGATGATCTTAAATTGCCATTTACATTTTTAAAAACTTTTTTATCAATAATATATAAAAATCAAATTTGCTGTACAAAGGATATAACGTAATATGTATATAGGACCACATACTTAAAGGAATATCTATTTTATTGGAAGTCTATCTCTTTGGCATTTCAGAGGTATTTAAATTGAATTCAGTTTCAGCAATGTTATATCCACGTTGATGCATTCAATTTCAGCCACATGTACAATTTACAGATGAGGTATTATAGGGCCATAAGACATAGGAGTAGAATTAAGCCATCTGGCCCATTGAGTCTGCTCCGTCATTCAATCATGGCTGATCCCTTTTTTTTAATCTCCTCCTCAGTCCCACTCCCCGACCTTCTCCCTGTAACCTCTGATGCCATGTCCAATTGAGAACCTATCAATCTCTCCCTTAAATACACCCAATGACCTGGCCTCCACAGCTGCCTGTGGCAACAAATTCCACAAATTCATCACCCTTTGGCTAAGGAAATTTCTCCACATCTCTGTTTTGAAAGGGCGTCCCTCTATCCTGAGGTTGTGCCCTCTTGTCCTAGACTCTCCCACCATGGGAAACATCCTTTCCGCATCTACTCTGTCTTTCAATATTCAAAAGGTTTCAATGAAATCCACCCGCCCCCATCCTTCTGAATTACAGTGAGTACAGACCCAGAGCTATCAAACGTTCTTCGTATGATAACCCTTTCATTCCTGGAATCATTCTTCTGAACTTCCTCTGGACCCTCTCCAATGCCAGCACATCTTTTCTTAGATGGGGAGCCCAAAGCTGTTCACAATACTCAGGATGAGGCCTCATCAGTACTTCATAAAGCCTCAGCATCACATCCTTGCTCTTGTATTCTAGAACTCTTCAAATGAATGCTAACATGCATTTGCCTTCCTCACCACCGATTCAACCTGCAAGTTAACCTTCAGGGTGTTCTGCACAAGGACTCCCAAATCCCTCTGCATCTCAGATTCCTGGATTTTCTCCCCGTTTGGAAAACAGTCTGCACATTTATTTCTACTACCAAAGTGCCTGACCATTCATTTTCCAACATTATATTTCATTTGCCACTTTCTTGCCCATTCTCCTAATCTGCCTGAGTCCTTCTGCATCCTACCTGTTTCCCTAACACTACTTGCCCCTCCACCAATCCTCATATCATTTGCAAATTTGGCAACAAAGCCATCTATTCTATCATCTAAGTCATTTACATACAGCATAAAAAGAAGCGGTCCCAAAACTGACCACTGCGGAACACCACTAGTCACTGGCAGCCAACCAGTAAAGGATCCTTTTATTCCCACTCGCTGCCTCCTACCAATCAGCCAATGCTCTAACCATGCTATTAACTTTCCTGTAATACCATGGGCTCTTAGCTTGGTAAGCAGCCTTATGTGTGGCACCTTGTCAAAGGCCTTCTGAAAGTCCAGATATACAACATCCACTGCATCCCATTTATCTATCCTATGTGTAATCTCCTCAAGGAATTCCAATAGTTTTGTCAGAAAGGATTTTCCCTGAAGGGAACCTTGCTGACTTTGTATTATCTTGTCCTATGTCATCAAGTACTCCGTCTCCTCATCCTTAACAATTGACTCTGACATCTTCCCAACCACTGATGTCAGACTAGCTGGTCTATAATTTCCTTTCGGCTGCCTTCCTCCTTATGTAAAGAGTGGATAACATTTGCAATTTTCCTGTCGTCTGGCACCATCTCAGAGTCCAATGATTTTTGAAAGATCATTCCTAATGCTGCCAGAATCTCTAACGCTACCTTTGTCAGAACCCTAGGGTTCAGTTCATCTGGTCCAGGTGACCTAAGTACCTTTAGGTCTTTCAGCTTTTTGAGCACTTCTCTCTTGTAACAGTAACTGCACCCACTTCTCTTCCTTCCACACTACAACATCAGGAATACTGCTAGTGTCTTCCAAAGTGAAGACTGATGCAAAACACTCACTTAGTTCATCAGCCATCTCCTTGTACCCCGTTATTATTTCTCCTGCCTCACTTTCCAGTGGTCCTATATCCACTCTCATTTCTCTTTTATTTTTAACAAACTTGAAAAAACTTTTACTATCCACCTTGATATTATTTGTTATCTCGCTTTCATATTTTACCTTTTCCCATCTAATGATTTTTTTAGTTGCTTCCTGTGGGTTTTTAAAAACTTCCCAATCCTTTATCTTCCCACTAATTTTTGCTTTGTTATATGTCCTTTCTTTTGCTTTTACCGTAGTTTTGACTTCCCTTGTCAGCCATGGTTGTACTATTTTACCAGTTGAATATTTCTTCTTTTTTGGAATACACATGTTCAGCACCTTCATCATTTTTCCCAGAAATGCATTCCATTGCTGCTCTGCTGACATCCTTACCAGCAGCTCCTTCTAACTTACTTTGGCCAACTCCTCTCTCATACCACTGTAATTTCCTTTACTCCACTGAAATACTGCTACATCAGACTTTACTTTCTCCTTATCAAATTTCAAGTTGAACACAATCATATTGTGATCGCTGGTTCCTAAGGGTTCTTTTACCTTAAGCTCTCTAATCGTCTCCAGTTCATTACATGACACCCAATCCCATATAGCTGATCCCCTAGTAGGCTCAATGACAAACTGATCTAAAAAGCTATCTCTTAGGCATTCAACAAACTCACTCTCTTGAGATCCATTACTAACCTGGTTTTACCAATTGACCTGCATGTTAAAATCTCCCATGACTACCATAACATTGCCCTTTTGACTTGCCTTTTCTATTTCCTGTTGTAACCTGTGGTCCACCTCCTAGCCATGCCATCAACGTCCTTTTACCCTTGCAGTTTCTTAATTCAACCCTTAAGGGTTCAACATCTTCCGATCCTATGTCACATCTTTCTACTGATTTGATGCCATTCTTTACCAGTAGAGCCACACCACCCCCTCTGTCTACCTTCTTATCCCTCTGATACAATGTGTGATCTTGGACATTCAGCTCCCAACTACAACCATCCTTCAGCCACGATTCATTGATGGCCACAACATCATACCTGGCAATTTGTAATATTGCAACAAGATCGTCCACCTTATTTCTTATACTACGCACATTTATATACAACATCTTGAGTACCGTATTTGCTATCCTTTCTAATTTTGCATCCCTAATGATTTGATACTCAGCCTGTTGGCTGCAACGAAGTCCCATCACCTGCCTGCCCTTCCTGATAATCTGACCGCACGCTGTCTTTACTTTTTTACCATCCGTCCTATCCTGAGTCCCTTCACTCCGGTGCCAAGTTAGTTTAAACACTCCCCAAAAGCTCTAACAAACCTGCCAGTGAGAATATTGGTCCCCCTTGGGTTCAGGTGCAACCAGTCGCTTTTGAACAGGTCATACCTCCCCCAGAAGAGATCCCAATGATCCAAGAACCTGAAGCCCTGCCTCCTGCACCAGCTTCTCAGCCACATATTTATCTGCCAAATTATCATGTTCCTACCCTCAATGGTGCGTGGGAGGTCCTGCTTCTCAGCTTTCTATCTAGCTCTCTGAATTCTCTTTTCAGGACCTCATTGCTTTTCTTTCCTATGTCATTAGTTTCAATGTGTACAAAAACATCTGGCTGCTCCCCCTCCCTCTCCAAAATGTTGTGGACGCGATCTGAGACATCCCTGACCCTGGCACCTGGGAGGCAACATACCACCCGGGTGACCCATTCACATCCACAGAATCTCCTGTTTGTTCCTCTCACTATTGAGTCTCCTATCACTACCCCTCCCTTCTTCTCTCTCTTTACCTTCTGCACCACGGACCCATGGTCAGTGCCTGTAACCTGGTCACCGTGGCATTGTCCCAGGAGGTGATCGTCCACAAAAGTATCCAAAGTGGTATACTTGTTTTTGAGGGGAATGACCACAGGGGTGCTCTGCTGTAAACCTATTTCCATTTCTCCTGACAGTCACCAAGCTACTCACCTCCTGCAACTTCGGGGTGACGACTTCCCTGTAACTTTGATCAATTATCTCCTCGCTCTCCTGTACAAGCCAAAGGTCATCCAGCTGCTGCTCCAGATCCCTAACACGGTCTTCAAGGAGCTGCAGCCGGATGCACTTCACCCAGATGTAGTTCCCCGGGAGAGGAATTATCATGAACAACATTCAGGAGCATCGAGAAGGATAGCAGAAAGAAATCTGCAAATGCCTAATCTGACAATTTTTTTGAAGAAGCTGTTAGATATTTAAGACCTCATTACTTATATATGTGACTATTCTAGAACCTTTGTAATGCCTGGACCATTTTTGCACAATCTGAAGTCTATTCCATAAGAACATTATAATGACAAGGATCAAGGCATTGCAAGTGGACAGAATAAATAGATTTACTCTACTGACGAAATGTAGTTGGTGGCACGGTTCAAACACAGATATTGGAGTCTGTCCTATTTTGCATAAAAATAAGCTTTGAACACATTTATCAAGATTGATGGTTATAATATAATCTGGCCCAGTGCAAAATATCTGATGGAGAATACAGAAGGATACTGATACCCAAGTGTAAGGTAAAGTTGTATGTTTTGAGAATAGGAATACCTAATGACAGAAGAAGGGGAATAGAAAGAACTAGGGTTGCTCTTGCGGTGGTTTTAAAGCTGAAACTATAGATCATAAATGAGGAAATTAGTCTAGATTTTAGATAAAGTGAAAATGTTAAAGCTACTATTTAGACTAGAATGGTGCTGTGAACCTATTGTACATCTCCCAGAGAGTAAAATGATGTAATTGTATTCTTTGGGGAATCTTCCTGAAGTTTTCAATAGTTGAAGTAGAAGAAATGAAAGGTTATTTCTATTGTTCGAAAACTTTTACCTTCAGATAGAAAGATACTTTATTGATCCCAAAGGAAACTAAAGTGTGTCGCAGCAGCGTTACAAGTGCACAGATATACAAATATTAGAAGAGGAGTAAGAAAGGATAAAAAAACGTTACCTCAAACAGTCTAACGGGGGGGGGGGGGGAATCATCACTTCACCGGCTGCAGATTGACTCAGTCTCATGGCTGAGGGGAGGAATGACTTCATACAGCACTCCATGGAGCAGCACAGTTGTCAGAAAGTGTGAGGTTAGCTGGAAGTTTTGATGTAAGGGGTTATTAAAAGAAATGGCAGGTGACTATTGAAACTAAGTTAATTAGATAGGCAAGGAAGAAGAATACTTAAAGTTATGGAAATAATCATAGAAAAAGCGGTTACGCTAATCCAGAGCTGTTTTGTGACAAATTTACTAAGACCAAATTATCTTCTCCATGCTGTAATTTAAAAATTATTTTTATTGCTGTTTGTTCTATGTGGTGTCTTCTCTGCTTATGGTATCAGCTGCAGGTGCTTCCATTGACATGTTCACTCTTCCTCCTGCATCACAATCTGATCTTGGTGATTCTTTCAGTATTGACCAGGTCTTAACCTTTTTAAAAGCATGGTGATCAAACAAAGTGGCCAACTTGAGCCAACTGCATCTCCCATGTGACAGTAAATTTTGTAACATGTATCCTTGCTTGTCAACTGGTCCTGCTTGTAACTGTGTCAGCCAGGGAGTAGATAGTACAGGTTGAGTATCCTTTATCCGAAATCCAAAATCCACAGACCTCCAAAACCTGAACTTTTTTTGATTGCTGACATAATGTCACAAATCAAAAATTCCACAAGGCGCTGGGAAGGTTCCCAGGCAAAGTGCAGATTGTTGCACACCTCGGACAGTTCTGAGAAGTGACCTCACATATGTAACGAACAGAAGTTAATGAAAAATAGAAAAACACTGCATAAAGTGAAAAATTAATAGCTTGCTCATGTATTGAAAGAGTCGATTCGTAAATGTCTGAGTGAACTATAGGGGTGAGCACAACGCTTTACTGTGCAGATTACCCGGGTTCATTTCTCACACTACCTGTAAAGAGTTTGTACGACCTCCTCATGACTGGATGGCTTTCCTCCAGGTGCTCCGCTTTGCTTCCACAGTCCAAAGACGTGCCAGTTGGTAGGTTGATTGTCATTGTAAATTATCCCATGATTACACTTGGCTCAAAGGGGCAGAAGGGCCTATTCTATGCTGTATCTTAATAAAATAAATGTTTCTCAAAACATATGCTGCTGAACAGTATGCTGATCATGAAACAAGAAAAGTTCTATCACAACGAACTGAATATTGAAAGTAATTGTGAATATTCTGCAGAGTGGTTGCAGAAATTTAAGAAAAAATCACGAGGTTAAATTTTTAAAGCATCTGCTGATCACGAAGCAGCAGAGAAATCCATTGAGTTTGCCGAAATCATTGCTGATGAAAATTTACACCAGGACGTGTCTACAACGCTGATCGTTCTTATACTTTACATAAAACCTATATTAAAAAAGTAATATACAGATGCAGTGTACTGTAACGTTTGAATAAAAACGCGGTATTTTGGGTGGAGACTGGGAGCCTGCCTTTGTTGTTGTACAACAGCTGATTCGGGTATTGTCTCCCAAAGCTGCTGTACCGCTTCTGTTACCCTACACACACTACATTAATGGTATGTAATAATTTTTACTGCTAAGTACATATGTGTGATGAGCAAATGTAAGACAAAGACTTCTTATCAGTAGCACATAAATTCATTCGGGGGAAATGATGGCAATCCCATGCTATCTCATCATATATTCCAAAATCCGAAAAAATCTGAAATCCGAAACACTTCCACCTCCAAGCATTTCAGATAAGGGGTACTGAACCAGTATCTTCAGCCGCTACTGACACAGCTTCAAAACCTTCAGCGTATGCAAGCTGCTTTTGCCCCACAGAGATTGATGTGTTGATTAATACCTGCAACATGGCTACAGTGTGGCCTGCTGTTAAAAACGAGCATGCTTTCACTCTTCAATTCAGAACAATGCAGTAATTAACAATTAAAAAGTGCAAGGATGAGTGTTACAGAACTATGGTTCCTAGACCTTCAGCAGTGCAGAGAATTAGCACATTTCAACCAAACAACTTGACATCGATATATTTCCCTTGCAATTTGTGAAGTGGGAGCAGCATAAATACCATCTCCCAAATGGTTCACTGAATTAATTCAGGAGCATGGCTACAGTGAGAGTAACATCTGGGTGTTTGAATTAACTTTATTTTCTCCACACCTACTTTCTATTGTGAGGGAAGTACATTTAAAACAAAACAATCAGCAATGATCAGTGTTCAAATTGGTCACATAAAGTTAACTTGTTTCACATCAGTGTCACACATCGCATGTGATCTACCCTTGTATCAAATCTGTTGATAAAGTCAGCAATTTTTCTTTGCTGAGGGGAAACTGAACAAAAATGTAATAAAAGTTTGGTTCCCACATTAGCCGGCATTGTAATGAAAGCTTCTTATTAACTATAAACACTAAATTGCATTTGAACAGCAAGTTAATACCACTACCACCACGACTTACTCCTGCATTACTGGTTAGGAAGTGTGTAGATCTGCCAGTCTGGCTGTGAATAACAAAGGCAGAAGGGGAATAAAGGGGGGAATGTGAAGCCCAGAAAACTCCATCAGTCCCATTTGCCAGTTCTTGGTATCCAAGATCATATTTTTTAACATGATCTAGTGCTGTCACACAAAATTTACAAATAATAATCCAAAACTGAAAACTTATCCAACCTTGACATCTCAATGAAATGAAAAGTTCACTTCAAAAAATCAGATACTTCAGAATCAGGTTTATTATCACCAGCATGTGATGTGAAATTTGTTAACTTAGTATCAGCAGTTCAATGCAATACATAATCGAGCAGAGAGAGAGAGAGAGAGAGAAAATAATAAATAAAAGAAAACATAATAAATAAACAAGTAAATCAATTATTGAATAGATTATTAAAAAATGTGCAAAACAGAAATACTGTATATGAAAAAAAGTGAGGTAGTGTCCAAAACTTCAAAGTCCATTCAGGAATCAGATGGCAGAGGGGAAGAAGCTGTTCCTGAATCGCTTAGTGTGTTTACTTCCATTAGGATATAATTTTAAAAGAGAGAATCTGCCATGAATGCTCATTGTGGAGAGAAATTTTGATTATTCTTTGGAATTATTACTAATTTAGTATTATCTTATTTCCATTAATATGGATCTTAAGGTGAATGCTGCTGGCTCTGTCTGACTCTAGTTTACTAGACTGAATGCTGAAATCATACTGAAGAAATAAAAATTCATTGTATAATTCAATTTACATCTAAAATAAACTCCTTGTTTCTCCTTTGTCACAGACTTGCAGCCTATCACGCTGAAGCAAATATGTGATACAGAGTAGAGTTAGAATTACTAATGATCAATGTTTAGAGCTCCATTTAAAAAGCAGTCGGTAAAATGCAAAGTACCTTCCCTTAATCTCACTTTGACAATCTATTATAATAGTCTCCAAATTAAGTTCTGTTAGATTCATAGAAAATCTTAGATCTTGAGGCAATGACTGTTAACCAAAATGACTAAATCAGCATGATGATTTTCTAATAATAGTTTGAACGCAATCAGATTGCTAGATACTGACAGTGTAAAGAGGTCAATGAGCTATATCACAGAATGTCTTTCAATTGTCTTTGCTACTTCACATTGTCGAAAACAAAACAAAGATCTCTCCCCATGTACCTGCATACTGAACCCCTTTCATTCTGTTGTTTTTTAACCCTGTCTTAATTTAGGATCAAGCTCAACTCAACATGTGGTTGCACTTCCCAATGTGTACAACGTTCTACTGTGTTGGTGCTTTGATGAAATTTATGCTAAAAAAGATACACATTTTCTACAACTAAATACCAAGCTGAGCACAGGCACAATTGACAGCCCTCATGAGAGGATCTGAAACTTTTGGGTAGTTTAACTCACTAAAACAGATGACTGAGGTAGTAGTTAAAATGCAACAAGGACAGAATCTAACCTGAATTCACCCACTTCTGATTGCAAAGAAGTCAGGAAGACAGATGGATCATTAATCTTCTAATCTGCAGGGCCCTTAGCATTGTCAATAATCCCTCCCATCTGTCCAACAATCTCTTTGACCCCCTACTGTCAGGCAGGAGGTACCATAGCATTAGGACAAGGACTGTTCAGATGGGGAAGAACTTCTTCCCCCTGGCCTTTCGACCCCCTGCTACCACCCAGGTCTCATCACTAATGAAGTGTCAGTAGTGTTATACTGTTTACTTTTTCCTATGTCTTATGTCTTCTGGTTTTATGTGTTGTCTATGAGTTATTTGTAGTATGTTGTCCATCTTGGTCCAGAGGAACATTGTTTCATTTGGTGGTATATGTGGATATGGCTGAATGACAATAAACTTGATTTTGAACTTGAACTTGCTCACTGGAAGTGAGTTGGTCACTTAAGTATTATTGTAAGATTACATATCTTTAACAGATATTAGGCTATATAAAGCTATTAAAAACAAGGGTCTTGCAGTCCATTTACAATTTTCCTAGAGTAGAGATAGGGGTATATCATCACACCCGAAATGAAATCAGACTAAGCAATTCCTGGCACCATTTGCACACCAAATGACATCATCAGTCACATAAAGCTCATTTCCATACCACCATCACCATGAAACAGGCTCACTAGAATTAAGAGCAAATATGTAAGTTTATTATTTTTTTCTCTTAAAGTTTCACCTCAAGAAAAGTTTTCTTTATTTCCAGGAAGCTTACAGAACTCTCTCATCTTGAGTAGACTGCAATATTTTCAGTAGCCCGTATTACCAGCAGGGATCCTGGAGAATAGAAGCTCCCCTTTACTTCTCTGGCTCTTCCAATCAGTACATCCTCCAATCACAGCAGCCAAGCGCAGATATGGAAATACCCTGGAAGGAGTGAAAAGCATCAATGGTTTCCTTAAGATGACCATTTGTGGCTTGAATAAGACCTTCACATAAAATAACACTTTTTGTTGGGGATCTCCACTCAATAGGTGTAAACTTTGACTTCAGGTCACCATGATACATTGTATGAGGGCATGAAAGTTTTTTCAGCATTACTTCATTATGTGAGGATCCTTTTTCCAGGAAGAGACTGCAATAGCCACCTTTTGCCAGGTCTTTGTTTTGGTGAATGTTTTGCCTCCCTTGATACATTGAACATGTATCTCAACCAGGACTGGAATGTCTTTTTGAGTCATTGTGGAAACGGGGTCCCTCCCCTCTATATAGCTTCTGTCTACTCCATGAAAATTGAATGTGTATTTCTACAGTGTGGCTATCTTGCAGAGTGTGCTTTTAAGGAATCATCCCACATCTAATTGCTGTAAGGCAAATTTTTGGGAAATGTGCAAGACTGGCACTGTCCCACTGGAAATAATGTGCCTTGTTTTATTTCTTGCATTCACATGCCATTTCAGACTGGATTTTAGCCAATCCTGGTATATGTTTATGGTGAATGATTAGGTGCAATACAGTTTGTAGATAGTTCAGCTTTTCAATGAGTGGTTTAGTTTACCCAGACTCTGGGAAAACAGCAGATGAAAGCAGCTGCTAAGGCTGAATTTCTAAAGAGAGTACCTTTAAATCACTGTTCTTTGCCAGGACAAGGAGGCATATCTCAGCAACACTCACAACACACTGGAGGAACTCAGCAGGTCGGGCAGCATCCGTGGAAACGATCAGTCAACATTTCGGGCCGGAACCCTTTCTCAGGACCCAGCAGCCAGTGGACCTTGAACTAACTGTTTCCCCATTCAGTAGTCCATTCTTACCATCAGATTCCACAAACACTATTTACTAGCCCAAGTTACTATTGAACCACAACTAGACTATTGCTCATAACAGAGATCACCCTACTCACGCCCTCCCCTAATCACCACCACACCCACAAGCTCTTCTCTTTTAATCAAAAGATCCTGCTAACCTTCCCCATCCCTTCAATTCAACGTTTTCTCTTATGGAATAGGCTTCCTCTCTGAAATCACTCAATCAGATTGTCTGGAAGTAGAACCCAGCCTGACAATTTAGCACATTCAAGAAGCCGATTATTCTGGGCTGCCCAACTACAACACCTGTTGCACAGGACTTCTGAAGGTATTTTGAATTCCATGCCCCAAATGGAATCAGCATGGTTGCAACCTCAGTTCTCTCTAACTGGCAGATAAACTTCTCATAACTTTCATATTTCCTTATGACCTGAAAGGATGCTTCATATAGAAGCCAAAAAGAACCTGCATTTCTTTACTAATTATCTTTTTCTATTAACCTTAATAGAGAACACCCTTAAAATAGATAACAAAATAGAACCAATTTAAAAGTTTAGTATCATCAGAGAGCAGTAGGTGTTTTAGGCTTCCTTACAACTTCCAAATTACTATAATATACATATAAACTCTTCTCAGGCTTTCAACCGGGTCCCGGTGTCGAATTTAATTGACATTTCGATGACCAACTCCATCATCTTCTAGATGGTGGCATGTCTAGTCTGGTGGTATAAATTCTCAACTCCTGTCCTCTGTCCCTCCTTATTGGTTTGTCTTCAATCTTTGACCCACATAAACTGAGATTTGAGCTTTCTTACGAGTTTTTTGGAGAGTATTTATCTGGTTTTCCTTCAGGATCCTGGTGATCCTTCCAGAAACCGTGGAAATATAGGGAAGATAGGTGGTAACGACGCGTTCCTCCTCGTTGTTAGATTTCCTGGTTTTTCCATAAGGAAGCTGAAATCCCAGCTTATGTGGGCCAAAGATGACCTGGGACTTAGGACACCTGGAATTTGCAGGATTCCCTGTGAATGCAGAGCAGTGTATATCAGCCAGACAGGGCACATGGTGGAAACCCGCATCAAGGAGCACAGGAGGTATATCCTATTGGGCTGCCCAGAGAAATTGGCAGTAGCAGAACATTGCATTCACAGTGGCAATAGGATTGACTTCAACAGTACAGAACTATTGTGCCTTGCCTATGGCTTTTGGGACAACCTGGTGAAGGACGCCATTGAAATAATGGTGGAGTTTGTCATCGAAATGTCAATTAAAGTTGACAGCTGCACCCGGGTGAAAGCCTGAGAGTTTATACGTATATTATAGTAATTTGGAAGTTGTAAGGAAGCCTAAAACACCGACTGCTCTCTGATGATACTAAACTTTTAAATTGGTTCTATTTTGTTATCTATTTTAAGAGAATAAGAATTTCAACAAAAACAAAAACCTTGCTCCAAGTAAGAACTGGAATATGACAGTGGAAACCTGATTGGTTGAAGACTAACCAATCAGGAGGGACAGACGACAGGAGTTGAGTATATATACCACTGGACTCGGTATACCTAGGCATCACCCCTGGCAGAGTTTGTCATTGAAACATCAGTGAAAATCGTCAACTGGACCCGGCTAGAAAGTGGAGAAGAGTGTATGCATCATATTCACCAGAAAGCACTAGATCCTTTTTTTTACTGTAATGTAGTCCTAATGACAGCCATATGCTTTGTGTTACATAACTGACTACACTTGCAGACATTGCTATGTAAACATTATCTTCTTATTTGTATCAATTCTTATAGTAGATCTCTTGCTGGAATTCCAGGAGAATATAACTTCATCCAGATCTGAATTGTAGAACTTAGTGCAGATGCTAGATTATTAACAAACTCCAGATATTTTGTTTTGATACTAACACAAATTTTATTTTCATAATATGAGGATGTTCAAGCCAATGTTGCTTTAGATATGGCCTATACAATTTGTTCTTGCCCTCCACTTTCAAGATCTACATATTTAGTTGTAAGTTATTCCTAACAAAATAAAACTGTTATGATTCATAACTCTTATGGACATACCAAGGTACTTTTGTGCCCAGTTAAATCATTTTGAAATGTAATTGGTTTGATTATGTATGCGGGCATGACTGGTAACTAGAGGATAGAACTTACAAACAGAAAACAAAATAAATGATCAGCTGATCTGTTTTGAATGGTATAGTTTAAAGTAAGAACATCTGTTGGAAACTAAGTTGATTTTTATTTATCTGGAATCAACTACGATTTAACTTGTTCTGGGACATTCCAAATCAACACAGTTATTCAACCAAATACTTCAGATATGAATCAACCTTGTGGCTTGATTTGACTATGATTGGGCACTCTCAGACTACTTCCTTTATGAGCATACTATATTCACCCTATTTTTCTTCCACCTCCTCTTCTGCACTCAGCCCAGAACTCATGATCCACCCTATTCCAAAAGCTGTTTGTCATTTCCACCAACATTTTCTTATTGATCTTTGAGCAGTTGACCTGCTGATCCAACGCCCTAAATATCAGATCTGATCCATCCCTCAATTCATCGCAACCGTCGAGGAGCAACACCTTATATTCAGCCTGGGTAGCGTCCAACCTGATGGCATGAATATCAAGTTCTCAAACTTCGGGTAATGCCCCCCCCCACCCTCACCATTCCCCATTCCCCATTCCCCATTCCCCATTCCCATTTTCCTCTCTCACCTTATCTCCCAATCTGCCCATCACGTCCCTCTGGTGCTCCTCCCTCTTTTCGTTCTTCCATGGCCTTCTGTCCTCTCCTATCAGATTCCCCCTTCTCCAGCCCTATATCTCTTTCACCAATCAACTTCCCAGCTCGTCACCCCTCCCCCCTCCCGGTTTCACCTATCATCTCGTGGTTCTTGCTCCCGTCCCCCCACTTTCTTACTCTGACTCATCTTTTTTTAATTAGTCCTGATGAAGGGTCTCGGCCCAAAACATCGACTGTACTCTTTTCCATAGTTGCTGCCTGGACTGATGAGTTCCTCCAGCATTCTGTGTGTGTTGCTTCCTTTTCTTTGATTGGCCTGTATTGATGAAATCTTTAACTGCTAATCACAATTTATTACTCCCATTCTCCAAACTACTGCTCCTGACCATTTCTTCCCAAGCATCCTGTGTTCATTGGCACAGTGCTTCCGGTTGCCTAAATTCTCCTTCCCATTCTTCCCATTTTGGCATACTACCCTATTATCAACTTGAGGAACAGTGCCTCCTTCTCTACCTGGGTGTGTTGTAACCTCTTGGACCAAATAACATTTTCCATAACTGAAGGTAACCACTTTGTCTGCCTGCATTAGAATAAGCCATTGCTGCTGGTGCTGGAAGCCAACTATTTGCCATATTCATTTTCTCTCTCTCTCTCTCTCTCTCTCTCTCTCTCTCTCTCTCTCTCTCTCTCTCTCTCTCTCTCTCTCTCTCTCTCTCTCTCTCTCTCTCTCTCTCTCTCTCACTCTCTCAATCTCTCCCTCTCCCTCCTCTCGCTGACTGGATAACTTGTACGAGTGATGCCCTGGCACCACTGACAGTACTCAGAAATATTTTCTTTGTCCTATTAATCCTACCCCTCCTTCTTTGCAACTGAAGAAGTATCTGACAAACTGCCACCTCCTAGACAGAGGAGCCATTTTCTTGATTACTGTAACACCTGCATTAAGAACACTTACTTTCCATCCTGCCTGCACTTTGGCAGGTTCAATGATCCGGTCATGAAGCATATCAACTCCTTCCTCAGGAATGACTTGGATCAGCTCCAATTTGCCTACTGTCACAATAGTTCAACAGCAGATGCCATTTCTTTGGCTCTTCATTGAGCTCTGGAACATCTGGACAGTGAGGATGAGTACATCAGGATACACTTTGTTGACTACAACTCAGCATTCAATGCTGTCATTGCCTTGAAAATAATTAATAAGCACAAGGACCTTGGCCTCTATACCTCCTTGGGCAACGGGATCCTCAATTTCCTCACTTACAGACCGCAGTCAGTTCGGATCTCCTCCAACTTTTCCTCCACAATCACCATTAGCACAGATGCACCACATGGCTGTGTGCTTAGCCCCTGCTCTACTCACTTCATACATGTGACTGTGAGGCTAAGTGCACCTCTAGTACCATATTTACGTTTGTTGATAACATCACTATTGTTGGCTGAATCAACAGTGGTGGTTAATTGGCACAGGGGAGGGAGACTGAAGATCTGGTTGAATTGCGCCACAACAACAAACTCTCACTCAACATCAGCAAAACCAAAGAGCTGGCTATTGAATACAGAGGGAAGAAACGAATGGAAAACCAGTCTTCATTAGGGATGTGGAGATGTAAAGGGTCAGTAAGTTTAAATTCCTTGGTGTTATCAATTCGAATGATCTGTCCAGTACATAAATGCCATTACAAAGAAAGCATACCAGTATCTCTATTTTCTTAGAAGTTTGTGTAGGTTCAGCATGTCCTCCAAAACTTTGACAAACTTATATAGATACACCTCACAGAGTATCCCAACTGGACGCATCATGGCCAGGTATGGAAACACCAATGCCCAAGTATAGAAAAGCCTACAAACTCTGGTGGATACAGTCCAATCTATGATCGGAAAAGCCCTCCCCTTCATTGAGCACACCTGCAAGGAGCAATGCCACAAGACAGCAGCATCTAGCATCAAAGACCCCATCATCCAGGTCAGGCTCTCCACTTGTGCCAACATTCGGAAGAAGGTAGAGGAGCCTTCGGTTCCACACCACTAGGTTCAAAAACAGTTATTGCCCTTCAACTATTAGGGTTCTGAACCATAGTGGATAACTTCACTCACCTCAACACTGAACTGATTCCACAACTATAAACTCATTTTCAAGGACCCTTCATCTCATGTTCTCAGTATTATTTATTTATTTATTTATTTATTGGTGTTGTGTGTGTTTGCACAGTTTCTCTTTTGCGCACTAGTTGCTTAGTTAGTGTTTGTGTGTCATTTGTCATTGATTCTATTGTATTTGTTTGCTCTACTGTGAATGCCTGCAAGAAAATGAATCTCAGGGTAGAATATGTTGACATGTATGTAGTTTGATAATAAATTTACTTTGAAATTTGACTGTACTTCTACTCCCAACATAAAGGCAGACTGAAGACTGCA
The DNA here is from genome assembly GCF_030028105.1 of Mobula birostris. Classification (NCBI taxonomy): domain Eukaryota; kingdom Metazoa; phylum Chordata; class Chondrichthyes; order Myliobatiformes; family Myliobatidae; genus Mobula; species Mobula birostris. The sequence continues at coordinate 103,322,522 of NC_092379.1, read as the reverse complement.
GCCCCATTGGTGAGGTCCACAAAGGTATGGTCAAAGAGGTAGAGGAGCATTTGCAGGACTGCTTTGAATCAGTTAACTGGACGATATTCAGGGATTTATCTTCAGATCTGAATTAATATGCCACAGCCGTAACTGCCGACATAAAGATCTCTGTGAATGAGTGTGTGCCTTCAAGAACATACCCAAACCAGAAAACCTAGATGAACCAAAGGATTCGTTTCCTGCTGACAGCTACTGTAGATCTGATATTCAAGACCAGTAATTTAGAACTCTACCAAAAGTCCAGGTAAAACCAACGGAAGGCCATTGTGAGAGCGGAAAGGGAATTCCATGCGAAGTTAGAGACACAATCGGATGCACGACATCTGTGGTAGTGTTTGTGTGCCGTTACTTCCTAAGGCAAAATCTAACAGCATAAATGCTTCACTCGCTGATGTGTTCAGTGCCATTTATGCACATTTTGAAAGGGAGAACGTGTGCAAATTCCTGCAGCTTCTGGTATCTGTCTTGGAGGCCGACGGCAGAACATTCTTTAAGAGGGTGAATATCGCAAGGCATCAGGCCATGACAGTGTATCTGGCAAAGTACTGAAAACCTGTGCCAACCAGCTGGCTAGACTGTCGCAACAACATCCTTGCACTTCAGCATTGGTAAGACCAAAGAATTGATTGCAGACTTCAGGAGGGGAGGTTGGGAGAACACCAGTCTTCATTGAGGAGTCAGCAGTGTAAAGTGTGACCAGATTCAAGTTGCTGGCTGTCAACATCTCAGAGGATCTATCTAACATATTGATGTAATCATGAAGAAGGCTTGCCAGTGGCAATACTTCATTAGGAGTTTGAGGAGATTCAGTGTTACATCAAAGACTCTTGCAAATTTATACATATGTACAGTGGAGTACAGTCTGACTCATTGTATCACTGTCTGGTGTGGAGGCTCCAAGGCACAGGGTTGAAAGAAGCTGCAGAGAGTGGTAAACTCAGCCTGCTCCATCACAGGCACAATCCTCATCACTATCGAGGACATCTTAAAGAGGCAATGCTTCAAGAAGGCAGCATTCCTCATTAAGAACCCTCACCACCCAAGACATGCTCTCTTCTTGTTATAACCACCAGGGAAGAGTATACAAGCCGGAAGACCAGCATCCAATTTTTTAAGACTAGCTTCTTCCTTTCTGCCATCTGATTTCTGAATGGTCCATGTACCCATGAACATTACTCAGTATTCCTCTTTTGCATTTTTTGTAGCTTATAGTAATGTTTATGTTTTGCACTGCACTGCTGCCACAAAACAACAAATTTCATGAAACATGTCAGAGGTAATAAACCTGATTTTGATTCTGATGAAGAGTAATTGACCTGTAACGTTTCTCTTTCCACAGATGCTACCTGTGCTGTGTTTCCATTATTCTCTGTTTTTATTTCATACCTCACACTCCCTATCCTGACCCATCTCCCAAAGTCTGTTCTCTGATCCAACTCACCTCCATCTTCACCTTCCAAACTGCAGGGCTCTGATGTCTCCACACTACCACTGAATATCCCACTCTGACTGCCACAGCTCTGCCCTTTCTGTATCTGCCCTTTAGAAAACATTTTCAGCTCACTAAGGCTATTAACAGAGGGACAAAAACAAAAATATTTATTGATTTTCTGCTGCACCTAAAATGGTTCACTCAAATTGGGCACAGGAATGCAACAAGTGCTAAGTCTGCTTCAAGATTTCCTATAATTGAAAAAAGATTCCTGTGAAACTGATCTGAGCACAAGTGTGTGCATGCTTAATATAAAAAGGCGGCGGTGAAAAGAGGTGACTAGAAGTGGAAACTGAATCAGCTGACTCAATGATGCTGCATTTGAAATGAAAACCAGAGCTTGTGTTGTATGCCCTATCCAGTGGGATGCATCGTGCTACACATTCAGCATTACTTAGTTTGCACTTACTTCAAATCTTATCACCAGTTCCACCAATGTTTCAGAGAGGGGCTGTACAGCCTCTTAGTGACAGTGTTGACTGTAACTAAAGCAGAGTGCTAAAATATACATATTACCATAAAAGACCTCTTACCAAGAGAGAGATTTCCTGATACAAATTGAACAGCAGAGTCTTATTTTCATTAGCTGCCGGTGCTGAATTAAAGTGACAAGGAACAGTCATCATGCCGTGTGGCTGACATCTTTGTTGCTAAATTATCTTGTTGGTAATGAAGACATCATTCAATTTAAGCAAACAGGTATCTAGTTAAAGTTTAAATTATTGTTGCAGGATAAGGTATTGTAGTTTCTTTTTGAAATATTGTAACTAGCTGATCGTAGGAAAGATACAGCCTTTGAAGCAGTGCAGAGAAACCTGTACAGAAAATGTCTTACAAACATTTTTTGTTTCTTATCCAGATTGCTTACACTGAGAATTTCAGAAGTGTTTCAGTTTATTGACAGTTGGGACAGAGAATTGTATAGCTCTTATTATCTAAGTATCAAAATAGATGTGTTTTTTATTACGTCAGTAAAGGCACATATTTTGCTGATTCAATGATGCTATGTTGGAAATAGTTCATGGCAGTATTACACTAACAATTTCAAAATTCAAAGTAAATTTATTATTAAAGTACTTATACTGTATGTCACCATATACTACCCAGAGATTCATTTTCTTGCAGGCATTCACAATCATCATCATCATCATTATGTGCTGTGTCATATGCAGTGGGTGATCATGGTCTTTCCATGATTGCTCTTGGCAAGTGTTTCTACAGAAGTGGTTTGCCATTGCCTTCTTCTGGGCAGTGTATTTACAGCCAATATCAATACACTTCAGAGATTTTCTGCCTGGCATCAGTGGCTGCATAACCAGGACTTGTGATATGTACCAGCTGTTCATACAACTATCCAACACCTGCTCCCATTGCTTCAGTTGACCTTAAGCAGGGGGCTAAGCAGGTGCTACACCTTGCCCAAGGGTGACCTGCAAGCTAGCGGAGGGAAAGGGTGTTTTACACCTCCTTTGATAGAGATATATCTCCACCCTGCCTCCCATTCACAGAGTAAAGAAATGCAATAGAATAAGTGAGAAACTACACACAAAGACTGACAGACAGCTGATGTTCAAAAGAAGACCCGTGCAAATACAAGTAAACAAACAAACAAGCAAACAAATAATAGTAGGAACATAAGTTGGAGAGTCTTTGAAAATGAGTCCATAGGCATCAGTAGTCATTGGAATCAGTTCAGAGTTGAGGTGAGTGAAGTTATCCATGCTGGTTTAGGGGTCTGATGGTTGAAGGGTAATTGAACCTGGTGGTATGGGATCAAAGCTCCTGCACTTGGTGGTGTGGAACCTAAGTACACTCGACAATAGTCATCAAGTAGGTTTACCATGTTCTTCGTAGAGACTGGTATAATTGAAGTCTGCTTGGTGCAGTTGGGAACCTCAGACTGGTCCATGAACCAGTCCTCATTGGGGCACCAGAGGTGGAAAAGGTCAGTAACTTTAAATTCCTTGGTGTTATCATTTCAGAGGATTTGTCCTGGGACCAACACATAACTGCCGTTACAAAAATGGTATAACAGCGCCTCTACTTTCTTAGAAGTTTGTGCAGATTTGCCATGTCATCTAAAACTTTGACAAATTTCTATAGATGTACAGTGGAGACTATCTTGACTGGTTGCTCATGGTCTGCTATGGAAACAGCAATGTCCAAGAATAAAAAATAGGTGAACGCAGTCCAGTCCATCACAGGTAAAGCCCTCCCCACCACTGAGCACATCTACAATAAGCACTGTCACAAGAGCCCACACCATCAAGGACCCCCAACCATCCAGGTCAGGCTTTTCTCTCACTGCTGCCATCAAGAAAGAGATACTGGAGACTTGGGTCCCACACCATCAAGTTCAGGAACAGTTATTACCCGTGAACGATCAAGCTCCTGAACCTTCCTCACTTCAACTCTGAACTGATTGCACAACGTATGGACTCCCTTTCAAGGACACTGTAACGTGTTCCCAGTATTATTTATTTACGTATATATATTTTTTTTCTGCAGTTTGGCTCCCTTTGCTCCATTGGTTGTTTGACAGTCTTTGTTTGCAACAAGTAGTATTTCCCAGTGGCCAAACATTTTAATTCCAGTCTCCATTATCATTCCAACATGTTGGTCTATGGCCTTCTCTACTACCACAATGAGGGCACTCTCAGATTGGAAGAGCAAAGCCTTATATTCTGACTGGGCAGCCTCCAACCTAATAGCATGAGCATCAATTTCTCAAACTTCTGATAATTTTTCCTCTTCCGCCATCCCTCTTCTTCCATTCCCCCCTCTTACTTCTCTTCTCACCTGCCTATCACTGCCCTCTGTTGCTCTCCTCCTTGCTTTTCTCCTATGGTCCACAGTCCTCCCCTTTCAGATTCCTTCTTCTTCAGCCTTTTATCTGTTCCACCTATCACCTCCCATATTCCACCTTCATTCCCCCTTCCCCTCAACTGGCTTCACCTATCACCTTCTAGCTTGTACTCCTTTCCCCTCCCTCCACATTCTGGCTTCTTCCCCCTTCCTTTCCAGCCCTGATAAAAGGTCTCAGCTCAAAACGTTGGCTGTTCATTCCTTTCCACAGATTTTGTATGTGTTAGTATTTGTCTGTGTGTAGTTTTTCAACAAATCTATTGTATTTCTCCATTCTACTGTGAATGCCTGCAAGAAAATTAACCTCAAGGTAGCATATGGGGAAACGTTCATACTTTGATAATAACCTTACTTTGAACTTTGAGCCAGGATGTTGCCCAGATCTGGGGGCATGAATTACAAGGAGAGATTGCATTGACTATGACCTTACTCCCTGTAAAATAGGAGTTTGAGGGATCACATGATAAAGGTATATAGATCATGAGGGGCCTGAACAGGTGAAAGCACACAGTCTTTTTTCCAAGGAAGGTATGCTAAAAACAAGAGAGCACAGGTTTAAGAACAGAGACAAAAGGTTTAAACAGGACATGAGGATCAGCTTCTTCACACAAAGGGTGGTGCTTATATGGAATGAACTGCCAGAAGCAGTGGTTGCAGCAGCACATCCACTGCATTTAAAAGTCATCTGGATAAATACAAGGACAGGAAGCACTTAGAGAGCTGTGGGCCAAATGTGGGCAGACAGGACTAGCTTGATAGGCTAAAGAGTTGGTATAACAAGTTGGACCAAGGGGCCTGTTTTCATGCTCTGCATGACTCTAAGTTCTCATTTCAAGATCTTCTCTCTCAGATTCTTCTTCTGTTTGTGACTCAGGAGTCTCAATTCTGGCCCTTTCTGAAAGCCAGAATTGTGCACTACAAGGCAATGTTGAGATCACTGTGGAGAGAACCAGGGATTTCTGGTATAGTGGAATACCCAAGAAACCCTGGGTTCTCTCCACAGTGCTGTGAAGAGAGTTGAACTTTAAAAGTTACACTATGACTTCTGTATCAGTTGGACTGCATTCAAGCCTCATTCAACAACTGCAGCACACAATTCTCATTAGCAGTGTAGCATGAATGCTACACAGTTAGAGGTGTTAGCTTGGAGCTCATCACCTTTCTCCAGTGAATATAAGGGATTTAATGATCCCATTCAAAATATATCAGACCACTTCTTCCGCTTCCTGCGTAACATTTATATCCCAGTCTATATCTCAATACCTATTCAGTCCCTTTTCATGGGCATATCACCTTGCAGATTTTCCAATGTAGTAACAATTATTACCATTGGAAGATACCATTGAGAGCTTCAAGTTCCTAGGTGTGAACGTTGCCACTAGCCTGTCCTGTTCCAGCCACATTGATGTCATGGCCAAGAAAGCCCACCCATGCCTCTACCTAGGAGGCTAAAGAAATTCGGCATGTCCATAAGACCATAAGACATAGGAGCAGAATTAGGCCATTTGGCACATTGAGTCTGCCCTGCTAGTCAATCATGACTGATCCTTTTTTTCTCCTCCTCAACCCCATTATCCGGCCTTCTCCCCGTAACTTTTGATGCCATCAAGAACCTATCGATCTCTGCCTTTGACCTGGCCTCCACAGCCGCACATGGCAACAAATTCCACAAATTCACCAGCCTCTAGCTAAACAAATTTGTCTGCATCTCTGTTTTGAATGGGCACCCCTCTATCCTGAGGCTGTGCCCTCTTATCCTAGACTCTCCCACCATGAGAAACATCCTTTTCACATCTACTCTGTCTAGTCCTTTCAACATTCGAAAGGTTTCAGTGAGATCCTCCCTCATCCTTCTAAATTCCAACGGGTACAAACCCAGAGCCATCAAACGTTCCTCATATGATAACCCTTTCATTCCTGGAATCACCCTTGTGAAAATCCTCTTGACCCTCACCAATGCAAGTACATCTCTTCTAAGATAAGGAGCCCAAAACGGTACACAATACTCAGGCTGAGGCCTCACCAGTGCCTTAGAAAGCCTGAACATTACATCCCTGCTCTTGTATTCTAGAACTCTTGAAATTAATGCTGACATTGCATTTGCCTTCCTCACCACCAACTCAACCTGCAAGTTAGCCTTTAGGGTGTTCTGCACAAGGACTCCCAAGTCCCTTTGCATGTCAGATTTTTGGATTTTCTCCCTGTTTAGAAAATATTCCGCTCATTTATTTGTACTACTGAAGTGCATGACCATGTACTTTCCAACATTATATTTCATTTGCCACTCTCTTGCCCATTCTCCTAATCTATCTAAGTCCTTGTGCAACCTACCTGTTTCCTCAACACTACCTGTCCCTCCACCAATCTTCGTATCATCTACAAACTTGGCAATAAAGCCATCTATTTCATCATCTAAATCATTTATATGCACCATAAAAAGAAGTGGTCCCAACACCGACCCCTGCAGAACACCACTAGTCACTGGCAGCCAACCAGACAAGGATCCTTTTATTCCCACTTGTTGCCTTCTTCCAATCAGCCAATGCTCTAACCATCTTAATAACTCTCTTGTAATGCCATGGGCTCCTAACTTGGTAACCAGTCTCATGTGTGGCACTTTGTCAAAGGCCTTCTGAAAGTCCAAATATACAACATCAACTACATCCCCTTGATTTATCCTACTTGTAATCTCCTCAAAGAATTCCAACAGGTTCATCAGGCAGGATTTCCCCTTAAGGAAACCATGCTGACTTTATGCTTTCTTGTCCTGTGTCACCAAGTACTCCATCACCTCATCCTAAACAATTGACTCTAATATCTTCCCAGCCGCAAACTGATCTTGCCATCTTCTCATCTTCCCAAACTGGTCTATAATTTCCTTTCTGCTGCCATCCTTCTTTCGTAAAGAGTGGAGTGACATTTGCAATCTTCCTGTCCTTTGGCACCATCCCAGAATCCAATGATTTTTGAAAGATCATATCTAATGCCACCAGAATCTCTAATGCTACCTCTTTCAGAACCCTAGGGTGCAGTTCGTCTGGTCTGGGTGACTTATGTACTTTTAGGTCTTTCAGCTTTTTGAGCACCTTCTCCCTTGTAATAATAAATGCACCCACTTCTCTTCCTTCACATACTACAACATCTGGCACACTGCTAGTGACATCTACAGTGAAGAGTGATGCAAAATACTCATTTAGTTCATCAGCCATCTCCTTGTCCCTCGTTAGTATTTCTCCTGCCTCATTTTCCAGTGGTACTATATCCACTCTCATCTCTCTTTTATTTTTACATACTTGAAAAAGCTTTTATTATCCAATTTGATATTATTTGCTAGCTTGCTTTCATATTTCATCTTTTCCCTTCTAATGATTCTTTTAGTTGTTCTCTATAGGTTTTTAAAAACTTCCCAATCCTCTGTCTTTTGACTACTTTTTGCTTTGTTGTATGCCCTTTTATTTTTATATTAGCTTTGACTTCCCTTGTCAGCCATGGTTGTACTATTTTGCCATTTGAGTATTTCTTCACTTTTGGAATACACGTGTCCTGCACCTTCCTCATTTTTCCCAGAAACGCACGTCATTGCTGCTCTGCTGATATCCCTGCCAGCAGCTCCTTCTAATTTACTTTGTCCAACTCCTCTCTCATACCACTGTAATTTTCCTTACTCCACTGAAATACTGCTACATCAGACTTTACTTTCTCCCTACCAAATTTCAAGTTGAACACAATCATATTGTGATCACTGGTTCCTAAGGGTTCTTTTACTTTAAGCTCCCTAATCGCCTCCAGTTCATCCCATAACACCCACTCCAGTATAGCTGATCCCCTAGTAGGCTTAATGATAAACTGCTCTAAAGAAACATTTCTTAGGCATTCAAACTCACTCTCTTGAGATCGCTTACCAACCTAATTTTCCCAATCAACCTGCATGTTAAAATCTCCCATGACTATCATAACATTGCCCTTTTAACACACCTTTTCTATTTCCTGTTGTAGCCTGTGGTCCACCTCCCAGCCACTGTTGGGAGGCCTGTATATAACTGCCATCAGGGTCCTTTTACCCTTGCAGTTTCTTAACTCAACCTACAAGGATTCAACATCTTCCAATCCTATGTCACATCTTTCTACTGATTTGATGCTATTCTTTACCAGTAGAGCCACACCTCCTCCTCTGCCTACCTTCCTATCCCCTCAATACAACGTGTAACCTTTGCCTTTCAGCTCCCAACTACAAACATCCTTCAGCCATGATTCAGTGATAGCCACAACATCATACCTGACCATCTATAATAGTACAACAAGATCATCCACCTTATTTCTTATACTCGGTGCATTGAGGTACAAGACCTTGAGTACTGTATTTGCTACCCTTTTTGACTTTGCATCCCTAGTGTACTGATACTCACCCTGTTGGCTGTGTTCCCATCACTTGCCTGCCCTTCCTGACGGTCTGACTGCACACTATCTTTACATTTTTGCAATCTGTCCTATCCTGAGTCCCATCACTCCAGTTCCCACCCACCCCCTGCCAAATTAGTTTAAACCCTCCCCAACAGCTCTAACAAACCTGCCTGTGAGAATATTGGTCCCCCTCGGGTTCAGGGGCAATTTGTCACTCCTGAACAGGTCATACCTCCCCCAGAAGAGATCGTAATTATCCAAGAACCTGAAGCCCTGCCCTGCACCAGCTTCTCAGCCATACATTTATCTGCCAAATCATCCTGTTTCTACCCTCACTGGCGCGAGGCACAGGGAACAATCTAGAAATTACTACCCAGGAGGTCCTGCTTCTCAGATGTCTACATAGCTCCCTAAAATCTCTTTTCAGGATCTCTTTGCTTTTCCTTCCTATGTCATTGGTACCAATATGTACCCAGTCATCTGTCTGCTCTCCCTCCCCCTCCAAAATGCTGTGGATGCGATCTGAGACATCCCTGACCCTGGCACCTGGGAGGCAACATACCATCCGGGTGTCCCATTCGCGTCCACAGAATGTCATGTCTGTTCCCCTTACTATTGAGTCCCCTATCACTACCATTCCCTTTTCCTCTCTCTTTCCCCATCAGCTCTAATCAATTTTTATCAAAGCATCGTGGAAAGCAATCTATCTGGAGGCATAAAGCTTTGGTATAGCAACTGCTCTGCACCTGACCACAAGAAACGGCAGAGACAGCTCAGCAAATCACAGGAATGAGCCCCCCTTCTATGGATTCTGTCTATACCTCTCCACCTCAGTAAAACAGCCACCATCATCAAAGGCCCCACCCACCCTGGATATTCTGTCGTTTCCCTTTTCGCAGATACAAAAGCCTGAAAGCACATTACCTTCAGGCTCATGGACCACCTTCTATCCCACCATCGTCAGACTCTTAAACTGCCTCACGTTTGATGAGAGAATCAGAGCCGCACATTCTATCTCGATGTGATCTTGCACTTTATCGTTCACCTGCACTGCACTCTTTTGGTACCTTTTACACTTTGTTTTATCGTATTCTACTACTTCTACGTCGACTCAAGCCTAGGGGGCCGGCGTCGGGCACGATGACGGTCTCTGCACTTCTCCCTCTCCCTCATCAGTGTGTTCAGTTCATCTACATTAGCCGCGCCGCTGTCTTCTAGGAGCGTGTTGACCATAGTCTTGGGAGGGCATCCAGGGTTCATCCTCACGTGCTTGGGCTCCCATACGATGACTAGGCTGGCAAGTAGCCCGGGGTGGCACAGACAGTGCCCCGCTGGTTGCAGTCTCCTTGCCTCAATTTTAGTGGTGAGTATCGGTAGGTCGTCACAGAGCTCGACGTTCGTCATGTGCTGTTCGTCAAGAGCCATCCGGAGCATTCGTGTATAGCAACCATCTAGAGACTTTCGCATAGTCTTGGTGAATGTCCACGTCTCGCATCCATACATGAGAATGGACTCTATGACTGCTTTGAAAATCCTCTTTTTAAGCCCTCTGGTCAGGTTTGACTTCCAGATTTCCTTCACGTCGTTCATAGCCCTCCACGCCAGCGCCTTCCGGATCTTTATGTCCTTCTCCGAACTCATCATTCTTGACCCGAGGTACTTGTAGTCAAAGACTTTCTTAATGGTATCATTCTCTACGGTCTTGAGAGTGCTTTCGTCGCAGTTAAACTATGTATCGAAAGGTACTGTGTAATGAATTGATCTGTATGCAAGACAAGTTTTTCACTGTATCTTGGTACCTGTAATAATAACAAACCAATTCCAGTTCTACTACCTGTAATTGATTAGTTGTGATGTGCTTTCCATCATTCTGAGTGTGTGAGTGGCTCTACAGCACTCTGTTAGGTTCAGAATAGATGCAATTGCAATGTTCACTCACTAGTAGATGTAAGCCCTGCTAAACTGCTCCCACATAAAACAGGGGCTCTTTGCAACTTTATTAATTGGCTATTAAGAGAATTTTTTTATCCATATGAAGCTGAGGTTTGACAATCAGTATAAATATGGGTGTAATCTGTAGTTCCAAGCTTTCAGAATTGCTGTAATCAGATAAATGATAATACCCTACTTAACCATTTGTTTGGTTTCTGCCTGGTATGTAACCAATTTAACTAAGCTGTCAAACATAATTTGAGGAATGGGCAGTAAACCAGTTATCTGGAAGAATCTGCCCCTCCCCCATTGTAATCCCCAGCCCGGAATGTAAGTGTTATAGTGACTTTCTGATCCTTATCCCAGTGCCTGATAAACTTTGTAGGGTTTTCTGTAACAAGATATTTGAAAGTTTCCACATTAAAGAATGTGTGCTTGTTTCTATCTGAAGGGATATATTTAAATAAAAAATTTAAATAAATTTTTCTGGAACTATGCATCTCAGTAGTCTGAGTATGTGAGAGAGGATTGGGATATTCTGCAGTTTGTTTCTTCGATTGGTTGTGGCTCAGATGATGGCGAGCTGCTCTCTGATTTAGAAGGTACCAGACTCCAATCTAATCCAGTCTAGTCATGACAGAGTGCTGCAATATCTTTTGATTGAGTTATTATACAAAAGACTCATCTTTTAGATAGATATAAAAATCCCAAGTATTTTAAAGCAGAGCTGGAAAGTTATTCTTGGTGTACTTATTAATATTTTTGAATGAACTATCTGGTCATTATCAGATTGCTTTTTATGGGAATTTATTATGCACAAATTGAGTAGCAGGAGCTTCAAAATGAAAAAGCAAAATATATTAATGGAAGTCCAATCAAAACTAAAACTTTAAGTCTTTCTGGTAGCAAGCTGTTATTGGGATTACAAAAGTTTATCTCAGTATCTACTCTAAAATGCCCTTGTGACATGTTTGGCTCTTGTGTTATGAATCTTAGAATTTATACTTTACTTTATACTTTATACTTAGCCAAAGAACTTCCATTCATTGGCGTAGATGAGTTTTTGTTAGCGTGTAGATATTTTTATCAGAAGTGCGGGAGCCACAACTTACTTAAGGATTGAGAACTAAATGCTGGACTTCTACCTTCTTACACTGTTAGAATTTCAGTGCCTTTGGTGTTTGGAGATCCAGGCCATCACTGGAAATATGACTGAGGAAGCAGGGAAATTATTTCTGTCTGGTAAACTGTGCCTAAAGATGTGCTAAAAACCACCTAGGTTAAGGTTATGGTTCTCTCACAATAGCAAAGGCTTGTTTCCATACCCTCTATACTTATTTGTTTTTAAAGGGTAGATAGATGGAAGAATCACATCTTACAACTCACAGAAATATCTGGTATAGTTTTTCTGCTCTTTCACTGAACTCCTTTATTAGAATAGAACTGCAACTTGCTAGTAACATTTCCAGCTTCTTTATTTCTTAGTTTCTGTCAGTGATTTCCATTCTTAATTTGCCAATACCAGGAGGTCCGTTTGTTCAATAAATGTAACTACGATTGCTATCCATCAATCTCCCCTCAGTATTGAGTGGAAGATTTTGTTATGCCTATTCCCAGCGCTTATCAAATCCTGTCACTAGAACCCATGATTTAAATTCATTTGTGTTGCAGCAAAAAAAAAATCAGAACTGCCTTTAATTTAGCAGTGGCTTTCGGAGGCTGTTCGAGGTGCAGAGAGTTATGGAGCAATTAAATGTCATGACATTTTTCTAAACATGAGCTTGGATAAGGCTGCTATGTGTGGAGCTTGCAAACACATTCATGACATACCATACACGCAGCAAAGGAAAGCACAGAAAAGAACAAGAGCACCAGAGACGGGATTCAGTAAATGGCCATGTTCACCGTCAATGTATCTTCATCCATGACAATCCCACGAAATCCAGCAGTGAAGTGGCAAGGATTTCCAAAAGCACAAAGAAACGTATATCTTAGAAGGTAATGTAGCATTTTTCTCAAGTGACTATATGTTCATCCAAAGAAATGTTTGATTTGATTCACATCAGTTGAACATCAACATACATTTTATTGTATATGCACATCCCTACATGCAGTCTAAGAATTTACAATGTTCAAAGGATATATGCTTGTTCAATAACTTAAAATAATAGCAGGATTAGTGCATGATTTTGCATGCACTTGAAGTACATTGCTTTGTTTAAAAGTTGTATCGAATGTTGACTCTAATTTCTAAGAGGTTTGAACATTGCCATGTTTGCATATTATTTTTTAAAAAAAAAAGAACTCCATGATTGATCTTGTTGCTGTAACATCTAAGTTTGAAAATGTTGTTAAGGACAAAATTATCTTCAAGTATGCGTCAAAAATGCCTTCACATGCAAATGGTTTTTAAGGGAATTACATTGATCAACCTTGGTAAAAATATTTCATGATGGAGGATCATGTAATGGGAGGAAGTGGGGTGAATGGCGATGGTATAGCTTTTCTGATGACCTGCCAAATTTCAGAAACCTCTGGCACAAGGGATTCAGAATCAAAAGCAAATCTAATACTTGTTTTTATTCATAGAAGTTGTTTTTTATTCTGCAAGGGCACCGGAATAATATGATATTCTCAATGGGTTTCATATTTTGTTCAGAACACAAAACATAAGTGCAAATGATTGTATATTCAGATAAGGCACAGTGGGGCATTTTTCTCCATGCTTCACACATTTCAACTCCTGCCTGCTCTTGCTGCAAAAATTGTTCTGATGCTGTGATCAACTGAATACTGCTTTGTGTCTGTTACAACTACTAAACTGAAGACAATATAATATTTGAATAGAATCAGAAACTGTCTGATACAGACAGAGGAGAGCAAAGGAAGAAAATTCATTTATGCAGAGCTTTTGTGTTTTGAATCAATTAAATGTCCAGTATTCCAAGCTTCCTGAATTTTATTGCGGATGGCATTACTAAAAGATGGAATAATGCTGATGGCAAGCTTTAGTAGTAGACACGTTATCAAATTTTAGTTACTCTGAATATTACTATCTCTGCAAACCTAAATTGAAGACCTAAACCTCTTCTCATTACTGCCATCTGGGAGGCGGTACAGGACACTGAAGATGTACACTCAGTGATTTAGGAACAGCGTCTTCCCCTCTGCCATTAGACTCCTCAATGGTCCATGAACCCATCAACTCTACCTCGTTATTCTTTCTCTTTGCAATTGATAGTCATTTTTATGTTTTTGCACTGTACTGCTGCCACAAAACAATAAATTTCACATCAAGTAAACCTGTGATAATAAATCTGATTCCGATGCTGATTCTGAGAAAAAAAGGTAGTGCTGATTTTTATGAATCAAGGACATGCTATCTTTATGAGGAAGCCATGCAGCCTTTGTCATAACTGAAACACTACCTCACCAACACCACCTCACTATTCCTCATTTTCTTTCTTTCTTTCTTTATTATAACTTATAGTTATGCCTGCACTGCATTGCTGCCATACAACAACAAATTTCATTACTTATGTATGTGACCATAAACCTGATTCTAATTCTGATCCTATTTCTGAAAAAGTTTGTAAAGCTACAGGGAGATTGGGAGTGGGGATTTTTCTGAGAGGGTAAAACCGGTGTGACCATGGCTAGTCCTCCTACTCTACATTTCATGTCACCCACATCCTTTGCTCCAAGTCTTTTGGCCATTTTCAAACACCTCTTATTGCCTCCATTCACTCATTGATGAGGTAACCTTGTTTACAGGTTAGCTCCAAGTTAATACTGTGTTACCCCCCCCCATCAGAAACATCTGTCTCCCCCCCCCCCCCAAGTAGACTTAATTTATCAAACCTGTTTGTTGTCAAGCTAAGTAGTGCAAGGTCCATTCCCACTTCCTAAATCTGAGGGACAGAAACTAATTCAAAACCAGTCATTGATCATCTGTCCACACTTCTGCTTGGATAAAGTCAATATCAGTGACTGACCCCCACCCCCCAGAGGCCTTTTAGACCAAGAATTTAAAACATTTATCTGAAACTTATAATTTGAGACTGTGACCACTGGTTTTAGATAAAGCCAGCCAAGAGGAACATCAACTCTATATCCATTGACTGGAGCCCCACAAGTATTTCAAACTTTTCAATAAGATCACTTTAGCAACAGAGAGAGGGGATAACTGTGGGTTCCATTACTTCATCACCAACAACAGCCTAAAATTTCTGTTTCTCGTACCACAACATAAGGGGTTCATTATTTTCAGTTGCCTGGCATCTCCTGAGATCCAGGGACATAGATTGACTGGCATCTCCTTAGAAATAGGGGTTTAGTTGGGGTGGAGCTTGTTAGATGTGTTCAGGAAGGTTTCCAAATGCAATAAGCCAACTAGAGGAGAGGCTGTACTTCATCTGGTATTGGGAAATGAACCTGGTCAGGTGTCAGATCTCTCAGTGGGAGAGCATTTTGGAATTAGTGATCACAATGCTATCTCCTTTACCATAGTGCTGGAGAGGGATAAGAGCTCACAATTTGGGAAAATATTTGATTGGGGTAGGGGGAAAATATGATTCTATTAGGCAGGAACTTGGAGCATAAATTGCGAGTGATGTTTTCAGGGATATGCATGACAGAAATGTGGTGACAGAAATGTGGTTGCATGGTGTTCTGCATAGGTACGTTCCATTGAGGCACGGAAAGGATGGTAAGGTAGAAGAACCATGGTGTACAAAGGATGTGGAAAATCTAGTTAAGAAGAAAAGAAAGGCTTATGAAAGGTTGGAAAAACTAGGTACTATTAAAGACCTAGAAAATTACAAGGGTGCCAGGAAGGAGCTTAAGAATGAAATTAGGACAGCTAGAAGGGGCCATGAGAAGGCCTTGGCGAGCAAGATTAAGGAAAACCCCAAGGTATTCGACAAGTATGTGAAGAGCAAGAGGATGAGCTTTGTGAGAACAGGACCAATCAGGTCCGATAGTGGAAACGTGTGCATAGAGTTGAGGAGGTAGCGGGGGTACTTAATGAATACTTTGCTTCAGTATTCACCAGGGAAAGGGACCTTGGCAATTGTGGAG
This sequence comes from Mobula birostris, assembly GCF_030028105.1. Classification (NCBI taxonomy): domain Eukaryota; kingdom Metazoa; phylum Chordata; class Chondrichthyes; order Myliobatiformes; family Myliobatidae; genus Mobula; species Mobula birostris. Next base: position 103,306,711 of record NC_092379.1, on the reverse strand, counting down.
ATGACTTACGACGGACTGAAATGCTTGAGTGTATAGACACTAAGAAAGAGGATGTGCTGGAGCTTATGAAAAACATTAAGTTAGATAAGTCCCCGGCACTGGATGAGATGTACCCCAGACTACTCTGGGAAGCGAGAGAGGAAATTGCTGAGCCTCTTGTGATGATCTTTGCGTCATCAGCCCGGACGGGAGAAGTACCGGAGGATTGGAAGGTTGCAAATGCTGTTCCTTTGTACAAGAAAGGGAGTAGAGATAACCCAGGAAATTATAGACCAGTGAGTCTTATTTCAGTGGTGGGCAAGTTGTTGGAAAAGATCCTGAGAGGCAGGATTTATGAGCATTTGGAGGGACATAATCTGATTAGGTATAGTCAGCATGGCTTTGTTATGCAGGTCATGCCTTACGAGCCTGATTGAATTCTTTGAGGATGTAACAAAACACATTGTTGAAGGTAGAACAGTGGATGTAGTGCATATGAATTTCAGTAAGGCACTTAATAAGGTTTCCCATGCAGAGTTCATTCAGAAAGTAATGAGGCATGTGATCCAAGGAGACCTTGCATTGTGAATCCAGAATTGACAAAAGGTGGCTGTCGATGTTTCGTATTCTGCATGGAGGTCGGTGACCAGTGGTGTTCGCAGGGATCTGTTCTGGTACCCTCCTCTTTGAGATTTTTATAAATGACCTGAATAAAGAAGTGGAAGGGTGGGCTAGTAAGTTTGCTGATGACACAAAGGTTGGGGGTGTTGTGGATAGTCTGTGGGTAGTCTTGGCAGTGTGGAGGATCAGAGAGATCTTAGGGCCCGTGTCCATAGGACACTCAAAGCTGCTGCGCTGGTTGACAGTGTTGTTAAGAAGGCGTATGGTGTGTTGGCATTCATCAACCGTAGGATTGAGTTCCAAGAACCATGAGGTAATATCACGGCTATGTAAGACCTTGATCAGACCCCACTTGGAGTACTGTGTTCAGTTCTGGTCACCTCACTACAGGAAGAATGTGGATGCTGTAGAGAGAGTGCAGAGGAGATTTACAAGGATGTTGCCTGGATTGGAGGGCGTACCTTATGAGAAGAGGTTGAGTGTACTTGACCTTTTCTCCTTGGAGTGATGGAGGATGTGAGATGACCTGAGAGAGGTGTTTAAGATGATGAAAGGCACTGATCATGATGAAAGGCATTGATCATGTCGATAGTCAGAGGCTTTTTCCCAGGGGGCATAGTTTTAAGGTGCTTGGAAGAAGGTACAGACGTGATGTCAGGGGTAATTTTTTCACACAGAGTGATGGGTGCGTGGAATGTACTGCCGGCAATGGTGGTGGAGGCAGATACGATAGGGTCTTTTAAGATAGGTACATAGAGCTGGGAAAAATAGAGGGCTATGCAGAAGGGTAATTCTAGGTAGTTTCTAGACCAGGTTACATGGTCAGCACAACATTGTGGGTCGGAGGGCCTGCAATGTACTGTAGATTTCTATGTTCTATGCCTCTCCCATTTCACATTGGAAAATAAAATACTGAACACTACAGCACAGGAACAGGCCCTGACGTCTACACTGAACATCTTGCCAAATTAAATTAAACATCTTCTGGCTGTACAAAATCCAATCCCTCCATTCTCTGCATATTTATGTTTCTATCTAACAACCACTTAGAAGTTACTAATATCTTACTTGCTTCCTACCTGGCAGCCTATTCCAGGTAGCTATCAACTCTGTAAAAAAAAACCTTGCTCTTAAAAGTGTCACACACAAAACACTGGGGGATGCTCTCAAACGCACCTCTCCTATTTCACGCACATCTGCTCTCACCCCATCCTCCCGCTACCCCACTAGGAATAGGATTCCCCTTGTCCTCACCTACCACCCCACCAGCCTCTGGGTCCAACATATAACTTCTGCCACCTCCAACGGGATCCCACCACTAAGCACATCTTTCCCTCCCCCCCTTTCTGCTTTCCGCAGGGATCGCTCCCTACATGACTCCCTTGTCTATTCGTCCCCCCATCCCTTCCCACCGATCTCCCTCCTGGCACTTATCCTTGTAAGCGGAACAAGTGCGACACATGTCCTTACACTTCCTCCCTCACTATGATTCAGGGCCCCAGACAGTCCTTCCAGGTGAGGCGACACTTCACTTGTGAGTCAGCTGGGGTGATATACTGCATTCGGTGCTCCCGATGCGGCCTTCTATATATGGTGAGACCCGACGCAGACTGGGAGACCATTTCGCTGAACACCTACACTCTGTCCGCCAGAGAAAGCAAGATCTCCCAGTGGCCACACATTTTAATTCCACGTCCCATTCCCATTCTGATATGTCTATCCACGGCCTCCTCTACTGTCAAGATGAAGCCACACTCAGGTTGGAGGAACAACACCTTATATTCCGTCTGGGCAGCCTCCAACCTGAACATTGACTTCTCTAACTTCCGTTAATCCCCCACCTCCCCTTTGTACCCCATCCTTTATTTATTTATTATTATTATTATAAATTTTCTCTCTCTCTCTCTCTCTCTCTCTCCTTTTTCTCCCTCTGTCCCTCTCACTACACCCCTTGCCCATCCTCTGGGTTTCCCTCCCTCCTCCTTTTCTTTCTCCCTAGGCCTCCTGTCCCATGATCCTCTCATATCCCTTTTGCCAATCAACTGTCCAGCTCTTGGCTCCATCCCTCCCCCTCCTGTCTTCTTCTATCATTTCGGATCTCCCTCTCTCCCTCCCACTTTCAAATCTCTTACTATCTCTTCTTTCAGTTAGTCCTGATGAAGTGTCTTGGCCCGAAACGTCGACTGTACCCCTCCCTATAGATGCTGCCTAGCCTGCTGCATTCACCAGCTGTTTTTATGTGTGTTGCTTGAAATTCCAGCATCTGCAGATTTCCTCGTGTTTGAGGAAGAAATACAATGTAGTAGATGATAGGTGAAACCAGGAAGTGGGGGGTGGGGTGAAGTAAAGAGCTGGGAAATCGATTGGTGAAAGAATTAAAGGTCTGGAGAAGGAGGAATCTAGTAGGAAAGGACAGAAGGACATGGAAGAAAGAGAAGGGGGAGGAACACCAGAGGAAGGTGATGGGCAGGTAAGGAGATAGTGATAGAGGGAACAGGAATGGGGAATGGTGAAAGAGGGTGGGGGCATTACCAGAATCTTGAGAAATTAATGTTCATGCCATCAGGTTGGAGGCTATCCAGACAGAATACAAGGCGTTGCTACTCCAACTTGAGTGTGGCATCATCACACCAGTAGAGGAGGCTATGGACTGACATGTCGGGCTAGGAATGGGAAGTAGAATTAAAATGGGTGGCCGCTGGGAGATGCTGCTTTTTCTGTCAGATGGAGCATAGGGGATCGGCAAAGCGGTCTCCCAATCTACGTCAGTCTCACCAATGTACAGGAGGCCACACCAGGAGCACCGGATACACTAGAGACCCCAACAGCCTCAAAGGTGAAGTGTCACCTTCACCTGGAAGGACTGTTTGTGGTCCTGAATGAGACCTATCCGTAGCTCAATGAAACCATTTCCCACTAGTCCATGAACACCCAACTCCCCATGCATACTGATATCGTCCTTTCGGGAATTGTTCCTTCTCATTTTCAAAACTACCAACAGCATCTATGACCTCTGTCAATAAAAAATATCAGTCTTTCTCCAATATCCCTTCACAGTTGTTTTCTCATACAAGTTGTTGCTTCATATTCCCATGCCTATCTGCCTTGTAACTCATTGTTTTGGTCCTTACATGGCAGCAAAATCACACCGATCAAATTATTTTGTTGTTTGTGCATTATCAGCTTTATTTTTCCATTATTAAACACCTAGATTCTTGCATATTTCAGTTAACTATCCTTGGCTGTTTGCACTGTATTATTCTTATGCTGTTGCTTGGTCCACTCGTTCACAGACAGATTTTGTTTTCACTGAAGCCTTCTAATTCATTTTGACTATTTGCAGTCTTTATAAATCTATTACTAATAATTGTCTCTATAAGCTATTATTTCCTTCAAGTTGTATTAGTGGGATGTTCTTCATTTTAAGTTCTTTTTAAATGATATACAGATCTTAATGGATTGGATTTTTGAGAGTATACCCACTTCCCTGTTTCAAAGTATACCTGCCCTATCTTTGCTCTCTGTTCTGTTCACATAAATTTAAATTTTGTCTCCTTCTGTTGCAACTGACAAAAATTCGACTTCCTTTGTTTAGTGGTTGTAAAATGTTGTTTAGTACCATTGTAACTGTAGTCATGAGTGTGTGAATGAGAACAGATTGTGGAGTGATTATTGAGTTTGTTTTACCTATGTGTCACTGTCTGCTGCTGCAGAGAAGGATATATACAGAAGCATACACGCACAAAATAGTGTGCAGCGTTCACTAGAGAATCAAGTGCTACCTTCCTGCTGTGTGTGTCAGGGTTTCTTCTATCCCAGAATGCAGTTTAGTTGCGCAGCAAACCTGACAAAAATAGAATACTGGAGCTACACTGCACTGATTTCAGAGGCGCCGATAAAGCCAACCAGGGTTTCAACAGTACAATCCGAAGGATTGCTCATTGAAAGGAACATGAATAGTTTTGATGAGAGTAAATTGTCAGATATGGTTTGTAGGATTTTAACAATTTTTTATTGGTTTCTCAAATGACGAACTGATCAGGAAAATAAAAGCCCATGGATCCATATGAAAGTGACAAGATAGATCTCATGCTGATACAGGAAGGAATAGTCAACAGGAAATTGCTTTTGTAATTGTAAAGCAGTTTGCATTGTGGTTCTGCAAATGTTTTCTGCTGTTCAAAGTTCAAGCTAAATTTATTATCATTGTACATATGTGTCACCATATACAACCTTGAGATCCATTTTCTTGCAGGCATACTCAGTAAATCTATAGAATAATAACCATAACAGAATCAATGAAAGAGCACACCGACCAGGGTGTTCAACCAATGTGCAAAAGACAACAAACTGTGCAAATACATAAAGAAAGAAATAATAATAACAAATAAATAAGCAATAAATATCCAGAACATGAGATGAAGAGTCCTTGAAAGTGAATCCATTGTTTGTGAGAACATTTCAATGATGGGACAAGTGATGTTGAGTGAAGTTATCCCCTTTGGTTTGAGAGCCTGATGGGTGAGGGGTGATAACTGTTCCTGAACCTGATGGTGTGGGTCCTGAGACTCCTGTATATTCTTCCTGATGGCAGCAGCGAGAAGAGAGCTTGGACTGGGTGGTGGAGTGCTGCTTTCCTATAGCATTGAGATGTGCTCAAAGGAGGGAAGGGCGTTACCCGTGACAGAGTGGGCTGTAAAACAAATTTTTGTAGAATTTGTTTGTTCAAGGGCATTGCTGTTTCCATACCAGGCTATGTTGCAGCCAGGCAGTATATTCTCCACTATACATCTATTGAAGTTAGTCAAGGTTTTAAATGTCCTGCTGAATCTCTGCAAACTCCTAAGGAGTAGATGTGCTGCTGTGCTTTCCTCGTAATTACACTTACCTGCTGGGCCCAGGACAGGTCCACCGAAATAACACCTAAGTTGCTTACCCTCTCCACTTTTGATCCTTCAATGAGGACTCGCTCATGGGCCTCTGGTTTCCTTCTCCTGAAGTCAATAGTTAGCTTCTTGGTCTTGTTGACATTTATTTACTTATTTATTAACTAACAGCACAGAGTAGGCCTTCTGGCCCTACAAGCCGCATTGCCCAGCAATCCCTCAATTTAATCCTAGACTAATCACGGGACAACTTACAATGACCAATTAACCTTCCAAGCAGTACGTCTTTGGACGATAGGAGGAAACCAGAGCACCCGGAGGAAACCCAAGCGGTCATGGGGAGAAGATACAAAACTCCCTACAGGCAGTGGTGGGAAATGAACCCGGGTCGCTGGTACTGTGAAGCGTTGTGCTAACCACTACACTATCGTAACATGTTGTTGTTGTTGTGGCACCACTCAGCCAGATTTTCAGTCTCCCTCCTGTATGCTGATTCATCATCACCTTTGATTCAGCACCTTTAATGTTTACAATATTCAAACTTTTAGATGGTGAAACAGTGGTGGTCTGTTTGATGGTGAGGCAGAAAGCTTATTGATGAAGAAAAGGAAGGCAGAGAAGTGGCTGACCGAGTTCAAATGTAAGTTAATGTATTTCAGGAGAACAAACAAGAAGGTAGAAAAGATGACACCGAAAGATGCAGAACAACAAAGAAATCAGTGTTGAAGTTGGGAGGGAAAATGGCATATATTCCTTTCCTAGTTATTCAAAAGTATAAATCTCCAGTTAAGTCATACTAGAGTGCTAATCACTCCACCACATTACAAAAATGAAGTGATAAAAATAAGATTTATTAGGATGTTGACCGAAGAATCATTAACAGTGAAGAGAGACGGGCTAAGGTGAAGCTTTTTTTTGGCCATACCTCTCATATTCCTAACTGCCCAAATTTAATTTGCATCATACCACTTACTTCTGTTCATATTTGGACATAAGAGAAAATGAGTAGGTGTTCTAATAGAATTTGACACCATGTTATTTCACAGCTTCTGGAGAGGGAACAGAATGAAGCTTTATCTTGTCATCTATGTTCTATGTTACCTCTTACAGGCTTTATCTTTATCCTTGTAGAGAGAAGCAGAAGTAAATCCTCTGATTTAATTCTACAGCTTCTGAAAAGCCATGTTAGTTTGGCAGAGAACAGCAGACCCACAAGCATTTTGCTTTGTTAACCCTCTCTTGCAAACATTTACAGTTCGCGACTGTGTGCTGTATTTTTGGATTTACACACGTCATGTGCTCACGTCCTGCCGAAGGGTTTGGCCCGAAATGTCGACTGCTCTTTTCCTAGACGCTGCCTGGCCTGCTGAGTTCCTTCAGCATTTTGTGTGTCTTGCTCATTGTCTTTCCTTCACTCAAAAGAAAAGTTGTAGCTGAGTTGAAAGAGTTCTGGATGAGAGAAAGTTACGGTGGAGAGAGATCCAGAAAGCTAGGTGTCTGTGGAACCTCAAGAATCAGTCTGGATCATTGGGAGAAGTGGCATTGGCTGCTGATAAGGGGTGAAGAGCAGGCTAGTGATTGGGGAATGAGGGAGGGCAGAAGTGATGTAGTCAGATAGTAATTAGCAGAGGAACTAAAGGCACAAGGGATGCAGATACTGTAATCTAGAGCAAAACACAAACTGCTGGAGGAACTCAATGGGCCAGCAGCATCTATGGAGGCAAAGGGATAATTACTGTTTTGTGTCGTGACCCTGCATTAGGACGGTGTAGAGAAGGGCAAGGTTCCTGATTTTGAGTATATAGTGTGGTATGTGAGGGTTAAGATTTGAGTTGAAGCATAGATTGGGGATAGTTTGAGGAATAGCTGTCACGGATGGTAACTATTCGTTTCCACTTGGGGTGTGCTCCTAATCCCACAGCCTGGGACCTAATCAGGTACTATAGGTATATTTTAACTAACAAAGAAGCAGGTATGTTTCTTCATGAGTAACTCCTGCCTTGTCCAACCTTGCACACATTAAACTTACAGAAGTAGCATCAGAGCACAGTTTAGGTGTTGTTGTTCATTCAGTGCGCATCTGGGCAGCTCTATGTTCCATATCCTCACACAATATAGGAACTGGATAGGATATTATAGACAAAGTGGACTTCACAGGAAATCCAAGGTTTTCTTTGCCGTATTTTCCCTATTAAAACTGTACTGTGTTGCCCACAATCCTATCACAGAACAATTTCTAGACCAAAATAACTTCCAGCTACGGAAGAGTGGCTTGACTTACAAGGCAGTTAGATGCTACATGAACCATTAACTGACATAATAATGCTCAGTGGAATGTTCCTTGTCTAACAATTATGCATTTGTGGCACCTGTGTACCAACACTTTGCAGAAGCATTGTATGTGGAGAGACTGATGTACAACTCCCAGTCAACATCTTTATGTTTGTCACTGTGTTTGAAATTAAGCTAATGTTGCTATAAACTGGATAAGTATTAAGGGTAAATTTATCATTGCCTTCTCGTGTTCTCATCACCATCTGAAGTTCTGCCAACAATAGTTGTGTCTAGCTGATATATCTATAGTAACGCCTGGGAGTGACATGATTGCCCTCTAATAACTACAACTATCTTCACTGTGTGAGGTACAACTCTGATTGCACAACTGTTTTCGACTTAATGTCCATTGACTTCAGTTTTACTACGACTCCAGTCAAATGCTACCTTAGTGTCAAGAGCAATCACTCCTACCTTATATCTGGAATTAAGATCCATGTTTGGACTAATACTTCGACAAATTTTGGAGCCAAGTAGCCATAGAAATTTCAAATTGGCATTGTTTACTTGTTGTTTGTTGAGTTGTTTGCTTGTTTAGGAGTCAGGTCAGGGCCTTGCCTTGCTACTGGCACCACGTAGCCCAGTACTACCTGTCTCGGGTCGGGTTGTCAGCGACTCAACCGGCACACCCCCCCGGTGCACTCTGGTTAACCGGGGAGGAGGGTGTGCAGGCACCCAGCAGGACTAACACCAAAACCTGTCAAAGGGCGGATGAACTCTTTGTGAGTCAACGGCCACCTACTGTCTGTGTGAGGAATGGCGCGCCACACAGTCTTTTGTTTCGCGCCTTGTAAGGCACTATGATGACAGACAACCCAACAAACCCTATACTTCCAGAGCCGGGAGTGCTCAGGAACTCTGCGGAACGCCCAGACCCTGGCCTAGACAGGCAGTATGAAGATGCAACCTCAAACCCCACGGGGAGGGTTGAGTCCGACAAGGGGGCCGAGCAAACTGTGCCTCTTTTGCGTTGTAAGGTAAAAACGATCATCTCAACCTTCAACGCAGACACCATCCGCCTCTTGCCACGATGCACAGAGTTTGCATCACAGGCAAGCAGCTACGAGATCTCCAGCCTGGAGATCCAAGAATACCATCATGTATACCCTGACGTAGAGATTTTTTTGCCCGACATCGGCCCCCTAGGCCTGAGTCGACGTAGTAGTAGTTGTTGAGTTGGGGCAACTTAATGGCAAATGCTGATAGGACCTTCACTTAACAGTGCTGATGAGCAGGGGGATTTTGGGGTCCAAGTCCATAGCTCCCTGAAAATGGCTACACAAGTTGATACGGTGGTTAAGAAGGCTTATGGCATGATTGCCTTTGTTAGTCGAGGCATTGAGTTCAAAAGTCAGGAAGTTATGTTGCAACTTCATGAAACTCTAATTCAGCCACATCTGGAGTATTGCATACAGTTCTGGTCACCCCATTATAAGAAGGATGTCGAGGCTTTGGAGAAGATGCAAAAGGAGTTTACCAGGATGTTGCCTGGATTAGAGGACTTGTGATATAATGAGAGGTTGGACAAACTTGGGTTGTTTTCTCTGGAGCGGTGGAGGCTGAGTGGAGATCTGATAGAGGTTTATACAATTATGAGAGGCATAGATAGAGCAGACAGACAGAATATTTTTCCCAGAGTTGAAATGTCTAATACCAGAGGGGCATGTCTAATACCAGAGGTGAGAGGGAGTAAGTTAAAAGGAGATGTGAGGGACAGAATGATGGGTGCGCTGCCTGGGATGGGAGTAGAGGCAGAAACATTAGGGACTTTTAATTGATGTTTACATAGGCTAATGAATGCAAGGAAAATGGAAGAACATGGACATGTTGTCGGCAGAAGGATTAACTTAGTTACCCACTTAATTACTAATTCAACTGGTGTGACAGAACATTGTGGGCTAAAAGGCCTGTTACTGTACTCTTTGATGTTCTGTTATAAATTTATTCTCAAAGTACGTATATGTTACAATATACTGCATTGAGATAAATTTTCTTACTGGTATTTAAAGGAAAAATGAAATAAAGTGGAATTTTACAAAGAAAATACATAAACTGGCAAAGACTGACAACAACCAAAAGATGACAAACTGTTCAAATAAAAACAATACTGAGAATTTGAATTATAAGGTGGTAGTTAGTGAAGTTCTCCACAGTTAATGTCTGTTCCTGAACCTGGTGGCGTAGGATCTAAGGATTCTGTGCCTCCTCGTGGTGGTAGTATTGAGATGAAGGCATGGCCCGGATGGTGGGGATCTTTGATGGTGGATGTTGCTTTCTTGTGTCAGCACTCCATGTAAATGTAGTTAATAGTGAGAGGGCTTTGCCTGTGGTGGGCTGAGCTGCATCCACCACTTTCTGTAGCCTTTCTATTCCTGGGCATTTATGTTTCCATACCCAGCCGTGATGCAGGATACTCTCTACTGTGCAACTATAGAAGTGTATCTACATTCATGATGGTGAATTTCAGAGCAGTTGCTACATCAAAGCAGTTTCAGTGTGCAGGATGGCCTTGCGGGCTGACTCGACTTGACTTTCCTTTAAGAACATGATAATGTCTGCCTCAACTATTCTGAAAAAGCCTGCCATCCTGTAACATGTAACCACTGATCAATGTTCAGCAATTTGGATTAGTCTGATCATCATGCAATTTAAATTTTTACCTTATTTTAAAAATTGATTGACAAATAAACCTTCAAAGGTACCTTCAAATGCCACTCATCTCTGCACTAAACTGAGGCTGCAGCCTGCAACTAGCAGGCTACTGGATCGGCTGTAGTAAGGACTGGCTTCCTGCCTGTGGACCACTTTCATGAACTTCAGTTCTGAATATTATTTCGTAAACATGAGGAATTCTGCAGATGCTGGAAATTCAAGCAACACACATCAAAGTCGAAGGGTCTCGGCCTGAAACGTCAACTGTACCTCTTCCTAGAGATGCTGCCTGGCCTGTTGAATATTATTTGATTACTGCTATATTTGCAAGATTTTTTTCTGCACATTGGGTGTTTGACGGTCTTTTTTAATGGGTTCTTTTGGGTTTCTTTGCTTTGTGGCAGTTTGTAAGGAGACAAATCTTGAGGTTGTATATAGTATACATACTTTAATAATAAGTGTAATTGGAAATTTGAACCTTAAAATGATGCCCTCGTGTTTTAGCCATTTCTGTTCTGGGAAAATGCCTTTGGCTCTCCACTCTATCTATGCCTTTTATCATGGTGTACACCTTTATCAAGTCACCGCTCATCCTCCTTTGCTCCAGAGAAAAGCCCTAGTTCACTTAACCTATCCTCATAATGCTTGCTCTCTAATCCAGGCAGCATCCCGGTAAATTTCCTCTGCATTCCCTAGAACTTCCACATCTTTCCTATAATGAGGCAACCAGGTTTTGACACAGTATTCCAAGTGTGGTGTAACCAGAGTTATACGGAGCTGCAACATTACCTCACTGCTCTTCAAGTCAAGTTTATTGTCGTTTAACTATATACATGTACAAACATTTGTATATAAAATATATAACCATATAATGTGTATAGCAATGAGACAGTGCTGCTCCGAGCCAGGGTATAAAACATAGTAGTACACATAACACATGATAACTTATGAAGGCAAGGATAAAATCTACAGATATGTCATGCATAATTAACAAACTAAAATGCATAAATTGTGTTGTAAGGTATGGAACAGATTAACCAGTGACACTTCGAATACAATGCAGCAGGGAGTTCAGAAGCCTAATGACCTGAGGGAAGAAATTGTTTCCCATCCTGACCATTCTTGTTTTTCTGCATTGGAGTCTCCTGTCTAATGGTAGAAAGTCAGAGACGATGCTTGGTGGATGGGTGGGATCCTTAATAATACTAAGGGCCCTGTGTACGTGGTGCTCCTGATAAAGGTCCCCGATGGATGGTAGGGAGACCTCAATGATCCTCTCAGGTGCTCTCACTGTCCTTTGTAGGGAATTCCAGTACAATGCTTGGCTGCACCCATACAAGATGGAGATGCAACTTGTCAGGATACTCTCTATGGTGCTCCTGTAAAATGCCGTTAAGGTGGAGGAGAGGAGGGAGGTGCCTCGCTTGCCTTAATCACCTTAGAAAGTGGAGGCACTGCTGTGCCTTCTTGTTCAGAGAGGTAATATTAAGGGAGCAGTTGTGGTCATCCGTGATGTGAACTCCCAGGAGGGGGCTCAATCCCTCAACTAATGAAGGCCAACACACTATATACCTTCTTTACCACTCAATCAACCTGCGCAGCAATTCCATGAGATCTATGGATTTGGACCCCATGATCCCTCTGATCATGCACACTGCTAAGAATCCTGCCATTAACCTAGTACTCTGCTTTCAAGTTTGACATTCCAAAGTGTATCACTTCACACTTTTCCAGACTGAACTCCATCTGCCGCTTCTCATCTCAACTCTTTATCCTGTCAATGTTTCATTGTAACCTACGACAACTTTCTACACTGTCCATTGAACCACCAACCTTTGTGTCATCTGAAAGACTGAAAATAAAACTCACATTTTCTTCTTAAAATGTAGAACGAACTAACGTAATGTGGAGAGGTAACCTGAGGTTGCAAGGGAAATAGTACTTGGGATAAATAAGCAGAACCCTGAAGGGAAACTGTGCAGGAGCAGTTGAAGGTATTAGATTGCAAAGTTATTTCTTTTTTTGTTGGAGACAAGGGACATTTCCCGTAATTTATTTCAAAAATAGTGTGATTTGCCTGTAACTTGCTTTTAGAAATTACAATGGTTTGGAATCTGGGAAGGGGATATTAGATCCACCAAATTAATGTGATAGCTACCTTTCACCAGATCCTTCCATCCCATCCTACAGACTCACTTCATTGTTCCTTGAACATGCTTATGATTTTCATGTTGGTCATTAAACATGTCAGCTGTTGCCTGAGAAGCAACTTGGATCTACTCCAATTTGCCTACTGGAGCAACTTGTCCGCAGCAGATGCCATTTCGCTCAACTCTGGAATATTTGGACAGCAAGGATGTGAATATCAGGATGCTCTTTATTGAATACAGCTCAGCATTCAATACTATCACCCCTCAAAATTGATCAATAAGCTTCAAGACCTAGGCCCCAATATTTCCTTATGCAATTGGATCCTCATTTTCCTCACTTGCAGACCCCAGTCAGACCGTATTGATAACATCTCCTCCACAATCTCCATCAGCAGAGGTACACCACAAGGCTGTGTGCTTAGCCCCCTGCTCCACTTGCTTTTCATTTATAACTATGCAGCTAAGCCCAGCTCCAATGCCTGTATTTAAGTTTGCTGATGACACCACTGTCATTGGCCGAATCAAAAGTGGTGATGAATCAGCATATAGAGGGAGATTGACAATCGAGCTGAGTGGTGCTATAACAACAGCTTCTCTCTCAGTGTCAATCAGACCAAGAAGCTGATTATTGACTTCAGGAGGAGGAAACCGAAGATCGTGAGCCAGTCCTCATGGGGATCAGAGGTGGAGAGGGCCAGAAGCTTTAAGTTCCTTAGTGTTATCATTTCATAGGACCTGTCCTGAGCCAGGCATATAACTGCAATTATGAAGAAAGCATGGCAGCACCTCTACTTCCTTAGAAGTTTGCAAACTTTCGGCGTGACATTTAAAACCTTGACAAACTCCTATAGATGTGTGGTGGAGAGTATATTGACCGGTATGAAAGCACCAATACCCTTGAGTGGAAAATACCCTTACAAAAAAATAATGGATACAGCCCAGTCCATCATGGAAGAGCCCACCCCTCCACCGAGGACATCTACGTGAAACGCTGTCGCCAGAAAGCAGCATCCATCATCAGGGACCCCCACCATCTAGGTCATGCTTCCTTCTCGCTGCTGCCCTCAGGAAGACAGTACAGGAGTAGCCTCAGGACTCACACTAGCAGGTTCATGAACAGTTATTAACCCTCAACCACCGGGCTCTTGAGCCAGTGGAGATAACTTCATCCAACTTCACTTGGCCCATCACTGAAATGTCCCCACAACCTATCGATTCACTATCAAGTCTCTTCATCTCTTTCTCTCAATATTTATTGCCTATTTATTATTATTTATTTTTTCTCAGCTCAAGCCGGTAAAACCTGAGGTATGAGCATAAACAAGCACATGCATTATTATTATTATTTCTCTTTCATATTTGCACAGTATGTTTTCTTCTGCACATTGGTTGTTTGTCCGTCCTGTTGGGTGCAGGCTTTCATTGATTCTACTATGGTTCTTGAAATTATTGAGTACGCCTGCAAGAAAACTAATCTCTGGGTTTTATATGGTGACCTATATGTACTTCGATGATAAATTTACTTTGAACTTTGAACTGCCCACTCTCCAGTTCCCCAAGGATATGTGGCATTTTGAAATGTAAATGTAGACCTATCAGCAGTTTGTTTAAGCAAGTTAATTTCCTGAGTATGAGAAGTCCTTGAGAAGTTTCATTACAGAATCCAAACAATATTTAGGCCATTGAATTATATTTGGCTGTGTCTGATAGAAGAACTAAAATAAAAATAAAATAGATAGCTCTATGGATAGTTGGCTAATAAATAAACAAATGATGAGTGACACTGACACACGGTTTGCATTCCCCTCTGCAAATGCACCTTTGTTATACAGGTTCATGGTGGCAATTAATGAAATGTTTGGGCAGGGAGCTCGCCCAGAGACTCCCTATTCCAACTACCACCACAACCACTGGTGAGACCGCTGTTGGGCTTGAATGTACTACCGGCACATAATTGAAGAAAACATTTCCACACCTGCCTTGTTACCATCATCTCCCTGATGTGCCATCAGAAAGGAATGATAATGGTGTTGCATTCTCTCAGTGCTGAAGTGATGGGAGGCAGTTGGTGAGATTCTTGAGACCTCCTCCACTTTGTCCGTTCAGAGCTCTGCTAAAATCCTTGAATGATCCTGACCACTTTGCGCTGTTCAATTCACCCAGCATTTTATATTTCACATTGCCATCTGCTCGTTATGAAAACAGTTCTCCACATTGTATAAAAATAACATCATCTTAGCGATGGGTGTCTGATCTGTATTTTTTTAACATTGATTTGGAAGTAAATAGACAGAAGAATGTGCTTTCTAACATTTTTGAATATGCTAAGTAGAACTAGTAAAGTTATCAGAATTGCTTTTGATGGAAGTGACTGTTAGCAATTTGAATGCCACTTGCACTTGGTATTATTATGGAAAAAAGAATTGTACTCACTGAAATCAGAGACAACAGTACTTCCATCAAATGTTCATCCATGTAAAATATAAAGTATATGCTGGATGTCTGAAATACAAAGGGAAATTGTTGAAGTCTGTCAGCAGACATGAGAAGTAGCAGGAATCATGTTCTATGTTCAAGGCATCATCTGAAATCAGAATTTTGTTGTGTGTTTCTAAGACTCTTATTATGTTGTCTTTTCTTTCGGATTTTCATCAACCTAAATTTCTAATGATTTCTGTTTTTATTTAGCACTCACACAATATGACATGTTCATCACAACACATATTGTTCACCAGTTGTATAAGATCATTTCACAAGCCCTGCAAGAAACATACTGATAGTCATATGAAACTGTGAGGTTTCTGAAATAAGTTAGAAAAAGTACAAAACCGGGCACTGTGAAACAGGTAATAGGGCCTCTACCTCAGATCACAAGGGAGCTTGGGTGCTCTCTGTGTTTGCACATTGTCCCTGTGACCTAATGGGTTTCCTCTGGGTTCTCTGGTATGTAAAGAACGGAGACAATGACTCTGTTTGCTGTGTCACTGTGTCACACTCATGCTTTTGTCAACCTTAGAGCCTACAATTATTTGAGTGTGCTGCAGTGAGTAAGACCTGGCAACTCAATAATATTTGCAACAAGAATGGCGGAAGAAAGGCCAATCCCGATATGGGGTGCTCTCCTTGTAGCTGGATTGCGAGCTGCAAAATCAGGATGGAAATGATAACACAAATATACAACCCTGAAAATATGTCTAAATTATTAGCATCAAGTGAGACAACGAGACAAAATTCTTTATGTGGCACTCTGAAATAATATGGCTGCTATCCTTTTACACTGTTGTCAGAAAGAATTTATTCTTTTAATAAAAGGGTTAGTGTCTCACTTCCTCAGTATGGATTGGATCATGAAAGTCAAAATAATCATTACCTATTTGTAACACTGAGCTCTGTTTTGATCAACGTTGATTCAGTCTAAAGTTAAGAAGATGAAGGTAGGAGTAGGCGCCACTGGTTATGATGCTGTGTGCTATGGAACTCTTACCAGTTTCAGTATTACTATGTTCACCTCAAAGCACAGTTTAAAAAAAAGAGAGTGTGTTCAGCATAGAATGTTAGGGGGGAAAGCCAGTGCTTCTTTCCCCAATTGCAGTATAGTCAATCAGCATGAATAGCAGCACAAAGGCATAAATGGCTGTAATACTTCACTCCCTGATGACCTCAATGCCTTTTATGTACACCTTGAAAGGGAGAACAAAACTACATCTGTGCAAATCCCCACAGCAGCTGGCGACACTGTGATCTCTGTCTCCGAGACCAATGGCTAAACATCCTTGAAGAGGGTGAAACCTCACAAATTGTCAGTCCCCAGTGGTATACTTGGCAGAAAACCCATGCTAACTAACTGACCGAGGACATCTTCAATCTCTCACTGCTGCAGTCTGAGGGCAATGTTCATACCAGTGCCGAAGTAGAACAGGGTGAGCTATGACTACCGATCGAGAGCAGTCAACTCTACATAATGAAGTGCTTGGAGAGTTTGGTTGTGATTAGAATTAACTCCTGCCTGAATATGGATCTGGACCGTCTGCAATTGCCAACCACCACATCAGGCCAACAGTGGACACCGTCTCACTGGATCTCTCGGCTTTGGAGTGCCTAGACAACAGCAAAGCATACATCAGGGTGGTGTGTACCAATTACAACTCGATGTTCAATACCATCATCCTCTCAGTATTAATGATCAAAGTTCTAAACTTGGGCCTCTACCTCCCTCAGCATCTGAATTCTTCACTTCCTCATTGAGAGACCACAGTTAGTATGAATTGATGATAACTTTTCCTCCTGAATGGCAATCAACACAGGCACACGCCAAGGATACTTGCTTAGCCGACTGCGCTACACTGGGTTTGTGGCTAAGCACAGCTCAGACGCCATCACAGCTCGGTAAGGAAATTCCAATGCACAGGATTACAAGAGGCTGGAGAGCATTTTAGACTCAGTCAGCCCCATAACAGGTGTAACCCTCCCTGCCATTCAGGACATCTTCAAGGAGGCAGAGTCCTTCATTATGGATCCTCACCGTTCAAGGCATGTCCTCTTCTCATTACTACCATCAGGGGCCTGAAGGCTAAAACTCACTGATTCAGAAACAGCTTTTTCCCCTCTGCCGTTAGATTTCTGGACAGTCCATGAACACTCTCTCTCTATTTCTTTAGTCATTTTGTAATTTAAAGTAAATTAATGTCTTTCCACGTACTGTTGCTGCAAAACAACAAATTTCACACCATGTAAGACATGATAATTAATAAATCTGATTCTGATCCTGACTTTTTAAAATGTTTGACTGCACTGTCTGGCTCACAACACAGCAGAATTCCACGATTCTTTCTCCAAGGTATTGTTACTCAGCAAGGTTGGTTTTCATGGAATGATTGATAAATAATAAAATTTGCATGACATGTAATTTCCAAAAAGATACCCGGAGAGAAATTTTGTAAGTCAGGCAACATTTCTGGAAGAGAATAAATAGTTGATGTTTCGGGCGGTCACCCACATTGTAAAAGAATGGAGGGGGAGGTGTGTAATCCAGCAGGTGATAGGTGACACCAGGTGAGGAGGAAGGTCAGTGGGTGGGGAGGTGGATGAGATAAACCACATGATGGTGAAGATGGCACATGGAATTCAGAGGGAGAAGTGACGAGAGAAAAAGTCAATCAAATCATGTGGCTTCTAGCTCCATTTCCAGGCCTCCCTCCCATTTTGGGACCAGCAGGAGTCCCAGGTACCTGCATCCGATTGACTGCTTCTCCTGCTGTTTCTCTGTAAGGATTCTATACACCACCCTCACTGCAATGCAGCTTACTCCATCCTCTTCTCCCACCTGCACTTTCCCCCTCACCTGGTCTCACCTTTCACCTGCTCACTGAAACTCCTTCACCTCCCCTCACCTGCTTTTTCTGGCTTCTGACTTCTTCCATTCTAGTCCTGATAAAGGATCTCGGCCTGAAACATCAACCTTTTTTTTGCCCCTCCATAGATGCTGCCTGAGTTGCTGAGTTTCTCCAGCATTTTGTGGGTGTTGGTCAAGATTTTTATCATCTGCAGAATCTCTTGTGTTTATCGAAAGAAATTGGGTTAGTTAACACTATTTTTGGGTGACAAGTACCACCAGAGGTACATGATATGGATAAATATTTATGGGTTAAATAATATTAGACAGATGTTGATAGGGCCATTCCTGATGCCCAGAAATGTGCAAAGCTGATGGTAACATCATTTAACAACATCAACGGTGCCATCTTGGAACCCAACTCTCCAGCTACTGCCCTCTCTATTCAACAGGAAGCACCCCCAACAGGTCCAGTTAAATTAAATAGCAACTGATTAGTTGGTGACTGATTTTTTCAGTTGTTCGCTTCTATATTAGGTGTTTTTCAACAGATGTTCCCAGTTGCAGAAGTCTGCAGGGAGTGATTTGTCAAATGCTAACTTAAAGGGCTCTGCAGAGAACAGTTACCACAGGACATACCACATTAGAAGACATTTCTCTTACTTGGAGCAGTACTGGGAGAACGAGCAGAGGATACCCAGAGGAGCAGCTGCCAGAAGGAGGTGAAGGAAGTAGAAAAGGCTCCTCAGCAGGAACCCACCTCTGCTCAAAGTGCACTTAATCTCAGCAAGGCACTGTGGATTAGATGTCTGCACTATGGCAAGGAAATCCTCTTTAAAAACTGCCAATTGCATGCAATCAGAACTGTAACTGGAGCAGGGTTAGGATTACATTCCGGGTGGACGTCAAGTATACATTGTGACACTTTATCCACTTTTACTCTCTTGCCAAGGACTTTGGCAGGATTGCAGCCCCCACCCCCACCCCCCCATTCCATGTTCAGGGTCCAGTTAACTCAATGCAGGGTGCTTTGTAGGTGCTGAATGTCTTGTTGCCCTGTATCACAGGTATATTCCACTCCATTAGCATCCAAGTGGTATGTGACCGTGAGCAGTATGTAAATGGAGAATTTACTGGACAGGCCATAAGGTTTCATTCTCTGACAATTGGCTGAGGCACCATGGCAACCTGAAGAATGGCTGCAGAATGGCATGGCTATTCTCTGACAACAACTTTGGTGCAAAGAGAACATGATGACATGTAAAAAAAAAAGTCTGATGAAGTGGATCATTTTCTTGCTAAAATAGTGCTTCTCTTCCATGCAGGAAATGGGCTTGCAGTTACACCTGAACCCATTCACTTAGTCTCGGCCTCATTTTTTGTGATCTTGCCCTGCGGGAGAGAGGGAGCGTGCTAGTAAATGTGATACAATCTGTTTCATTGCTATGCACTTCATGGTGAAAATTAGCTGGTACTGAATGCAGGCTGCAAGACGTTGAGGTGAAGCTTGTAACAATGCAATGTATTGGAAGATGCTTCTGTGAAGTGACGATTCAGCAAGGGAGCTCATTAATAGGATTTGTTGATAGATCCGTGTGAAGACTTAAGCAGTTTCGAATGAAGACACATTCCTGATTGTGGCCATTTCTTCAATGCCGTTAAATATTTTATGGAACAGTGGCTAGTCTTTGGAACTCATCCACAGCACATGGTTTTTCCCAGTTCACTCCTAGATCAATTGCCAAAATTTGTTCCAGCTATAATACACCTCTGCTTTAACAGGCTCATTAAGCATTGGCGAATACTAACTATAGCTAGACACTCAAAGTGCTTGCTGATGCCTCTAGCCAATGAACAACATAACTGTTACTGACAGGGCACCAAAACATTATAGTAATCTGAGAACGTGAAATTGGTGTTGCAGTTAATATGAAAGGGTTATTCAAGCATCAGAAGGCCAGCGCCTGTTTTTATAGAACATCATCATCCTAGTACACTTTATTCATTTTTGGGAGTTCAGAATGTGAAACTGGGAGTTATTTTGCAACACAGTATGAAGCATTGATGTCAATGAGTGATCATATTTATTCTGATTTATCATCCTTAATTTCCACAGAAATATTCATTCCACATTGACTCCAGAAATACTTGTAAAACCAGTCAGTGCACTGCAGCTCCTGGCAGTGTGAAAAGATCTGATGCTTAAAAAAGACTTGCCGCCTTTATACCCTCCTAAGCTATTTCACATCCAAAGAAAAACTTTTGAAGAGAAGTTACCATTTTAATGTGGGGAACCATGACAGCTAGCTTGCTCACAGTAATGTTCTACAATTCCCTGAGATACTTGACTAGATAGTTGGTTTTAGTGGCATTGGTTGAAGGGTTAGTTAGGACACTGGAAAACTGTGACTGCTTTTATTTGTATGGTGTAATAAATATTGTTCATTTTTTTCCTTTCTTGAATGTGAATGAAACAAAATATAATGTTGAATCTTCAGGAGTGGGCATTGCGGAGTCTATTGTAATGCAGAAGGAGGCCATCATGTCTGTTCTGGCCAAAAGTGGCCTTTATATTAAATCCGAGTTCTTGGTCTATAGCC
The DNA here is from genome assembly GCF_030028105.1 of Mobula birostris. NCBI lineage: Eukaryota > Metazoa > Chordata > Chondrichthyes > Myliobatiformes > Myliobatidae > Mobula > Mobula birostris. The sequence goes on along the minus strand of NC_092379.1, from coordinate 103,286,157 downwards.
TGGCGGGCTATGTCACTAGTAGTGCTTATCAAGCCACTTGCTCTGGTATGTACGGTGCATGATTCAGAGCTGATTCTGACCATTGTATCAAGGTGAAAGAGCAGAAACCAAACTTGCAAGTAAGATATAATGACTGTAAGGTTTTGTGGCAGATGTGCAAAACTGATATTGAATCTTGCACTGCTAGTTTGCTGGACTGCAATGGCTTCACTTTTCAGCATTGTAGTTTTTAAAAATGTCACTACATTTGGAAGGCCACAGGAGAAGGCAAGGAAACATTACTAAAAGCTGTAGATTGTTCCATCCATATCTGATTCTGTCATCTGACAGTCTGATAGAAGTCAAGGTCCATTCACTTAATCACATTTATTTACCTTTCTTTCTGACCACCTTCTGAATCAAACATGCTCTTTGCAAGCCACTCCTGTGAAGTTTTAACTTTACATTATGATACTCCAAAATTCTCTTTGCTGTTCATTCTTCCCTCCTACTTATATGATTTTGCCACTGCTTTTTCTCAGCTCTATAAAATTTTAAATGAGGACAGTGTATATGTTTTATCCATTTTACCTGTGTGTGCATTATCTTTCCTTAATATCCACAACTGAACAAAGACAGTAATTCCTCTGTGATTCTGACATATCTGGAACTGCCGATCAGCAGGCAAAACATCCTTAACTTCCTGTATTCAAAATGTGAATCTATTGACAGTCAATGAACTGGACCTATTGCTTACTTTGTTGAAGTATTTAAAATACTTCATGCTTGCAGCTCTCTTGGGGCTATTGAAGAGTTTGTTGAATTTGGCAAAAATAGTATGATATTTTACAGAAAAAAGCATTGTGCATATTAATGCTCCAGAGTGCTGTGCAGGTGCAGTATTTCTAAGAACTGAAAGTAGTCTTGCAGTGAAAGGTGGTGCTTGCTGCATGGAGCAAAATGATAGCCAGGTAAAAGCAAACACATTGATTTTTAAACTTGGTAGCAATTGAAAAAATTTCTGAGATCAGGATCAAAGATGCTCTTCATTTGTAACCACGGCAGAAACCTGTCAGAGTTTCTGCTTTCAGTGTGAGAGACCATTTGTAGATTGTATACAACATTAGTACCTGCTCTTTCAAGTTCACAAAGTTCACAGTGAGAGATAACAAATAGATGTTTAGGTTTACCAGCCACTGTTTGTCTTGACACTGATGGAATGGGCTGGGATTTGAGTTAGGGAAATAGAAAAGAATTTATAAAGATAAATTCTTGCTCCCTACTTCTGACCTTGAATTTCATTCCATTCCCAATATCATTAAGAGACTCCTCAGCTATGTTGACCAACTTTTGAAACAGTGTTTCTAAAGTTCTTTCTCTCACATCCTTTTAAAACCTTTTGAAATTCATTCTTTGCAGCTTTCTTCTCTGTTAATTATCTAGTTATTTTTATCTGTCCAATCTTGCAATTGAAGTACTTTGCAAAAGGAAGTTGGATCATGAGGCTTTAGAAGCATAATATTAGTTTTGCCCAGAGCAGATTCTGATTATTTTCAGGAGAAGTCGCATTAATTATGAAAATTGAGCGGGTACAATATATTTTAATACACTAGTCTAGACCTTTTCATAATTTCAGTCATTGACTATATTCCATTATTGTTTGCTAACACTCATTTCCAACTGAACGGTAAGTTGGAAGTGAAACACTGATGGAATAAACTCTGCAGAAGCAGAAGCACCTTGCGCTTACTTATTGTCTTTCTTGATATTTAAAGAAACATTCTAAGAAAATTGGGAAACCTAACTGGTCACCTTCAACACCAATTGCAAGTTGCTCAAATGCCTTTTAAATTCCAATGACCAGAGAGTATTTTCTCCGGCATTTCTTTTCTTCTTAATATATTTCTTTATATCATTCTATCTTTCTTTTTTCTCTCTTTCTTTCTTTCTCTCTCACTCACTTTCACTCTCTTTCTCTATTTATTTATTTATTTATTTATTTATTGGTAGATCAAATTTAGTCATTAACATTTATTAGCAATCCCTAATTGCCCTTGAGAAGGTGGTGGTGAGGTGTATACTTAAACTGCTGCAGCTCTTTTGGTGAAGGTACTGTACTCCCGCAATGCGGTTGGGTAGGGTGCACCAAGATTTAGACCCCACAATGATGAAGGGAAGGCAAAATACTTCCTAGGCAAGATGGCATGAGATCTGGAGGTAAATCTGCAGGTGGTGGTGTTTCTATATCCTTCTTGATTGTAGAAGTTGCAGGTTTGGAAAGGGAATTTGCAATGGTGAGCATCTGTGCTACATTTTGTAAATGGTACCCTCAGCATCCATGGTGTGCTAGTAGTGGTGGGAATGAATGCTTAGGGCAGTTAATGGCTCGCTTTCGGTGAACTGATTTTTCCTGTATGGTCTTGCTTGAGGGTTGTTGGTGCTGCATTAATCCAGGCAAATTCAGAATATGTTATTATGTGTTTCACATTGTGTTCTTTCTTGTTTAAAGAAAAGTTGTGTATCATTTATATTTAACTTATGTTTTCTTGTGATTGCTAATACAGTGCTATGTGTCTGTGATGTTGCTGCAAGTATGTTTTTCATTGCACCTGTACATACATTTACTGGTGCATACGACATTAAAGTCAGCTTTGACTATAATGTGGTAGAAAGGTCTTGGGAGTCACAATCAAGCCACTCATCACGAGATGTACCCACTCTCTGATACAGAATATACTGTATATATGGCTGGCCCTGTTCTGTTCAGTTACTGGTCAGTGATAACCCTCAGAATACTGATTTTGGAACACTCAGCAATGTCAAAGGTGGTAGTTTGAGTTTGTCATGCTACATTATTTCATTTCTCTTTCCATTTCTTTATCAATGAGTGATTGTCTTCCAAGTTTTGCTTCATTCTGGCAAGGACTGTTCCATTTGCTGAGGTGTTGCAAATGAACGTTATGTAACCATCAGCAAAATCCCCACTTCCAACTTTATGTAGGAAGAAAGGTCATTAATGAATATGGTTTGGGCTAGGATGCTGCCTTGAGGAACTCACATAGTGGTACCCTGGGCCTAGGATAATTGACCTTGACCACCAAAATCACCTTTATTTGTGCAAAGTATCACTCCGACCACTGGATTATTTTACCAATGAAGCACATTGACCAGTTTGTTTTTAAAGGCATTGCGATTTAATTATTTTTTATTTAGAGATACAGCATGGAATAGGCCCTTCTGGCCTAGCAAGCTGCACTGTCCAGCAGCACACCAATTTAACCCTAGCCTAATCACAGGATAATTTACAATGACCGATTAACCTACAAACCGATATGTCTTTGGAATGTGGGAGGAAAGCAGAGCACCAGGAGGAAGCCCATCTGCTTACAGGAAGGATGGCATCAGAATCGAACTCTGAACTTCGACACCCCAAGTTGTAATAACATCACACTAGCATGGCACCCTCACACTTCCTCAGGTGTTCCTTTGATGCCAAGAGTCACTTCCAGTTCATCGCAAAGACTTAACTCTTTGGTTTATGTTTGGACCAGGACTGTGATGAGGTCGGAAGCCAATGTTGTCATGGCAAAATTCGTGATGGTGGGTAGTCTCCATTATTTTGCTGATGGTTGGGAGCAGACTGATCAGATTTGTTTTCCATTTTTGTTATGCAACATCCATTTAGTGAGTACCTCAGTGGTGACTCGCCGTGAGCAGCAGTTCAACATGACTGGAAATGACTCTTTGGCTGTGGCTAGCCAGTCAAAGTAGATTGAAACCTCATGACAGGAGACAAAGGCATGCCCATAATGGATGCTTACTTCCTGATGATCTTCAGAGGTGACACAGCCTTCCTTTCTGATGAGCAAGTATTCATGGACTTAGATTTTCTAAGGTGGACAGAATTCCGGTCAGTTAGTGCTTCACGGTAAGGGTCAGATCCCTAGATATTTTAGTTGGATCAAGAATAATGTGTCAGTTTCTAGCATTTTGGTAAGTGCTTCCAGTGGGTTACCAGAATGACTAAATTATTAAAATAAATAAGCAAAAGGTACAGTCTCTGAAGCTGTTCATTTAGATTGAATGTGGGTTGGTCTTACGGATTATTTGAAGTGCCCCCCATTTCCTGCAGAATGAATTTATTCCCTACACATTAGCAACGATGCACATCCTCAGTTCCTCATCTGTTGAACTGAGAATTTCCTCAGTTTAAACATTCATGTCATTGAACATGCTTAATAAAATTGCTAAATCCTTTTATGTGGCTGCATCTACAATATATTAATGCCCATGGAATGAACGGAATCATCTATAAGTATCAGGACTTTGGGTTTATCCAATTGTTTGGTTAATTGGCTTCTTTCTGATGCTGTGTTTTACAGAGAGCCAAGAAAGATTGTTCTCCACAAAGGATCGACGGGTTTAGGCTTTAACATTGTCGGTGGCGAAGATGGTGAAGGGATCTTTGTTTCATTCATTCTGGCGGGTGGCCCAGCGGACCTCAGTGGAGAGCTACGAAGGGGAGATCGGATATTATCTGTGAGTAGTAACCATATTTATTGAGGTTGAAAAAATATCCTCAATATCAGTAAAGTGTTATCAAATGGGGCAGTTATGCTTGGATAAAATATCATTGAAACTAACTGGCTTACTGAAACTAATTCTGTCTCTCTGAAGATGAAGAGAAGATGGGATTAGCAGAGTTTTGCCAGGCATTAGGGGGTGAGATAGCAATGTGGAAGAGCAGAACAAAGTCTCAGATCAGGTTTCAATTGTACACGCTTCTCTGGGGCTGTTTTGCACCCTGACCATCAGGAAGGAATCAGAATCAGGTTTATTATCACTGACTTATATGTTGTGAAACTTGTTGTTTTACAGCAGTAGAAAAGGGAAAAGACTTATAATTACTATAAATTTCAAAATAAGTCAATAGTGAAAAAAGAATAATGAAGTAGTGTCAATGAACCATTCAGGATTTTGATAGCAGGTGGAAAGCAGCTGTTTCTAAGATGGCATGCCCATATCAGAGAGGTACTGCTGCACAGTGGCTGAGGTTGGGAGGAGCGGAGTGAATTGTTAAACCGATTTTTCCTGGTACTGAAAGCAACTTTATTCAACTGTTAGAAATGGGCCCTTCATGATAGGGAGGAAAGCTATATGTTTCTGTGACTTACCTCTAAATGATGAAGACCACCTTAAAACATGTCAAGGTACCTTCCTATGGAACAGCAACATAGTAGTTCATAAAAAAGGGCTGATATACCTAATGTTCTCATTAATCCTGGAATGTTTGCTGGAGGGCCATTGAATGGAGAATTCTTATCTGCATTTAAACAGATGTGATTCTTGACCTGGTCTTGCCTGAATGAGCTTTACTTTGACTGGCTATTACCTCACTGGAGGAAGCACAATGCTAACTGTAGATGCTGGAAATGGGAAGGGCTCCATTTCTTATTGTTTATATTCCATACTTATTGAAAAAACTACTCTCAGAAATCTTTTGCATCTTTAGGCCTGTGTAATTACGTGCAAGATGACTCTTGCTGTTAACCAAATTATTGGTTCTGACATTGTTTTATTTATGCAATCACAGAATGTGGACATCGCTAATAAAACCAACACTTACTTTCCATCCCTAATTTCCCTTGAAAATGATGCGGTTCATAATCTTTTGTGTGATGAATAGCATTATTAAAAAGGAAATTCCAGGATTTTACCAGTAGCAGTGAAGGAATGGAGGATTGTGTATAACCGGCAAGTGCTAATATTTCAATGTGCTGATTGCCTTTCTGGGCAGTGTAGATCATAGATTTTTGAAGTGCTGTTGAAGAAGCTTTGATGAAAGGAAACTTGAAGGAATGCAGTATCCCCACTGATTCCTGAGAGCCTTTTGCCCATGACTACTCAACAAACATTCAAGGTTGAACTGGGAACCTCCAGGTTATGCTTTGACTGTGCTTAGAAGCTTTATTTAAGTGGTGGAAGGACCTCCTCACAAACTACCAGCCTGTCTGTTCAGTCAATTACCTCCTGCTCTTCTTTGGAAGAGTGCAGTTCCCACACTTACCTCATTAGCCAACTCAGAAACCTTACACCCATAGAGGAAACCAGTCATCCACCATCACAAAATGCTGCCTAAGGAGAAGAAGGTTATTTGCGCAGTGTATCGACAGCTACGTTGCACTAGCAGTGAAGAGACTGAATATGTGAGAGGTGCATTGTATGTCAATTAAGCATCCCTTTTGCTGCATTTAAAGTACCCTTATCTAAGTGTCTAAAAAGTATTCCATCACATTCCTGAATCTTGCCTGGTCAATGATGGAAGCACTTTGGGGAATCAAGAGATGAGTCACAAATCACAAATACCTCAACTCCATTTTGCTGTTGGAGCCAAAATATTTTTGTGTTTAGTCCAGATACATTTTTAGTCAATGGTGACTTCTTTGGCATTGAAACTGGGAGCTTAGAAATTGACATGCCAGTGAATGTCTAGGGGACAAAGTCGGATTCACTTTAGTCTGCCATTTTGTGACACAAAATGTTATTTTCCACTTGTGTTCATGTTTGAATATTGTGCAGGAAATGCTTTGTTTTCAAAGGAGCTCCGGATGAAGCTGATCACAGAGCATACATTGGTGAACATCTGTACTTCTGGAATAAGTTGCTGAAGATGGTTGGTTCAAGGACACTGCCTAGTGGAATTGCAGCAGATGGGATGATTAGGCTTTTATAGCCAGGACCACCTTCATGCTAGATCAATCAAATCAAATCAAATTCAAGTTTAATTATCGTTCAACCATACGCGAACACAGCCAAACAAAACGGTGCTCCTCTGGGGCCAAGGTGCAAAACATACACAGCACATTCAAAATAGCAAGCAGAAAAAAACATAGTCATGCTAAAAAAACGTATATAGCCGAAGTCCCTGAGCGGTATGTCTCGCAGATTGATGGTGTAGTGCTCAGACAAATATATGCTCACAATCCAGCCTGTCATTCAACCAATCAAACACTGGAGGGCAGCACTGACGGGAGAGACCAGCTCCCATTCAGTCAGGGACACCACACTACATGGCTTCCGGCGGTCTGAGGCCTAGTCCTCCTACAACTGAAGCCACTCAACTGCCCCGCCACCAAACAAGGGAAACCGGCCTGCAGCATCTTACGTTATCATTGTCCAACAGTGTCTTGTGATCTCAAGAGAAACGCCCAAGACAATCACCCATGGTTACACTGCATGCCACCTTCATGCACCATCTCCTGCGGGCAACAACATGGTCTGCACCCAGTCCAGTACTTCTGCCAATGAGCAGGTCACTGATGGGTTTAGACCTGCAGTACCTGAAGTTCTTGGAGTCCAGCATTGTCTTGCAATTGTAAAAAAGACATTAAACAAAGAAAAGATATTACTCTACCCATTGAAGAGTTTTGCCCCTATTTAATGGCAACTCCTGGATGCAACTTGAGTTCTGTGTTTCCTGTTGCCTCTCACCTTAGTTTTGGAATTCAGCTTCTTTGCTATGTTTGGACCAAGACTGCTTTGGTCTAGAGCCAAATGATCCTGCAAAATCCAGATTTAGAATCAGAGAGCATGTTATTACTAAATAAGTCCTGTTAGAAGCACTATAATAAATCTCCATTCACTATTTTGTTGATTGAAAGAAGACAATTGAGCAATAGTTGACTAGATTAGATTTGTCTATTTGTTGACTAAATATATCTGTGTAATCCTGCACTATATCAGGTAGATACCAAAACTAGAAGTATTTAGCCAACGATACAAGTCCTCAGTACCCATAATCTTTGTTATCAACCATTTCTTTATACAAGTTAGATCAAATCAATTTGGTTGAAAACTGACTTCAGTGATATGAGGAGGGTAAGACACAAAAAGGGAAGAATAATATTCACTCAAGATGACTGCAGGGTAAAAGTAACAGATTTCTTCCTAATTCTTGTGTTGCTAAGACTTGCATAGATTATGTGAGCCACTTTCTCATCAGTACATTTCTAGCATGTGAGTGTAAAAGACAAGACTGCAGAATTTGTAGCCATCTTCAGCCGATAATACAGAATTGAAAGGAAGTCTATGTGGGCTGGTACATTGGACTCATATGAAAGTAGCTGTCAGGAAAATCCAGTCCTCAATATTGGTTTTTCATGGGACCATCTCTTTTTAGTCATCCATCACCATTCACAACTGGATTGGGCATGACCTTCAGATCCTTGATCTGACCTGAAAATCAAAAATCTGCTGATACTAGAAATCTAAAAGCAGAAAATGTTGAAAACATTCAGCAGGTCAGTCTGTATCTATGGAAAGGGAAAACCCTTTTCAGAACTGATCTGATCTTCTAATTGTATGGTTGATTATTTCTCCCCATATCCTAATACATCTTCCACTTACCATACGTATTATCCTATGTTAGGGCTTTAGCAGGTTAGCACCTTGGTTTTATGTAAGGTCATCGACACCTCAAGTATGTTGTTATGTGTTTCTCATTAAATCAATGTCTTTCACAGCCCATGAAATTACAAATTGTCATGAAATTAACATTCTCCTATCTGCGATATAAGAGATTACAATGTTAATGTCCAGCTGTGAAGTTTTGGATCTGCTCTGAATCTAACTTATAAAGGAGCCGAACAATATAATGAAGGATTTTCTCGCCAATAATATGAAATTTTGTCTCCACAAGGACCCTGTAGTGGTTAATTCTACAGATACTAAAAGGCTTTCCCTTCTGTTGTTTCATATTGTTTATATATCATGGATTATTAACAGACTCTGCCTTTACAATTATAGTACTTTGATTAACGTGTCGATGACTCAGTTGTTCCTCATCGACCCATATCTAGCAGAGGGCTCTGGAGGAACACAACAATGTCTTTCAGATGGAGGCAGTTAACTTGTCTGCATTCTACAAAATGTCCTGTGCGTCAAATCTGCACCAGTAACAAGTGCATCCCTGCTTTTGATATTTCTCTGTAAGATTTCTATTTCAAGGCACTAACCATTACGCATGTTGCAGAGAGGCTGCCAGCTGCTTTGACCATTTGTGATTCAGAATTAGGATGGAGTTGCTATGGTAACAGTTCTGTCTGAGATCTATTCCCCCCCACCCCCCATCCTACATTTATTCCAGAACTAAGAATGGTCTGTTATTCATACTCGACTAAAATCCATCTACTACTTAAAATGTTTTTGGAAGTCCTGCTCCCCAAGTGTGCCTTTCCTAGAATAATGCCCATCAGGGTATCTTCTTACTTTGTTAGTAATTCATTATTACATCAATATCCCAAGCTACCGTTCACCAAGCTCTTCTCCTCGCTGGTACATTTTATTTGAACTTATTTTTCCTGAAGCCGAAGGGAAGTTAAGACAGTCCTGCAAAGAGAAAGAAAAAATTCTTAAAAATAATTAACTAAATTCTAATTTGAGAAGCACCATATCTGTAGCCCTGAGACAAGTTAATTCTTCAGTAATATGTTAGATCTGCATTATTGCTACAGGGGTCCATCAACTGAGTGGGAACTTGACTGTCTTGGGTATGTTTTAAATAATTCTGCCTGTTTGTTTCAGGTAAATGGTGTTAATCTACGGAGTGCTACACATGAGCAGGCAGCAGCTGCGCTCAAAAGAGCTGGTCAGACTGTGACTATCGTAGCTCAGTACCGACCTGAAGGTAAGCACGTGCGGATTAGGGCAGTTGACTTCATGTTACTTTTGATGTGCTGCAATGATACAGCAGTTTTCTTTCTGTTGCACCTTATACTGTCAGTTTTAACGCACAGATATTTAAACAAAATCTAATATGTAGTTGACACAGAAAATGCTGGAAGAACTCAGTGGGCCAGGCAGCATCTATGGAAAAGAGTAAACAGTCGACGTTTCATAAGAACATAAGAAATATGAGCAGGAGTAGGCCATCTGGCCTATCGAGCCTGCTCTACCATTCAATAAGATCATGGCTGATCTGGCCATGAACTCATCAAACATCGTCAAACAGACCTGTCCTGATGAAGGGTCTCGGCTCAAAATGTCAACTGTTTACTCTTTTCCGTAGATGCTGCCTGGCCTGCTGAGTGCCTCCAGGATTGCGTGTGTGTTGCTTGGATTGCTAGCATCTGCAGATTTTCTCTCATTTCAAACTTACAGTATTGTTTAATTATTGTGATTGAGTAAGAAAATGCCTCAGATTAAACTCTACAGCTGTAGAAGTGTCTGAAGGTAATATCAATATATTTGTATACTTTTTCAAGATATTCATCTGCGCATTCAAGAAACAATGTGGGAAATTATTGCATTTCTGAGTGTATTGATAAGAGGCTCTTAGCCATTCTGTCTTATAGTAGTACCTAAACTTCCTGTGTAGTTTTCTAATAGTAAAATGTTTTGGAAGAATTGAGGCAAGGAAAGGTGCTGTATTAATGCTTGTCCTTTTCTCCTTTACAAATGGCCCAATATTTACTGCCTCTGGGAGTCCCCAGAGAACTATGGAAACAATAGTAATAACAACACAGGAAACTCAGGGAAAAGATCATTTGACTTCTCTGCCAAGAGTACAAAATAATACCATTATTTATTGGTGAACAAATATCAAATAAGTGCGTTATTTGAAGTAATCAGAGATTGGCATGATCAGGTGAAAACTGGAACTGGCAGAGCACCAATTTTATTCTTGCTCATATGGGGATCTTGTTCATTCCTCAAGAAAAATTCCAAACACTTCAAATACAGAGAATTACTTTACCGGGGCATCACTGGTGTTACTTAAATGCAAACAACACTGTTTTTATAGACAACGAAAACAATCACATTTTTTTTGGTGATGTTAATTGACAAACAAAGCTGGTCAGGATGTGTGGTGAATCTCTTGCCTTCCCTTAGATAATCTATTGAATCTTTAACAAGAGTGGCGATCAGAGAGGGGTGTAGGAGAGTGCACCAGCATCACCCAAAAGAAAAAGCATGATTCTCTTTTGGGCTATGAAATAGCTGGAAGTAGGGGTGAAGGGTGGTGTTTGGTGGGTGGAGGGCTGGGCTATGGTAAGATATAAGGTGCTGCATTAAAGGGGGTGTTAATCTGACATAAAGGGTTCGAGATTTGTGTCTGTGGCAAGTTTGAAATTCAATACTTTGAATGGCAATTTCAGGAATTATTGATTTAAAGCCATCATTCTCCTGGCCATAAAACGTTACCCATTGTAAATGTTCAATGCCAATTACATAAAGGTTAAAGATTAGCTTGATTGTCACATGTACGTCAAGACATACAGTGAAATGTGCCATTTGCATTAGCAACCAACACAGTTTGAGTATGCTCTGGGAGCAACTGGCAAGTGTCACCATGTTTCTGGCACCAACTTAGCATGCCCACAACTTACTAGCACCAACCTGTACCTCTTTTGAATGTGGGAGGAAAACAGAGCACCCAAAGGAAAGCCACACGATCAAGGGGAGAATATACAGACTCCTTACAGACCATGGTGGGAATTGAACCCCAGTCTTACAACTGGTGCTAAGCGTTATGCCCCACTACTTGCTTCTCTTCAACCCAATTCTATTAGGTATCCAAGTGTATCTAAATAAAAAGCAGTCTGCAACTTCCTGTCTGGCACTTGCAATTATCGCAGTATGTCTTGGTGCCCCAAGAAAGTTACATCAGGGGTTAAATGTGTTTGGTGGATTGGAATCGCAGCTGAGTCTGAACAGACCAGCATGGGAATTTCACTTCCTTTCTGTGCTATTCATTATTAAACCAGCTTGCTGTTTACAATAAAACTCCAGTTATCCGGCGTCTAATTTTCAGAAGTCCTTCTGGTCTGGCAGATGGCTTGCTCACTATGAACTAGTTCATGGCCAGAGCCAAGATTGGGGTTTGCAGCTGGAGCAGAGATCTCTACCTCTTGTGTATTTCCCATTTCCTTTTAATTTATTAGCCTTGCTAGAACATTTAATACATGCTGTATAATATGTTATGAAAGCAAAATAAAAGTAGCTGGGTGTTACCTAGGAATACTACATAAAAGTCCAGAAAATCCACTGGTCTCGCATTATCAAGATCCAAGATCGTAGATTATTGGAGTTTTACTATATCAGGTTCACTTAATTCAATTTTTTAAGCAGCATAGCACCAAAACCATTAGAATCATGCCAGTATAATATCCACAAATACTAACTTTGGCTGTATCTCAGGTAAAGCTGTAAGCCAGTTCTGTCCAACTGCTTTGCAAAAGTACACTGAGTACTTAAAGAGCAACAAGAGCAGTTCTTTTTTTACCTGTATTATTAGCATAGTTTATAATCTGTCTCTAGTAACATCAAATACAGTTTTGGTTCATCTAGAATAAATCTTTTCATGAGAAACGTTATCCTGCTTTTGCCCATTGTAAATAAGTTGCACTTCACTAGATCAGCAGGGGTGAAAAATTCCTTGTAGTTTGGAGTTTCTTGTTATGCTAATAAATGGGTCGTGTTAGCTGTCAATCTGCTGGAAGGTGTGTATAGATCTATTCTTTGGTTCTAATATTAAAAGACAAGATGAGGGGGAAAAAAGAACTGTAGCATCTGGTTTAAAAAAACTTTAAGCTGAATTGGTAAATTAAACTGGTAAATTGGCTTATTATTGCCGCATGTACTGAAACTTCATTTTGCATGCCATCCATACAGATCATTTCATCACATCAGTCCATTTGCATTACCCAGAGGATCAGAGAAGTGAAGCGAGCAGCTTTTCTGAAACTTGCTTTTCGTTAAGAGGTTGCCTGTACAGATGTTTTATGTAAGTGCGAAAGGAAAGCAGGCTCTAGCAGACAACCATTTCAGAACTGCCAATGTTGGGAGTGGTCGTGTTTGAGGTGTAAGTGCCGTGGTTGAGTATACTCTTAAGTGCTAAGGCTTTAGTCCAGGGGGCTTCAGCGAAAAGAGGCTCAGCAGGTAGGCGCAGGTGAGGTTTTCTTTAGAGTTATTGTTCCCATTAAAGTAGCTGCAATGTCAGTTAGGGCTGTGGTATGCTCCTCCTGCAGGATGTAGGAGATCAAGGCAACTCCAGTGCCTGTGATGTACCCAGCTGCAGCTCCTGACCCTGTCTATAAATATTAGAACCAAAGGATAGATCTGTACACACCTTCCAGCAGACTGACAATTAGCAGCACATGTTGGATGCAGTTAGATTCTTCTGGGATACTGATAGGACCGTAGATACTGATAGGTTTTAGTGATGGGTCAAACCTAAGGTACAGGCTGCAGATAGGTGGGTGACCACCGGGAGAGGTAAGCGGGAGAGACAGTGCAGGACCTCTGCTAGCCATTCCTCTCTGCAACAGGTTTACCCCTCTGGATACTGCTGGAGGCAATGTCATGTCAGAGCACAACAGCAGCAGGCAGGCCAGTGGCATTGTCGTCAGCTCCAAGGCTCATCGGGCAGAGCAATAGTGAGATTCTGTGACAATGAAAGAGATGTCAGGAGGGTGTGTTGCCAGGGATGAGGCTATCTCAGAGCAGTTGCAGAACATCATCAAAGGGGGTTTTGGGGATGGGTGAGCAGCCAGAAGTCATGCTGCACATTGGCACCAATGGCAAAGGTAGAAAGGGGAAGAGGTCCTGTGCAGTGAAAATAGGGAGTTAGGAAAGCGGCTGAAAAGCAGAGCCTCAAAGATAGTACTCATGGATTACTTTGGTGCCAAGTGCTAGTCAGGGTCGAAATGGAAATTTACAACAGATGACTATGTGGCTGAGGAAGTGATGCAGGAGACAAGATTTCAGATTCTTGGATCAGTGGAACATCATCTGGGGTAGTGGTGACCTGTACAAGAGGGATGTGTTGTGTCTTAATTGCAACAGAACCAATATCCTGGCCAGGGGAGGGGGTGATAGAGGAGGTTAAACTAGTTAGGCACTTGGATGGGAACCAGAGCACTAGGTCAGAGAGTTGAGAGATTGAGAGCAGGGTAAATGACATGACCATGGAAATAGACACAGTGGAACAGATGGGTTAAACTGTGTGTACTGTAATGCTAGGAGTATTTTGGGTAAGGGTGCTGAACTTAGAGCATGGATAAGCACATGGAACTATGATGTTGTGGCCATAACAAAGACTTGGTTGAGAGAGGAATATACTGGACCTGGTGCTGGGTAATGAGCCTAGTTAGAAATTAGCTTTCAGTTGAAGAACAGTTAGGGAACAACGATCGTAACTGCTTAAGTTTTAAGATATCTATAGATAAGGATAAGTATGGATGGACCTTGCAGCAGAGTATTAATTAAGAGCATGGTAACTTGCAAGAGAATTAGGCATTTTGAGATGAAATATTAAAATGGATAGGTCCCAAGGTCTGATGAGCTATACCCCAGGTTACTGAGAGAGGCAAGTGACATTTCTGCAGCCTTGACCAATAACTTCATGTCCTCTCAAAGTTCAAAGTAAATTTATTATCGAAGTGTAAATATGTTACCATATACAATCCTGAGATTCATTTCTTGCGGGCATACTCAATAATTCCATAAGAGAATAATAGCCATAACAGAATCAATGAAAGACCACGCCAACTTGGGTATTCAACTAGTGTGCAAAAGACAACAAATTGTGCAAATACAAGAAGAAAGAAAGAATTACCTCTGATCACAGGTGAGGATGAATAGTGAATAGATGTTGTTCCCTTCTTCAATCAGGAATATAGGGATAATCATGGAAACTATAGTCCAGTTAGTCTCACATCAATGGTAGGAAAGTCACTGGAGAATATTTTTTAGGCATAGGATTTATAAGCATTTGGAAAAGCATGGCTAATCAGAGACAGCATGGTTTTGTGAGGGCTATTGTGTCTGGTTAGCCTCCAACCTACTGGCATGAGCATCAATTTCTCTAACTTCCAGTAATTGCTCTCCCTTCCCTCTTTTATCCCTTTTCCCATTCCCCATTCTGGTTGCCCCCTCACTCCTTCTCATTTCCTCAACTGCCCATCACCTTCCCCTGTTCCTTTCCTCCTTCCCTTTATTCTATAGTCCATTGTTCTCTCCTATTATATTCCTTCAGACTTTTACCTCTTGCACCTATCACCTCTCAGCATCTTACTTCATCCACAGTCCCACACTCACCTACTTGCCCTCTCATCTGGTCTCACCTAACAGTTACCAGCTTGTATTTTTCTCCCGCTCTAAACCTTCTTATTCCTTGTATCCCTTCCTCTACATATATATATACCAGCATGAAAATCTAACGGGTACTTTAGTAAGTTTGTAGAGATTACAAAGATTGGTTGTGTTGTGGATAGTGTTGACAGCTGCCAAAGTGTACCATGGGTTATAGATTAGTTGCAGATGTGTGCAGAGAAATGGCAGTTGGAGTTTAACTTGGCTAAATATGAAGTGCTGTACTTTTGAGAGATCAAATGGAAAGGGATAATACTTCGCTGATTGCAAGGCCCTTAACAGTGTTGATGTCCTGCAAGGCCAAGTCCATAGCTCTCTGAAAGTGGCTACACAGGTTGAAAGGATGGTGAAGAAGACATGTGGCATACTTGCCGTTTTTAGTCAAGAAACTGAGTTCAAGAGTTGTTACAGATTTACAGAACTCTAGTTAGGCCACATCTGGATTATTACATTCAATTCCCATTAGCCTATTATAGGAAGAATGCTGAGGCTTCGAAAAGGATGCAGATGAGATTCACCAGGAAGTTGCCTGGATTAGTGGGCATGTGCTGTAAGGAGGAGTTGGACAAACATGGGTTGTTTTCTCTGCACCTGATAGAGGTTTTTAAGATCATGAGAGGCATATGGTTAACAGGCAGTATCTTTTTCCCAGGGTTAAAATGTCCAATACCCGGGGGGGGGGGGGTCAAGACCCTTTATCAGGACTCCTAGGGAATTGTTGAATAGTCTTATAACAGCAGGATAGAAGCTATGTTCGGGCCTAGTGGTACATGCTTTTGGGCTTTTTATGTTCTGCTCAATGGACGGTGGGGAGAAAAGGAATGTTTAGGGTGGGGTCTTTGAACATGTTGGCGACTTTACAGAGGCAACAAGAAGAATACAAAGTCCACAGAGAGGACGCTGGTTCCCATGATGTGCTGAGGGGTGTACACAACTCTCTGCAGTTTCTTGCAGTCTCAGGCAGAACAGCAATTGCTGTACAAAGCCATAGTGCTTTCGGTAAGGTTGCTTTCTGTAAAAATTAGTTAGTATCAAAGAAGACGTGCCGAATTTTTTTAGCCTCCTGAGGAAGGAGAGGCATGGTGAACTTTCTTGGCTTTGGTGTCTACGTTCATGGTTGGACTAGTTCAGACTACTGGAGATATTTGATTCTGGAAAACTTAACCTTGTGACTGTGGGTCCAGGTGCATTGAAGGCTGTTGGTGAGAGTGGAGACATTCCATTTTCCTTTCTGCTCAAAACATGCACAAGACACAGAAGGCTCATCAGGAGGGGATGCATTGTTGTTGACGATGGTGCCTGATTTTGTCTTGCAGCCTGTAAGGTTTGCCACACCTGACAGCTAGCGTGGGACTTAATTTCAGACAGGTATTGTCCCTTGACATAACTAAAAGTTTTATGAATTTCGTGACTTGATTTGTCGTACAGGTCAGGATTTCCTGATTTGAACACCACAGTCCTGGAATTCAGTAAGAAGTGACCTCCTGATTTATCCATAATTTCTATTTTACGAACACTTAGACTGACCTTTTTTTTTAACCCAGTAAGTTCTCTGATGCTGGTGACATGTTCATCTAGATTGGCTGCTGAGTCTTTGAATACAGACTAGTCTACTGACTGAAAGCAGTAATGTAGAAGATCATCTGTTCCTCAGACCAGCACTAAGCAACTTTCTGTACCAGATCCTCGGGTTTCAGCTTCTGTTTATATACAGCAAGAAGGAGCACAGCCTGGTAGACTAATTGACCAAAGAGAAACTATGAGCTTTATTTGTCAAAACAATGAAACTTACACTGAAATGCATCGTTTTGCAGTGAAGACCGACACATCCTCACAACACAGTCTGAGGACGTGCTGGGGGCAGCTCACAAGTATCACCATGCTTCCAGCATCAATATAACATGCCCACAATTTACTAACCCCAACACATATGTCTTTGGAATGTGGGAGAAAACCTACACAGTCACAGGGAGAACATACAGCAGCAGGAATTACTGGTGCTGTAAAGCATTACGCTAACCATTACACTACCCTGATGCTGTGTGACCATCGGTGAAAGGTCCTATAGTGACCATCGGTGAAAGGTTGGTTGATGGGTGTATAGCAATGGTCCCTGGAGGGACTGGAGCAGTGTTTGGGTACCTAGTGGGACTTGAGCAGAGCCATTAGTATTTTCATAACACACTCACTTCTCCAACACACCTCTGAAATTGGCCTTGTAGAAGTTACTGGTAATGATGAAGGGGGCCTATTCATATCGCATTTCAGGGCTGTTGATCACTGAGTAATAGTTTATTGAGTGCAGGCTTCACGTCCACTCTAGCTGAGATGTGAACTGCTATAAGGATGGCTAAAGTGAACTCCCAATAAAACTCCAATAACCTAAAAACAGTTTGTTCAGAAATCTTCATGATCCAACATTTGGCTGACTAATTAGTTTAGAGTGTAAGCCAGAGATCCAGAGGGAAGTAGTATCTGCTCCCAGAGCTGGAATCCAGTCTGTGGACCAAGTGTAGTGCTGGAGCCAGGGTTGGGATCCATAATATCAGAGATCATAACATAGTGAGTTGGTGGCCAGAGTCAGGGTCTTGTATAATGTCTGCTCCTTTTAAACACCAAGTTCATTGGAAAATTTACTTTTCTATTGTGTAACATGTAAAAGGTGAAATAAAAGTATGCCGAATATTCATATGAGCAACATCCATTAGCACAGCACTAACAATGTATCAAGGGAGTTAATGTAATACTAGCCCATGTCTATGCAATGTATGTAAAGGGGTAGTTTATCTTCCATGAGTAAATCAAACAGAAAGAAAGATTATAGTGCAGGAATAGAATTTTAATTGATGACAGAGAATAGATGGAGAAACTTCTACTGGGAAAACATGAATGATTTGATATCTACATTTAAGTTGTTAAATGCAATTTATGTGCTAGAAATGATACTGCACCTAAAGAGACTCTTTATGATTGTGTTATGAGGGGACAGGAGAGGCGACACTTCACCTGTGAGTCGACTGAGGTGATATACTGCGTCCGGCGCTCCCGATACGGCCTTCTATATATTGGCGAGGCCCAACGCAGACTGGGAGACCGTTTTGCTGAACACCTACGCTCCGTCTGCCAGAGAAAGCAGGATCTCCCAGTGGCCACACATTTTAATTCCATGTCCCATTCCCATTCTGATATGTCTGTCCATGACCTCCTCTACTGTCAAGATGAAGCCACACTCCGGTTGAAGGAACAACACCTTATATTCCGTCTGGGTAGCCTCCAACCTGATGGCATGAACATTGACTTCTCTAACTTCCGTTAATGTCCCACCTCCCCTTCATACCCCATACGTTATTTATTTATTTATTATATATATATATATATATATATATATATATATATATATATATATATTCTTACTCTCTGTCTCCTTTTTCTCCCTCTGTCCCTCTCACTATACTCCTTGCCCATCCTCTGGTCTTCCCCCCCACCCCCTTTCCTTCTCCCTAGGCCTCCCGTCCTATTATCCTCTCATATCCCTTTTGCCAATGAATTGTCCAACTCTTGGCTCCATCCCTCCCCCTCCTGTCTTCTCTTATCATTTTGGTTCTCCCCCTCCCCCTCCCACTTTCAAATCTCTTACTAGCTCTTCTTTCAATTAGTCCTGACGAAGGGTCTCGGCCCAAAACGGCAACTGTACCTCCTCCTAGAGATGCTGCCTGGCCTGCTGCGTTCACTAGCAACTTTTATGTGTGTTGCTCATATATGATAGAACAGCCTTTGTATACATGTTTGCACAAAGTCCTTTGCCCACTAACACCTGTAATTGTAGAACGAGTGGAACAAGTAGAAGGTGAGTTGAACTGTGGATTATGAACAGGCAGAGAGGGTAGTTGACGAGGTTTGTGGGGTAAGCATGAGATGGGTGAAGGCAGGATTGGGAGAGGTGGAACAGTATTTGAGATGGAGAAGGGAAGATCAGATTGGAGTTGTAGGATGATCAGACAAATAAATAATGGAGCCAGGATCAGTTGGCATGAGCTTCAAGTTGTGGACAAGGAGATGATCAGATGTTGGATGGAGAATGTGATTAGAAGATTCAGCTATGGAGTAGAATTTCTGGAGGACTTGATAGATGGCATACTGCATGAGCCTTACTGCAGCTGACTGCTTAGAAATGCACAGCAGCAGGTTATGTCTCCTTACTATTTTCCCCAAGGTCAAATCTCCAGCCACCATTGACATGACAGTATGGATTTTGTGAGAAACATACATGCTGAACGGATTAATACAGCTTCTTACTACAGTAACATTGCTGAATGTTCTGACTAACCAGTACTGCAAAGGATTCTTATAGATCTTGTAATACATGGTGTGTGACAAGTGGCACGCTGGCTGAATAAATGATAATGGATCAATAACTAAAGAGAACAGCTTACAGCACTGAAAACCAAGAACATTATAAGCTAAATGCCAGTCCTGAATTAGCTAAATTTACTTTATAGTTGCACACATTATGTTTTCTGAAAATGACCACATTTTTTCTTTCTCTTTGCCTGCCCAGTGTTTGTAATTCTTGTGGTTGATTAGAGGATCTACATAATGGCATTAGCTAACAGGTGGGGTAACCATTTTTAGGCACTGTGGTCTTTTCTTGTCCTTCTTCATATGTTTATAGATAAGTATTTTTAGCTAATTGGGGCAGAAATCCCGCTGGCTTCTTTGCATACTATGCTTTATTTACTGATGTCCAACCTTGTAACTCTCCAGGAGCTCGCTTGTCAACATTACATTTCTCATTGTGCTGGTACTGGTGCATTCTACGTAACCACAGGTGTTACCTGTGAAACTGATGTGCTAATGTAATGGCTGTTTTTATCTTAGACACTCTGGAGCATTCCCTTTCGATATAACAAACAATAGAACCTGGTGTGTAATTGCTGTAGTCTTCTTGCCTCCCACCAGGAGGCCCTCTAGTGCTCAATTTACAAGATAAAAGTTCCAAGCAGGAGAAAACCTTTTGCTCATCTTTCCATGGGTATTCCCTGGGTCCATTTCTAATTATCCTCAATCCCATTTGTTGACAAGAATCTAATTAGTTCCTTCTTAAAAACTAATAAGCTTTCTTGCTCTATCATCTGGTGTTTGCAATCTGTTCTCTGCACCTTCCTCCCCTTTTTGCTATATTCTTTTGTCTTCATGATCCTCTGTGCTTAAACTCTGTACACAATAGCAAAGTATACCCAAACGTAGCTTATCCCAACCTTACATAATTTTAAATTGTTCTATCGTACCTGCGCTACATCTTTTCATTTTAGAGGTGTAAAAATCCAGTTCTCTTTATTTGTTCATTATTCCTTTAGTTAAATCATGGAGGCTTTCATTTCAACAAAATGAATACACCATCTAAAATAAGAAAAAGCACACTAATCTCTTGATGTGAGTTCTCTTTTGAGTGTTCTTTTTCTGCACTTTTCTATGAACATATCATCATGTTTTCTTCTTAGCAGCCCTGGAATATTGTACTGATAGTTTTAGTGATCTGGCCAGTAAATTCCAGGGATTTCTTTCTTACTCTGATCATAAAAGCAATAGAACGTGGATTCTGATGTTATTCAACCCCATTTTGTGCTTAATCCACATCAGTTTTTTTTCTGTTCCTTTTCTTAAACTTGTGTTTCCTATTATTAAATTGATCTGCCATAGACAAGACCCTTTTGAATTCAAAGACCATGATTTTTTGGCATTTGTCACTGTTCCCAAATTATTATTGTTTGCAGTTTTAAACAATCCAGACATCATTCCCTTATCTAAATAATTTTACATGAACCTTGTTGTTTTAATTCCAGGACGTGCATTTCTTCACCTGCAAAAGGAAGTACTATAAGCATACACACAAGAGATTCTGTAGATGTTAGAAATCCAGAGTAACACACAAAATGCTGGAGGAATTCAGTAGGTCAGAAAGCATCTACAGAAAAGAATAGAATCAATGTTTCGTGCTGAGACCCTTCATCAGGACTAGAAAGAAAGGAGGAAGATCAAAATAAAAAGGTAGGGGAGGGAGTACAAGCCAGATGATGATGGATGAAGCCATATGAGGGGGTAGGCAGGTAGGGTGAGAGGGGGTGGATGAAATGTGAAGCTGGGGGGTGTCAGGTGGTAAAGGCAAAGTGCTGAAGAGTAGAAATCCAATAGGAGAGGAGACTTCCTCCTCCATTAAAGAATGGGACTTCCCTCTCCACCAATTTCAGGTCCTGAAGTGTGAGTTTCGGGAACTAGGCAGAAGGCTGAAGAACAGGACCTCAAGGGTGACGTTCTCAGGATTGCTGCCAGTGCTACGTGACAGTGATGGTAAGAATTAGAGGAGATGGCAGTTGAATGCGTGGCTGAGGAGTTGGTGCAGGGAGCAGGGTTTTAGATTTTTGGATCATTGGGATCTCTTCTGGGGAAGGTGGGACCTGTACAGATTGGATGGGTTGCACCTGAACTCAAGGGGGAGCAATATCCTTGCAGGCAGGTTTGCTAGCATGGTTCAGGAGGGTTTAAACTAATTTGCAAGGGGGATGGGACCTGGAACGATAGAGCAGTGAAAGAAATGCATGGAGTAAAGCCAGATCTAACATATAGAGAGGCTTTGAGGAAAGAGAAGCAGAATAAAGGTGTAAAGGTAGTAAGGTAGAAGGGCTAAAGTGTGTGTACCTCAATGCAAGAAGCATCAGGAACAAAGGTGATGAACTGAGAGCTTAGATACATACATGGAATTATGATGTAGTGGCCATTACAGAGACTTGGCT
The DNA here is from genome assembly GCF_030028105.1 of Mobula birostris. NCBI lineage: Eukaryota > Metazoa > Chordata > Chondrichthyes > Myliobatiformes > Myliobatidae > Mobula > Mobula birostris. The sequence goes on along the minus strand of NC_092379.1, from coordinate 103,264,234 downwards.
GGTACCAGGGCAGGAATGGATTCTCAACCTTCCTGGATTTCAGTGCTTTAAAAGGGATGGCGGGGGGGGGGAGGGGAGAAGGGGTGGCATTACTGATCAGGGACACTATTACAGCTACAGAAAGGGTGGATAATGTAGCAGGATCCTCTTTTGAGTCAGTATGGGTGGAAGTCAGGAACAGGAAGGGAGCAGTTACTCTATTGGGGGTATTCTATAGGCCCCCTGGCAGCAGCAGAGATACAGAGGAGCAGATTGGGAGGCAGATTTTGGAAAGGTGCAAAAATAACAGGGTTGTTATCATGGGTGACTTCCCTAATATTGATTGGCACCTGATTAGTTCCAAGGGATTAGATGGGGCAGAGTTTGTTAAGTGTGTCCAGGATGGATTCCTGTCACAGTACATTGATAGGCCGACTAGGGGGAATGCCATACTAGACCTAGTATTAGGTAGCAAACCGGTCAGGTCACAGATCTCTCAGTGGATGAGCATCTGGGGGACAGTGACAACCGCTCCCTGGCCTTTAGCATTATCATGGAAAAGGATAGAATCAGAGAGGGCAGGAAGATTTTTAATTGGGGAAGGGCAGATTATGAGGTTATAGGGCTAGAACTTGCGGGTGTGAATTGGGATGATGTTTTTGCAGAGAAAAGGACTTAGAAGAGCAAGAAGGGGGCATGAGAAGGCCTTGGTGAGTAGGATAAAGGAAGACCCCAAGGCATTCTTCAATTATGTGAAGAACAAAAGGATGACAGGAGTGAAGGTAGGACTGATTAGAGATAAAGGTGGGAAGATGTGCCTGGAGGCTGTGGAAGTGAGCGAGGTCCTCAATGAATACTTCTCTTCGGTATTCACCAATGAGAGGGAACTTGATGATGGTGAGGACAATATGAGTGAGGTTGATGTTCTGGAGCATGTTGATATTAAGGGAGAGGAGGTGTTGGAGTTGTTAAAATACATTAGGACAGATAAGTCCCCGGGGCCTGAAGGAATATTCCCCAGGCTGCCCCACGATGCGAGGGAAGAGATTGCTGAGCCTCTGGCTAGGATCTTTATGTCCTCGTTGTCCACGGGAATGGTACCAGAGGATTGGAGGGAGGCGAATGTTGTCCCCTTGTTCAAAAAAGGTAGTAGGGATAGTCCGGGTAATTATAGACCAGAGAGCCTTACGTCTGTGGTGGGAAAGCTGTTGGAAAAGATTCTTAGAGATAGGATCTATGGGCATTTAGGGAATCATGGCCTGATCAGGGACAGTCAGCATGGCTTTGTGAAGGGCAGATCATGTCTAATAAGCCTTAAAAAATTTTTTTGAGGAGATGACCAGGCATATAGATGAGGGTTGTGCAGTGGATGTGATCAACATGGATTTTAGTAAGGCATTTGACAAGGTTCCACACGGTAAGTTTATTCAGAAAGTCAGAAGGCATGGGATCCAGGGAAGTTTGGCCAGGTGGATTCAGAATTGGCTTGCCTGCAGAAAGCAGAGGGTCGTGGTGGAGGGAGTACATTCAGATTAGAAGGTTGTGGCTAGTGGTGTCCCACAAGGATCTGTTCTGGGACCTCAACTTTCGTGATTTTTATTAACGACCTGAATGTGGGGGTAGAAAGGTAGGTTGGCAAGTTTGCAGACGACATGAATGTTGGTGGTGTTGTCGATAGTGTAGGGGATTGTCGAAGATTGCAGAGAGACGTTGATAGGATGCAGAAGTGGGCTGAGAAGTGGCAGATGGAGTTCAACCCGGAGAAGTGTGAGGTGGTACACTTTGGAAGGACAAACTCCAAGGCAGAGTACAAAGTAAATGGCAGGATACTTGGTAGTGTGGAGGAGCAGAGGGATCTGGGGGTACATGTCCACAGATCCCTGAAAGTTGCCTCACAGGTAGATAGGGTAGTTAAGAAAGCTTATGGGTTGTTAGCTTTCATAAGTTGAGGGATGGAGTTTAAGAGTAACGATGTAATGATGCAGCTCTGTAAAACTCTGGTTAGGCCACACTTGGAGTACTGTGTCCAGTTCTGGTGGCCTCACTATAGGAAGGATGTGGAAGCATTGGAAAGGATACAGAGGAGATTTACCAGGATGCTGCCTGGTTTAGAGAGTATGCATTATGATCAGAGATTAAGGGAGCTAGGGCTTTACTCTTAAGAGAGAAGGAGGATGAGAGGAGACATGATAGAGGTGTACAAGATATTAAGAGGAATAGATAGAGTGGATAGCCAGCTCCTCTTCCCCAGGGCACCACTGCTCAATACAAGAGGACATGGCTTTAAGGTAAGGGGTGGGAAGTTCAAAGGGGATATTAGAGGAAGGTTTTTTACTCAGAGAGTGGTCGGTGTGTGGAATGCACTGCCTGAGTCAGTGGTGGAGGCAGATACACTAGTGAAGTTTAAGAGACTACTAGACAGGTATATGGAGGAATTTAAGATGGGGGCTTATATGGAGGCAGGGTTTGAGGGTCGGTACAACATTGTGGGCCGAAGGGCCTGTAATGTGCTGTACTATTCTATGTTCTATGTTCTGTGTCCTATGTTTGCTGCCCACGCCACATCTCCCTCAATTCCTGGAAATCTGCCCTCACCCCATCTTCCCATCGTCTTAACAGGTATGAAGTTCCTCTTGTCCATACCTCCCACCCCATGAGCCTCCAGATCTAGTACATCTTTCTTTACAGCTTCTACCCTTGGGATCCTATCATCAGATACATCTTTATCTCCCTCCTCCCCAATTCTCTAATTTCCAAAGGGATCGCGCTCTCTGTGATTCCCTTGTCCATTCATCCCTCTCTACTGACTCCTTCCTGACACATATCCATGCAAGTGGCAAGATTGCTACACCTGCCCATTCGCTTCTTCCTTCACTTCTGTTCAGGGCCCAAAACCGTCCTTCCTGGTGAGGCAACACTTCAACACTCCAGGCCAGGTCATCTACTTTATGTGGTTCTCTCAGTGAGGCCTCCTCCACGTCGGTGGCAACACTTTGTCGAGCATCTTCACTCCATCTGCAACAAGCAAGATCACCCAGTGGCTAACCATTTTAAGTCCAATCTCTATTCCTATACTGACATGTTGATTCACGGTCTCCTCTACTGCCAAGATCATTCTCAGGTTGGAGGACCAATATTTCATATTCTGTCTGGGTAGCCTCCAGCCTGAAGGAGAAATCAGTATTCATGCCAATTGCCAGCAATTTCTCCCACTCCCCCTTCTCTCTTCTTCCATTCTCCATTCTGACTCCTCTCATATTCTTCTCTTCTCTTTACCTGCCTCCCACCTCACCCTGCAGCCTGCCCCCTTGCCTTTTCCCGTGGTCCACTTCCCTCTCCAATTGGATTCTTCCTTTTTCAGCCCTTTGCCTTTTACACTTATCACCACCCAGCTTCTCACTCCTTACCCTCTTCCCCAACCCCACCTTTGTATTGTGGCTTCTTTCCCATTCTTTCTAATGCTCTCAGCTCTTTATCAAAACATCGACTCTTTATTACTTTCCATAGCTGCTGCCTGACATACTGAGTTTCTTCAGCATTTTGTGTGTGTTACTATAAGCGTAAAGTTCAAACACTGGTTGTGAAATATAAAACATTGATATGTTCCAGACATGTGTATGCTAGAAACCTTTTGTGCTGTAACCCCTTGGGGGTGGGGCAGTGGGGAGGAAGAATCAGGTTTAGTTTTGAACCCACCAGTTTGCCTACTGTGGGTGCAGAGGAAGTTGTCAGATTAGTGGTTAATGTGGATTTATTGCTTTAGTTACAAGTTCTGCAAATGTGCCTTTAAAAGAAACTATTCCAGTTACACAGGACTCAGGTGCACCACTACAAAATGCTAAGTGATCCAATACCCAACAGATCTGATCTGAAGAGCTAGCACATTTAATTATGACAGATTTTAGATAATTAAACAACCTCACTCCATACAGATGGCATCTGAAGTTTTCGAAAATATTCAGTCCCAAATAGATTGAGCCGCTTCTCATGTACTTCCTCTGTGAGGAATAGTATCTCCTCTCAGGAAGAGTTGCTGAAGTCTCTGTCCAGTATAAGGACACTTATCTAATGTTTTCACTGCTACTACATTCTACTGGTGAAGGAGAGTTTTTTTGGGAAATAATGCCTTGAAGGATGTCACACAAAGGATGTAGTTGTATTATATTGTTAAGGCTTTGACCATGGTTATGTAATGTTTGAATGAGCTATGTCTCTGAGTTTCTGATACAAACTCATTCACATCAGATACAGCCAATTCCCAACATTGTCCATTACAGATCCATTACAATATTGGGACAATGGGACTCATTATCTTCACTCCAATGAATTGTTTCCAGGATAAACTAAGTATTCCATCCTTAAACTTTATGGACATACAATCAATCTATGTACATAAGCTATTTTATGTATTTATATTTATTGTGTTCCTTATTGTCTTTTGTTTGTGCTGCATCAAATCCGGTATAACAACTATTTCATTCTCATTTACATTTGTGTACTGGAAATGACAAGCAACAGTCTCGAATCTAGAATCCAGACAGATGGGGTATTTTTCTTGAATGTAGTTTCCAATTGTGTTTCTAAGTAACTTGGTCATATTTGGCTGATTCAACTCTAGATTTGACTATCAGTGAGCAAGTTAAATTGGCAAAACACAAAATGGGTATAGTTTTCCACTTTGGTTGATCTCTAATCACAGGGTTATGTAACACATCAACATTCCCACTTCAAGTGATTTAAGTACAGAAGCTGGACTTAGCAGCCCATAGCAGGAAGTCCTGTTGAGCAGGAACTATGATGTTGTGGCCATTACAGAGAGGAACAAAGAAGTTGCATCCATTACAGAGGCATGGATGACTCAGGGGCAGGAATGGCTGCCGAGTGTGCAAGGATTTAGATGTTTCAAAAAGGACAGGGAGGGAGGCCAGAGAGGTGGGGGAGTGACACTGCTAATCAGGGATAGTATCATGGCTGCAGAAAAGGAGGAACTCATGGAGGGATTGCTGCTGAGTCATTGTGGGTGGAAGTCAGAAACAGGAACGGGCTATAACTCTATTGGGTGTTTCTTATAGACGCCCCAAAAGTAACAGATAGGGAGGCAGATTCTGGAACGGTGCAATAACAAAAGGGTTGTTGAGATGGGTGATTTTAACTTTCCTAATATTGACCGGCATCTCCCTAGAGCAAGGGGTTTAGATGGGGTGGATTGGATAGGTGTGTTCAGGAAGGTTTCCTGACACAATATGTAGATCAGCCAACTAGAGGCTGTACTTGATCTGGTATTGGGAAATGAACCTGGTTAAGTGTCAGATCTCTTGGTGGGAGAGCATTTTGGAGATAGTGATCACAATTCTATCTTCTTCACCATAGTGCTAGAGAGGGATAGGAGCAGACAATTCAGGAAAACATTTAATTGGGGTGGGGGAAATATGATGCTATTAGGCAGGAACTTGGGAGTAAATGTTCTCATGGAAATGCACAGCAGAAATGTGGCAAATGTTCAGGGAATATTTGCATGGCGTTCTACATATGTATGTTCCATTGAGGCAGGGAAAGGATGGTAAAGGACCATGGTGGAAACATAGAAACATAGAAAACCTACAGCACAATAAAGGCCCTTCGACCCACAATGCTGTGTCAAACATGTAATTACTTTACAAATTATCTAGGGTTACCCATAGTCCTCTGTTTTTCTAAGGCCCATTTACCTATCCAGGATACTCTTAAAAGACCCTGCAAGGATGTACAAAGGATTTAGAAAATCTAGTTAAGAGGAAAAGAAAAGCTTACGAAAGGTTCAGGAAACTAGCTACTGTTGGAGCTCTAGAAGATTACAAGGGTGCCAGGAAGGAGCTCAAAAATGCAATTAGGAGAGCAAGAAGGGGCCACAAGAAGGCCTTGGCAGCAGGATTAAAGAAAACCCCAAGGTATTCTACAAGTATGTGAAGAACAAGAGGATGAGCCGTGTGAGAATAGGGCTAATCAGGAGCAAGAGTGGAAAAGTGTGTGGAGCCAGAGGAGGTAGCGGAGGTAATTAATGAATACTTTACTTCAGTATTCACCATGGACAAGAACCTTGGCAATTGTGGGGATGGCTAAAAGTAAACAAACACTTGAGTGTATAGACATTAAGAAAGAGAATGTGCTGAAGCTTTTGAAAGGTATTAAGTTAGATAAGTCACCAGGTCTGGACGAGATATTCCCCATGCTACTGTGGGAAGTGAGAGAGGATTTTGCTGAGCCTCTGGCAACAATCTTAGCAAGAGAAGTACCCGAGGATTGGAAGGTTAGAAATTTTGTTCCCTTGTTCAAGAAAGAGAGTAGAGATAACCCAGGAAATTATAGACCAGTGTGTCTGACATCAGTGGTGGGGAAGGTGTTGGAGAAGGTCCTGAGAGGCAGGATTTATGAGCATTTGGAGAGACATAATCTGATTAGTGATAGTCAGCATGGCTTTGTCACGGGCAGGTTATGCCTTATGAAGCTGATTGAATTATTTAAATATATAACAAAACATATCGATGGAGGTAGAGCAGTGGATGTAGTGTATATGGATTTCAGTAAGGCATTTGATAAGGTCCCCATATGAGGCTCATTTAGAAAATAATGAGACACGGGATCCAAGGAGACCTTGCTTTGTTGATTCAGAATTGGTTTGACCACAGAAGGCAAAGAATGGTTATGGATGATTTGTATTCTGCATGGAGGACCGTAGCCAGTGATGTTCCACAGGGATCTGTTCTGGGACCCCTCCTCTTTGTGATTTTTATAAATGACCTGAATGAGGAAGTACTTAGGTGGGTTCGTAGGTTTGCTGATGATACAAAAGTTGGGCGTGATGTGGATAGTCTGGAGGGCTATCAGAGGTTACCGCGGGACATCAATAGGATGCTGAACTGGGCTGAGAAGTGGCGGATGGAGTTCAACCTGGATAAATGTGAAGTGGTTCATTTCGATAGACCAAATTTAGAGCCAGAATGTAATACTAATGGTAAGACTCTTGGCAGTGTGCAGGATCAGCGAGATCCTGGGGTCCATGTCCATAGGACACTCAAAGCTGTTGCACTGGTGACAGAGTTGTTAAGAAGGCATATGGTGTATTGGCATTCATCAAACATGGGATTGAGTTTAAGAGACGTGAGGTAATATTACAGCCATATAAGACCATAGTTAGACCCCACTTGGAGAATTGTATTCATTTCTTTTTCTTCTTTCTTTCTTTTTTGTTTTCAAATGTTTTTATTGTGAAGGAACATCAGCTTAACCACAACCGACAATGTCCTAAAGTACAATGCTTCTTTTTTCTTTTCTTTCTTATAACAACATAATGAAAGTCAAATGAATATATGTATAGTAAACAAGCAAAAAGCAAAGGAAACTCTACCACCCCGTCTCCTTTCCCTTTCCCATCCTGCTGTTTAGGTCCTGCTGCCCCCCACACTTACTTCAGCTGTCAGTCTCCTCTGAATACAACAGTAATGGTTGCCAGATTTTTTCAAATTCCTTGAGTCTGCCCTTGATAATGTGTCTTATCCTCCTAGATGCAGAGTATCCATTAACGCAGCCAGCCATTGTCTGAGTGATGGAGTTTCCTCCTTTTTCCAGAACATCAGTATGAGTTTCTTTCCATTAACTATGCCATAGGTCAGGAGTTGTTGCTGGGTAGCCTGGAATTTATTTGGCCTTGCAGAAATTCCAAAAATTATTAAAATGGGGTCTGGTATTATCTGAATCTTCAGTACTTTCGATAGGACATCAAATATTTGTTTCCAATACTCTTGTATCCTGGGACATAAAGCAGAACTATTTAACAAATTTGCCTCCAAGGACTTGCATTTCTCACACATTGGGGACACCTCTGGGAATATTTTATGAATACTTACTTTTGAGTAATGTAGTCTATGTAGGATCTTAAATTGTATTAAACAATGCCTGGCATTGATGGAGCAGGAGTTAACATACTCCAAAGCTTCATTCCATATAACCTCCTCTATCTCCGTACCCAACACCTTTTTAATATTATCCATTGTTGTATGGCACTTGTTTTGTGTGGCATCACACAGATAGACGATGATGTGTTGTCCCTAAACATGATCTTATTTCATAATTTACTGGCATAATTTACATATTACTATTTAACTATTATGGTTCTATTACTATTTATTATTTATGGTGCAATTTCCCCCGGGATCAATAAAGTATGACTATGACTGTGATCTTAAGTGATTATCTAATTTATCAGGTTCTGCCATCTCAAAACCAGAAAGATTTTGTATAGTTGTCACAGTGGGGGGTCATTGGGAGCAAGGGTGGACCCAAATGCGAGACACAGACACTGAAGTACAAGGAACAGGACTTGACTAGAGTAGGGACATGACAGGATACAGGCAAGGAGCAGGGGCAAGACTGCGGACTTGGGCTAGGGAAGGCGGGACCAGGACTAGAAAACATGGACTAGGAGACAAGGCTTTGACTCTGAGCCCGAGACTGGACGAGGACCCAGAATCTGGGTCTTGCCTCGGGCTCGGACCCCAGAACCAGGCAAGGATATGACGTGGCTTCAGGACAGGACATGGCTGGGGCCCAGAGGCCTGAGCTTGGAGAAGGGCTGGGGTCTTTGCTCCTGAGGCTTGAGGCTGGGGCCTTGGGTCTTGAGCTTGGCTTTGGATCGTCGAGGCTTGTGTTCTTGGAGCTTGGCTTGGGATCGTCGAGGCTTGGGTTCTTGGAGCTTGGCTTGGGATCGTCGAGGCTTGGGTCCTTGGAGCTTTGCTTGGGATCGTCGAGGCTTGGGTCCTTGGAGCTTGGCTTGGGATCGTCGAGGCTTGGGTTCTTGGAACTACTCCTGGGCAGGACGCAGAACTTCACCCCATGGAGGCAAGGACAGGGAGGGATGGACCCAACTGCAGATTAACAGCAAATGGCCTGGCTTACCTGATGGAGGCAAGGGACAGAACCAACAGCAGGGTAACGGCAATTACAGCCTGGCAAGGACAGGAACGGAGCTCAGTCAAGGGTAGCTCTGAATCTCAGGGCAGCCAGCAAACTTGGCTGGCTACAGAAACGGCCAAATCCATACCACGATGACTGCTCCAACAAGTGGCAACAAGGCTCCATGAAGCGGTGGTCCTCCAACCAAGACTAGAGATCATAAGTGGTTTCACTAGCCCTCCATCAACAGGTTGCTCCAAGAGGGACTGACAAGACAAACCAACAGCCCATACTCAACCCCAAGGCTACTTATATTCCAAGCCCCAAGATGGGAATCAGGTGCCTATGCTTAACTCAATCAAAACAAGGGACAGCTGGAAGACCCAGAGTCCTGAGTCCACGGACCGGACCATGAACTGGAATACAGACTTCACGGACCAGACCATGACAATAGTGTCTTATATAGTGTCTTAGCTGGAGGTACCTGAAAAAATGACTCTTTTGCATCCGAATTTGTCCTGGAGCTGCTGAAATGACGCAAAAATCCTTTGCATATATAAGTCTCCAACGTTGCATATCCCTAATTCTCGCCATGCATCAAAGGCCCCATCTATACATGAGGGGATAAAAGAGGGGTTCGCTGATATAAGTACAAGAAAAGATAATGTTCTGAGTTTCAAATGCTTCCCCATTTGTCTGCACATCTGTATGGCACTATGGATAATGGGATTGCCTCTATAACAGGCTTTATTTAACCGAATAGGGGACATAATGATTGCCCCTATGGAATATGGTAGGCAATCCTCACGCTCCATCTCCAGCCATCCGGGAAGTACAACTGTATCATCTATCCAGTATGCTATATGGCTAACATTAGCAACCCAGTAATAAAAAAATAAAGTTGGCTAGTGCCAGCCCCCGACTAGTGTTATTCTTGCAGAGATGTTCTTTCCTAATTCGATGGGCTTTATAATTCCATATAAAAGGTAGAATTATTGAATCTAATCCTTTAAAAAAGGTTTTGGTAAGATAGAGGGGCAGGTTCTGAAATAGATAGAGCAGTTGGGGAAGAAAGATTATCTTGACTGCATTTACTCTACCCACTAAAGAAATTGGGAGTGTCTTACAAAATTCTATTTTCTTTTTAATCTTTTTAATTAGAGGGATAAAATTTGCTTCAAATAGAGAACTATAGTTTTTGGTTATTACAGTTCCAAGGTAAGTAAACTTCTTAAGGGTTATTTTGAATGGAAATTGTTTAAGCCCCTCCTGTTCTTCTACTCGGACTGGGAATAATTCACTTTTCCCCCAGTTAATCTTATACCCCAAGAAAGTGCCAAATTAATTGACTATTTCCAGCAAAACTGGAATAGTAATATATGGTTTCGTTACAAACAACAAAACATCATCCGCATAAAGGGAAATTTTGTTGATAGTGTTCTGTATTTTACCTATTAATTTCAGGGTGAGAATGTATAGTCTCCGCCGGTGGTTCCAGGGTCAACGCAAACAATAAGGGACTTAATGCACAGCCCTGTCTTGTGCCCCTGTGCAAACTGAATGGTTCTGAGAGGGTCTGATTAGTTAGTATTTTAGCACTAGGGTTACTGTACAGTAGCTTAATCCAAGTTATAAATTTGTCTCCCATCCCAAATTTTTTCAAAACCTCTTAGAGGTATTGCTATTCCATTTGGTTGAATGCTTTCTCAGCATCTAAATATTATAATGTCTTCCTTAGGATGCCTTGGGGAATGCATTATATTAAGGAGGCGCCTGATGTTATGGAAATAATTCCTTTTAGGGATAAACCCTGGTTGACCTGAGTTACCAATTTATTTATCTGCTGACTGAGTCTCCTTGCCAGCGTTTTAGCTAAAATTTTCTGATCCGAATTTAGCAATGAAATCGGCCTAGAAGATCCTACCTCCTCTGGGTCTTTGTACTTCTTCGGAATAAGCATGATAATGGCCTCGTTCAGGGTTTGGGGTAACCTGCCAGTTTCAAACGACTTTCTATACATCCTTACCATATAAGGTGGGGAATAGGTTGGGTATATTTGGCCCTTTCTCTTTGGAGCGATGGAGGATGAGAGGTGACATGACAGAGGTGTATAAGATGATGAGAGGCATTGATCGTCTGGATAGCCAGAGGCTTCTTCTCAGAGCTGAAATGGCTAACACAAGGGGGCACAGTTTTAAGGTGCTTGGAAGTAGGTACAAGGGTGATGTCAGAGGTAGGTTTTTCACACAGAGTGGTGGGTGCTTGGAATGTACTACCAGTGAAGGTGGTAGAGGTGGATACAATAGGATCTGCATGGAGCTTAGAAAAATAGAGAGCTATGCATCAGGGAATACTTGGAATACTGAACATCTGAGATTTGAATACAGACCAGTACAGCATCGTCCCTTGAGGTCTATGCAACCATGATGCAAAACAAGATCAGAGCGGAATGGTTTGTCTATTCATCTCGTAGACCTGGATTTTATCTTTTCCAAAAGATGGCTAAAGAAAATAGAGTTTGAATTCTTATTTGCAATTGTGTGTATATGTGTATAATGTTAGAGTTAGACAATCTACACTTGGGGTGCATGGAAAGAACTACTTTTTAATTATGGTGGTGATCGAGATTTTGAAGGCAGAGTTTTGCAGCAGTTTTTCTGAATTGAGAAGCGACCAATCAGCAAGAGGGATTCATCAGAAACAGCCAATAAGAGTAATTCAAGTGCAAATGGGGCAGCCATTCTTTTGGAGAGTGCCAGTCTCTAGAGTGGCTTTGATTCATAACGCTTGGGTGAAGTGCATTGTCTTGTAAGTTACTCTCCCGCTGTCCTTATTTGTTCATTCCTCATCTGTTATGGCATATTAGATCTGTGAAAATGGCTCCAGGGGCAGCATTTTGTACACTGTGTGGGATGTGGGAAGTTTGACCATAAGACATAGAAGTAGAATTTGGCCATTTGGCCCATCAAGACAGCTCCGCCATTCAATCATGGCGATCCTTTTTTACCCTCCTCAATCCCACTCCCAGCCTTCTGCCCGTAACCTTTGATGCTGTGACCAATCAAGAACCCATCAATCTCTGCCTTAAATACACCTAATGATCTGCCCTCCATAGCTGCCTGTGGCAATTAATTCCACAAATTCACTAATCTCTGGCTAAAGAAATTTCTCCGCATCTTTGTTTTAAATGGATGCCCCTCTATCCTGAGGCTGTGCCCTCTTGTCCTAGACTCCCCCACCATGGGAAACATCCTTTCCACATCTACTCTGTCTAGACCTTTCAGCATTTGAAAGGTTTCAATGAGATTCCCCCTTTTCCTTCTAAATTCTAATGAGTATAGACCTAGAGCTATCAAACGTTCCTCGTATGATAACCTTTTCATTCCTGGAATCATCCATGTGAACTTTCTCTGAACCCTCTCCCATACTAGCACATTATTTCTTAGTTGAGGGGACTAGAACTGTTCACAATATTCAAGATGAGGCCTCACCAGTGCCTTATAAAGCCTCAGAATCACATTCCTGCTCTTGTATTCTAGACCCCTTGAAATGAATGCTAACATTGCATTTGCCTTCCTCACCACTGACTCTACTTAGAAGTAAACCTTTAGGGTGTTCTGCACAAGGACTCCCAAGCCCCTTTGCACATCAGATTTTTGGATTTTCTCCCCATTTAGAAAATAGTCTGCACATTTATTTCTTCTACCAAAGTGCCTGACCATGTATTTTACAACATTGTATTTCATTTGCCACTATCTTGCCCATTCTCCTAATCTGTCTGAGTCCTTCTGCATCCTACCTGTTTCCTCAACACTATCTGCCCCTTTACCAATCTTCATATCATCTGCAAACTTGGCAACGAAGCCATCTATTCCATCATCTAAATTATTGATATACAGCATAAAAAGAAGTGGTCCCAACGCCAACTTCTGCAGAACACCAGGAGAGGATCCTTTTATTCTCACTCGCTGCTTCCTACCAATCTGCCAATGCTCTAACCATGCCAGTAACTTTCCTGTAATACCATGGGCTCTGGATAAGTAGCCTCATGTGTGGCACCTTGTCAAAGGCTTTCTGACAGTCCAAATATACGATATCCCTTTATCTATCCTATGTATAATCTTCTCAAAGAATTCCAACAGGTTTGTCAGGCAAGATTTTTCCTTAAGGAAAGTACATTGACTTTGTCCTTTCTTGTCCTGTGTCATCAAGTACTCCATAACCTCATCCTTAAAAATTTACTCTACAACATCATTCCAACCACTGAGGTTAGGCTTACTGGTCTATAATTTCCCTTCTGCTGCCTTCCTCCTTTCTTAAAGAGTGGAGGATATTTGCAATTTTCTAGTCCTCTGGCACCATGCCAGAGTCCACTGATTTTTGAAGGATCATTGCTAATGTCTCCACAATCTCTTAACGCTACTAGGTGCAGTTCATCTGGTTTGGGTGACTTATGTACCCTTAGGTTTTTCAGCTTTTTAAGCACCTCCTTGTAATAGTAACTGCACTCACTTCTCTTTTCTTGCACCATTCAACATCCAGCATCCTACTACTGTCTTCCACAATGAAGGCTGATGCAAAATACTCATTTAGTTTATCTGTCATCTCCTTATCCCCGGTTATTATTTCTCCAGCCTCATTTTCTAGCGGTCCTACATCCATTCTCATCTCTTCTATTTTTTTTACATAATGAAAAAGCTTTTACTATCCGCTGTAATATTGTTTGCTAGCTTGCTTTCATATTTCATCTTTTCCCTCCAAATGATTCATTTAGTTGCTGTCTGTAGGTTTTTAAAAGCTTCCTAATCCTCTGTCTTCCCACTAATTTTTGCTTCGCTGTATGCCCTCTCTTTTGCTTTTCTATTAGCTTTGACTTCCCTTGTCAGCCACAGTTGTACTATTTTGCCATTAGAGTATTTCTTTGTTTTTGGAATACATATATCCTGCACCTTCCTCATTTTTCCCAGAAACTCTCACCATTGCTGCTCTGCTGTTACCCCTGCCAGCCGCTCCTTCCAACTACTCTGGCCAACTCTTCTCTCATACCATTGTAACTTCCTTTACTTCACTGAGATACCACTAAGTCAGACTTTACTTTCTATCTGTCAAATTTCAAGTTGTACTCAATCATATTGTAATCACTGTCTCCTAAGGGCTCTTTTACCTTAAGTTCCCTAACCACCTCCTGTTCATTACATAACACTCAATCCAGCATAGCTGATCCCCTAGTAGGCTCAACAACAAACTCACTCTCTTGAGATCCATTACCAACCTGATTTTCCCAAATGACCTGCATGTTGAACTCTCTTATTGATATCATAACATTGCCCTTTTGATGTACCTTTTCTATTCCCATTGCAATCTGTGGTCCACATCCCAGCTACTGTATGGGAGACTTCTGGTCTCCCAGATAAACACATCTGCACCAGGTACACTGAGTTGTAGCTTCTGAGAGAATGTGCTAAGGAACTGGAGCTGCAGCTCAATGACCTTCAACTCATACAGGAGAATGAGGAGGTGATAGACAGGAGCTACAGGGAGGTAGCCACCCCTTGGTTGCAGGAGTCAGGTAACTGGGTGACTGTCAGGAGAAGGAGGGGAAGTTCACAGCCAGTGCAGAGTACACCTGTGGCCATTCCCCTCAATAACATATATATAAATGTAGATACAATTGGGGGGTGAGGGGGGTGGGGGAGCCACAGTGACTGGGTCTCTGGCACTGGCTCTGATTCTGTGGCTCAGAAGTGCAGAAGTGAAGAGGACTGCCGGGTTGGTAGGAGGTTCCATAGTCAGAGGAACGGAGACGAGGTTCTGTGGGTGTGATAGAGACATCCAGATGGTGTCTTGCCTTCCTGGTGCCAGGGTCAGGGATGCATTGCATCAGCTCCATGGCAGTCTCAAGGCTGAGGGTGAGCATCATATTGGCACCAGTGACATAGGTAGACAAGATGAGGAGATCTGAAGAGAAATTTTAGCAAGCTGCATAGAAAGCTGAAGAACAGGACCTCCAGGGTGGTAATCTCTGGATTGCTGCCTGTGCCACAAGCCAGTGAGGATGATTTGGCAGGTGAATGTATGGCTGAGGAACTGGTGCAGGGGGCAGGGGTTCAGATTTATGGATCATTGAGATCTCTTCTGGGGAAGGCATGTCCTATACAAAAGGGACAAGTTACACCCGAACCCGAGGGGGTCCAATATCCTTGCGGTCAGGTTGGCTAGAGTTGTTTGAGTGGGCTTTGGCAGGGAGATGGGAACTGGAGTGATAATACTGAAGATGAGGGAGTTGGTTTACAAAGAAAGGCAATGTGTAATGAGATTCCTAGCAAGGAGAGGCTGAAGTGCAAAATTGCAGTCAATCAGATGAGTTGCAACGTAAAAGTTAGACAAAATTGAAAAGGACTGAAGGTGTTATATTTGAATGTGCACAGTATATGGAATAAGGCACAGTCACAGCTTGGCATGTATGATATTGTAGGCATCACTGAAACGTGGTTGAAAGAAGATTATAGCTGGGAGCTTAACATCGAAGGATGCAAATTGTATCAAAAGGAAGGAAGGCAGAGGAGCTGGTGTTGCTCTATTGGTAAAATAGGAAATCAAGTCCTTAGAAAGAGGTGACAGAGGGTCGAAATGTGTTGTATCATTGTGGAACTTAGGAACTGCAAAGGTAAAAACTCCTCCAAGGGAGTTGTATTCAGACCTCCAAACAGTTAGTCTACAAATTACAACAGGAGATAGAAAATGCATGCCAAAAAGCCAATATTACAATAGTCATGGGGGATCTCAATATGCAGATAGATTGGAAAAATCAGGTTGGTGCTGGATTCCAGGAGGAGGAATTTCTAGAATGCCTATGAGAGGCTCTTTAGAGCAGCTCATGGTTTAGCCCACTAGAGGATCAGCTATTCTGGATTTGTGTTGTGCAAAGAGCCGGAATTGATTAGAGGGCTTAAGGTAAAAGAATCCCTGGAGCAAGTGATAATAATATGAATGAATTTACCCTGAATCTTAAGAAGGAAAAGCTGAAGTCAGATGTATCCGTATTATAGTGAAGTAAAGGGAATTACAGAGGCATGAGAAAGAAAATGGTCAGAACTGATTGAAAAAGAACACTGGCAGAGATGATGGCAGAGCAGCAATGGCTGGAATTTCTGGAAGCAATTCAGAAGGCACAGGATATATACATCCCAAAGAGGAAGAAGTATTGTAAAGGCAAGATGACACATCTGTGGCTAACAAGAGAAGTCAAAGACAACATAAAAGCTAAAGAGAGGACATATAATACAGCATAAATTAGTGGGAAGTTAGAGGACTGGGAAGCTTTCAAATACTAACAGAAGGCAACTAAAAATGTCATTGAGAAGGTAAAGATGGCTTACAAAAGCTCGCCGATACCAATAATATTAATGAGAATAGCAAACGTTTCTTCTGATATATAAAGTGTAAATGAGAGGTGAGAATGGATATTAGACCACTGGAAAATGATGCTGGAGGTAATAATGGGAGACAGTGAAATGGTGGATGAACTGAATAAGTATTTTGCATCAGTCTTCACTGTGGAAGACTCTGGCAGTATGGTGACAGTTCTGGGTGTCGGAGGTCATCAAGTGTGTGAAGTTACCATTACTGAGGAGAAGGTTCTTGGGAAACTGAAAGGTCTGAAGGTAGATAAGTCACCTGGACCAGGTAGTGTTCTCTCCAGGATTCTGAAAGAGATGGCTGAAGAGACTGTGGAGGCATTAGTAATGAGCTTTCAAGAATCACTGGATTCCGGAATGGTTCCAGAAGTCTGGAAAATTGCAAATGTCACTCTACTCTTCAAGAAAGGAGAGAGCAGAAGAAGACCATAGGCCAGTTAGCAGTTGGAGTTGATTTACTAAGGATGTGGTTTCGGAGTACTTGAAGACATATGATAAAATAGGCCGCAGCCAGCGTGGTTTCCTCGAGGGGAAAATCTTCCCTGACAAATTTGTTGGAATTCTTTGAAGAAATAACAAGCAGCATAGACAAAGGAGAATCAGTTGTTTTGTGTATTTGGATTTTCAGAAGGCCTTTGATGAGGTGTCTCACATGTGGCTGCCTAACAAGCTACAAGCTCATGGTATTACAGGAAAGATTCTGACATGGAAAAAGCTGTGGCTGATTAGCAGGAGGCAAAGGGTGGGAATAAAGGGAGCTTTTTCTGGTTGGCTGCCGGTGACTAGTGGTGTTCCACAGGTGACTGTGTCAGGACTGATTCTTTTTACGTTATATGTTAATTATTTGGATGATGGAATTGATAGCTTTGTTGCAAAATTTGCCAATGATACGAAGATAGGTTGGGGGCAGGTAGTTTTGAAGAAGTAGAGTAGCTGCAGAAGGAGTTTGACAGATTAGGAGAATGGGAAAAGAAATAAATATGTTGTTAGGAAGTGTATGGTCATGCACTTTGGCAGAAGAAACAAAAGGGTTGACTATTTTCTAAATGAAAAGAAAATACAAAAAGCTGAGGTACAAGTGGACTTGGGAGTCCCTTGGGACTTGTCCAGGATTCCCTGAAGGTAATTTGAAGGTTGAGTCTGTGGTGAGGAAGGCAAATGCAATTTTCACTTTCATTTCAAGAGGGCTGGATTATAAAAGCAAAGATGTAATGCTGAGACTTTATAAAGCACTAGTGAGGCCTCACTTGGAGTTTTGTGAGCAGTTTTTTGCCTCTTATCTTAGAGAGGATGTGCTGAAACTGGTGAGATCTTAAAGGAGGTTCACAAAAATTATTCCAGGTTTGAACAGCTTGTTTTCTGAAGAGTATTTGATAGTGTTGGGCCTGAATTCACTGGAATTCAGAAGAATGAGGGATGATTTCATTGAAACCAGTAGAACAGCGAAAGGCCTTGATAGAGTGGATGTGGTGAAGATGTTTCCTATTTTGGGATAGCCTCAGAATAGAGGAGCGCCCTTCTAGAACAGAGATGAGGAGGAATTTATTTAGCCAGAGATTGGTGAATCTGTGAAATTCTTTGCCACAGACAGGTGAAGAGGCCAAGTCTGTATGCATATTTAAGGCAGAGGTTGATAGATTCTTGATAGGTCGGGGCATGAGGGTATACAGGGAGAAAGCAGGAGATTGGGGCTGAGAGGGAAAACGGGTCAGCCATGATGAAATGGTGGAGCAGATGCAACGGGCCAAATGGTCTAATTCTGCTCCTATGTCTTATGGTCTTGTGTTGGATGGACTATTCACCAGGTAATAGAGAAGGGATGAGGGGACAGGGGGCTGTATGGTGGAGATTGGGGGGAGGGTGTTTTGAACAGGATTCTAAACAGGATTTTTAAATAATCTATATATTTATCAACATATGTAAATATAACACGGCTTTCATAGTGTGAGGACTTGAGGGCTGGCTTTGCCATTTTTGAAAGTCCTTTGCAGAATCTGGACATTGAATTCTCAAAACCTTATATAAAGCACATGGTTCCATTTATCATGAAATTTTATTTTAATTTGTTATGTTAAAATTACATTGGAATGGGTAAGAAATGGGTCTTGCAGTTCATCTATTAACACTGTTTTCCTTTGGAGTGGCAGGGGCCAAATTTGCCGGGTGCAGTGGGGCTGTAGTATGGGTCTGGTGGGTGGTTGGGATGGATTTTGCTGGTTGTCAGAGAAGAGTAGGAGTGTTAGAGAATGAACTTGCCATGTGCTGTGGTTGTGGTGGGTGGCTGGGACAGGATTTGCTGGTCGTCAGAGGAGTAGGAGTGTTGGGGGGCGAGTGCATAAGCATCTTTCCTAATCCAATGTTTTTGCTCTGTTTCAATTTTTCTAATTTCCCTTTTCTTTAAATACTTTGCTAACATCCTTAAATCTTGCTATGTTCTCTGTTTTGAATACAAGCTCTGGCAGAGCTTCTAAATATCTCAACATTCTATTTCAAAAACTGTTTCCTCTCCTGCTTTCTATCTTAATTTGTGCTGGCACTAATTCTTGCATTTTAGATCTAAAATTTGTTCAAATCCTTCCATTACAACTGAAATCTAAATAATTAAATGCCTTTGGAGTAAAAAGAGTAACTCCTGGGCTGTTATAAGACCACTGATATCAGTTAAGGGAAGGAAATCTTCCATGTATGCCCAGTTTGGCTAACATGTGAGTCTGGATCCATCAATGCAGTTGACGTTGAACTAATCTCTGAAGTCAGCAAATAAATTATCAGTTCAAGAGCTAATTATGAAGGCTAGCCAGTGGTGACCACATGACAAGAGCAAATAAAGTAAGATGTACTTTTTCATCTTGATCAAGCTTAGCCTGTATTTATGGACTCTCCGTTTTAAGCAGATTAAACCACCACTTATTTCCTGTAACCTCAATTTAAAAAATCTTTCTTTATAATTTGTATTCCCTCATATCTGGAAGCAACCAGCGAATTTGTGCTGTATTTTCATCTCAAACTATATATCCCGATGTGGAGATAAAAGCAACACACACACCAGCTGTGGTCATCTTAAAATTTTGCATAGATTCATCATTACATCTTTATTAATAAATATTTCTAAATGTCTTATCATAAAATTTCACTTTTTTTAAATCCACATGCTGCTACTTTTAATGTCTTGTGAAAGAGGATGGAGGTGTTCAAAATCCCATGTCTTCCAGCCTTTCAAGAGCATCTCTGCAGCTGTTCATTTTCCAGAATATATTACATCAATCTCTTTAATGCTGGTACTTTGATATAAATCATTAAAGGAACAGAAGAGATCTGTGGTATCCATACTGAAGATAGAAAACACACTGAAGAGGCTGTTTAAAAAGCTTATGGAAATCTTGGCTTTATTAATAGTCGTGAAGTACAAAAGTAGGAAAATGATGTTCAGTCTTTTTTTAAGTACCAGTACTCTCTCTGCTTCGCTAGATCGCTTTAAGCACTACGCATCAGGAAAGCTGCCAGCGCTTTGGAGTGCTGCATGAAATTTACTAGAAGCCTACCGATGTGAGAGGTGCCAGTTCTGTCCAGAAACTGGATTTCCTCTTCCTGGAGTGGAGAAGCTTGACAGAGATAAAGATAAAAGATTAGTTTTATTTGTCACATATATACTGAAACATACAGTTTGCGTCAAATCAGTGAGGATCGTGCTGGGCAGTCCGCAAATGTTGTCACACTTATGGCACCAACATAAGCATGCCCACAATTCACTAACTCCAGGCCATACACCTTCGGAACGTGGGAGGAAACTGGGGCACTTGGAGGAAACCCATGTGGTCACAGGGAGAATGTATAAACTCCTTGCGGACAGTGACGGGAAGCAAACCTGAATCTTAACAGCTGCCTGTGTAACGCAGTGCGTTGACCGCTATGCTGCTGTGCTGTCTGCACTGTGCTACCACATGACCCATGCTTCTTTTTGTTCAGGGTACATCAAATGTTCAGAGGGCATGGCTTTAAGGTAAGGGGTGGGAAGTTCAAGGGGGATATTAGAGGAAGGTTTTTTACTAGAGAGTGGTTGGTGCGTGGAATGCACTGCCTGAGTCAGTGGTGGAGGCAGATACTCTAGTGAAGTTTAAGAGACTACTAGACAGGTATATGGAGAACTTTAAGTTGGGGGCTTATATGGGAGGCAGGGTTTGAGGGTCGGCACAACATTGTGGGCCGAAGGGCCTGTACTGTACTGTGCTGTACTATTCTATGTTCTATGTTCTAAATAAACTGCTTCCTGTGACTGAAAACTAACCAGAGAATACAATTTTAAGGTCCTTAGAAAATAGGAACAGGCAACATGAAGAAACAGTTCTGATGAAGGTCCATTGACCTGAATAACATCTACTCCACAGATGCTGCCTGGCCTGTTGGGTATTTCCAGCACCTGCAGACTTCTTGATTTTCATTGAGGAAACAGTTATCTTACTGAGGGATTTGTGAACTAGAATGAATTACTGCAACAAGTGGTGAGAGGAGATTCAATAATAGCTTTCAGAAGGGAATTGATAAGTACTAGGAGAAATCACAGGGAAAACAACAAAGAAGTGCAACTAATTAGATAGGCATGAGCAATCAAGTGAAGTCTTCTTTGCTGTTTCATTTAATGTCACCACCTTCTTACCCATACTCTCTTGCAACTTTTGTTTTTACTTAAGATTTTTTGCCTTCTATTGGCAGATATATAAATCTGACCATCACACCTTAGAGTCCCAAATCCAAATCACTGAAATACTGAGAGTGGAATTAAGCTGAAGAGTTAACTTTAATGTCAGCTCTTTGTCTTTCCTCACTAGTATGCAACTACATGAGCTAGTCTGTCTACCTTCTTTAATACTGATACCACGTTGAAGACATGGAACAAAGGCAGATGAGGTAAATGTTGATTCAATTCATATCATGCTTCGTTAGTCCCCCTGGCCAATCTATGGTATTCTGTCAATAGGCTATGTTGGCCATGGCACAAATCACTGACCTTATTATCCATTTTAAGCACCAGAAAGCTTGCTGCATGGGAGAGAACTCTTCATGAAACAAATTTTGGGCCAGTGTTATGAAGAAAAATGCTCGTGCAAATTTGGGTGTTATAGACACAAATATTTATTAGCACAAAAACAAACGAGGCAAACATAACTGGGAAGAAAAATTAACCTAAAAGAAATACATTTGTCAGAGAAACATTAAAATACAGGAGTAGACTACTCACCCTCTCGCAGTTATTTCTGCCACTCAGCTATATCGTAGAAAACCTAACCTACATCCTCCATGGTTCCATAACGCTTATTGCCAGCATCTTATCAGCTTCAATTTTCATCTTGCACTTTATCGTTTACCTGCACTGCACTTCCCAGGTAGCTTTTACACTTTTTATTTTGAATTGTTTTATTTTACCTTTTCCCAGCTCAATGCATTGTGTAAATGATTTGATCTTTATTGACAGTATGAAAGACAAGCTTTTCACTGTGCCTTGGTACATGTGTCAGTAATAAATCTATACCAATACTCTTTAACAGATTTTTGGGGAGAGGATGCATGTTCACAGAAATACAGATGATTCCTTGCTTGAGTCTATCCATCTGGTTGTGGGAATTGCCTTTGAAGATGACATGTAATGATCTGAGGAATTTAACAGTATAGATTTTAGATTAGTCATGGATGGAACATGTGACAATCTAGATGCAGGTAATTATTCTTCTATCCCTGCCTCCACTTGATCCTCCTCACCAGTTTATTTTTAGTTATATAGTAAACACTTCTCTGTCGTGCTAGCTGTGTGATATTGGTGAGCAGGCTAAAGGGAGCTACGAGATGCTGTTGTACTCTGAATCACACGCAGTGCTGCCAGTCTTCATACGCTGTAAGATAGTAGTTTGAAACTGTGCAAACAGGAAGCATTTGGGTACCTATACTGTAATCATGCTTGTTAATTTTCCACATTTTGTAAATAGCCCTTTGAGGACTGTCAGTGTTAATGATCAACCTCTTAACTCTACGATGGTCCCAGCATGTCTTAAACTGAGTGTCAGTGAGCTGGATGTTTATTTAAATAGGTATTATGGTATGATGTCATTCTCTTGTCCCATGTGATCACACGGCACCTGGTTCTGGTCCCACCACACCAGGTCTGTGTTATAGACCCTAGAATTAAACATTCTGTCAGCAAACATCCTACTGTTATTATGGTATAGAATGATGCCATTCAGCCCATCAAGTCTACACATTCCTTGTACAGCAATTCAATCAGATTGATTCCTCTGTGTTCTCCCCATAGTCCAGCAAATATATTTTTGTCATGCATTTTCAATTTCATTTTAAAATCATTTTTGAAACACATTTTTATTGTGGATTTATACAAGTGACTAATCTCTGTAGTTGAGCAGAGTCGTAGTTGAGGAAGTCTTTCTTTTCTTCCATCAGGTGCTGACTGCCTCTCTGTCCTGATAAGTTTACCTCCTTTCTTGTCTCTTAAGCAGAATCTGGATGTTTAGGTCATGAGACAACCTTGCCAAAGCTGAACAATGACTGCATGTCATGTTATCAGTGGGTTACCTGGAAGGATCAGAATCGGGTTTATTATCATTGACATTTGTCATGAAATTTGTTGTCTTTTGGCAGCCGTACAGTGCAAAACGTATAAAATACTATAAATTACAAAATAAATAACTAGTGCAGAAGATGAATAACTAAGGACAGTTCATTGGTTCACGGACTAAACAGTATCGTGATAGCAGAGGGGAAGAAGCTGTTCCTGAAATATTGAGTGTGGGTTGTCAGGGCTCCTGTGTCTCCTCCCCAACAGTAGTAACATGAAAAGGCCATGTCCTAAGTGGTGCAGGTCTTTAATAAAGGGTGCTGCCTTCCTGAGGCACCACCTATTTAAGATATCTTCAAAGGTGGCGGGGGGGGGGTTATTCCAGTGGGGGAATTGGCTGAATTAACGAGCTTCTGCAGACTCTTGTGATCCTGTGCATTGTAAGCTCCACACCAGGCTGTGATGCAACCAGTCAGAATGCTCTCCACTGTACATCTGTAGAAATTTCCAACCATCTTATTTTTTGCGGGGTTTTTTTTGGACCTCAGCCTTCAGGTGTCTGTAACTGTTCATTTTCTCTTTAGAAGTAGTATAATTTCTGATTTTAAATGTATTATACACATGGTTAATGTGTTCCTGGATCTTCCAGTCATTCTCATCAAACCAGAGGAGTAACAAGAAGCACACATTAATTTTAGGAGATAAACTCCTCAGAAATTGTCTTTCTGGTCTTTTATCTTACAGGGATAACACTGGACATCTGCAGGTGAATTTAATTGCCCCACAAATCGAGGCAAACAGCCAATGACAAAATCATCCATTTTGTAACTCTGTGCCATTTTCTTTAAGAATACACAAAATAGAAGCACGAGCAAGCCTTTTTGTCCTTCAAACCGACTCCGACATTCAAAAAACATAGCTTAATTACTTTTCTGCCAGCCACTAGCTGTAGTTGAATACTTTGAGTAACTTTATTCCCACTTATAAATATTTGCAGCAATACAAAATGACAGTATACCTCCAAATTAATGTGCACTGGCCTGATTCCGTAGCAAAAAGATGTCAGACCCTGCAAGAAGTTCTTTTCTCAGACCGTATGAGCTTAAATCCAGATTGAATATGGCTGTAGTGCAACAGATCTTGATTAACTTGGATTTTAACAAACTAACCCAAATCTTATTTCAGTGATTCGTAAGCACACTGCCTGCAAAAGAGAAGATTTCAGTTAAACCTGGGAATGGATATCTACCAAAAATACCAGGAGTCAAGGGTCTAGCAAGGTTGGGGAATTGTTAAAAATAAAAGCACTAAAGAAATTGATGAAGTTAATAAATTCAAAGAACCTGATGAACTACATAACAGAATTTTGTTCAAGTTGGTGAATGCCTTAGATAGCATCTTTTAAAATGCTTTGGATGCCGGAATGGTTCCTGCAAGTGAATGGTAGCAAATCATACCCCAAAATTCAAGAAAGGACGGGGAGAGGAAACAGAACTGCTATCCTGTTAGGCTAGTGTCAGCATGCTGGAGTTGATAATACAGCATCTAATGGCAGAACACCTGAACAGGAAAAGTTGGATTGAACAGAGTCAGCAAAAAATAATGAAAAGGAAAAGGGTTGATTCATCTGCTGGAATTTGTTGAGGATGTGAGTAGTTAATTACATTAAATGGAACCAGCAGATATGGTAGTTTTAGCTCTTTAGAAGGGTGAAATTCGTTACCACAGAGGGCTGTTGAGGCCACAATATTGGGTGCCTTTAAGTAGAGATTGATAGGTTTTTGATAGGCTGTTACAGGGAGAAGGCAGGAGAATGGGGCTGAAAAAACTCAACCATAATTGAATAGTGGAGAAGATTTGATGGGCCAAATGGCCTAATTGTGCTCCTATACCCATACCTTATGGCCTTTCTATAAGGTCCTACAAAGAAATTTGTCAACAAAGTTAGTTAATGTGGAATTGGAGGTTATATACTGATACGGGATTAAGACCAGTAAAAAAAATTCGAAGAGTGGTAATAAATGGATCTTTCTCAGGTTGGCAAATGAGTTACAGTAGGATTAGTGCTTGGCTTCTAGCTATTCACAATCTATACCAATGATTTTCCTGAAGGACCAAATGTTACATCTCTAAGTTTGCTGATGCTACAAAATTAGATTTGATAGTGAGCAGGAACAAGTATGTAAATGGGCTTCTCGGCATGCTCAGAATGATTGAAGATATGGTACATAGAATATAATGTTGAAAAAGGGGAGACTATCTACCTGGGTGAATAACATGCAATCTGCTGGAGGAACTTAATGGGTCAAACAGTATCTTCTGGGGGAAAGGAATTTGTCCATGTTTTAGGTCAAAACCCTGCATCAGGATTGAGACAGCTGGTAGAAATAGTGAAATAGTGGTGAGAAAGACCAGAGGTTGGTGGGTAGGTGTTGAAGAGTGGTGGGCATATCAAGCCAGGTCATGGTGGGAGGAGACCTGAAGGAAGCAGACGGTAGAAAGGAGGAAGCTGGAATCAGGAGGGAGTTGGGTAAGGTGAAGGTGGAGGGAGCTTTATAGGGTGATAAACAGGATCACGAAGTCCTGAAATCTGGTAAGTAACGAATGATCACACAGGGGAAAGGTGAAGTGCAGATGAAGTCAGAACCAACACACACACAAAATTATGGAGGAACTCAGCAGGTTAGGCAGCATCTACAGAGGGAACTAAACAGTCGACGTTTTGGACGGAGACCCTTCATCAGGATCCGATGCTGCCCAACGTGCTGTGCTCCTCCAGGATTTTGTATGTGTTGCTCACGATTTACAGCATCTGCAGATCTCTTGTGTTTATGAAACTGGGACCAGATGGGGAAAGCTGGTGGGTAACAGGGCAAATTTTTTTTTAAATGGTGTTTTGAGAAAATCAAATTTCAAAGGGAACTAAACATCCTTCTAAGAAAATATCCTACTGAAAGCAAATATATGGTTGCAGCAGACAGTTGGGAAGACTCTTATTGTGGGAGGGCACGATGACTAGGTTACAAGAATGAAGATATCACTGCACTGTACAACACTTTGCTCCTTAAGTACTGATAAGTACTGAGTGCTGTTTTGCTATCTAAAGAAGGTTCTACTCACCATAGAGGGAGTTCTGTGAAGACTAGTCCTTGAGATGGCAAGTATGCTATCTCAAGAAAGATTGACAAGGCTTTTAGAAGAATGAGAGAAGGACTCATTGAAACTTTGAAAGGGAATAAAGGAGTATATGGAAAGTCCAGAAAAATAGAGCTGAGGTAGAATAATAACACATTGCTGGAAAGGATCAACAAGGTTGAGACCTTTGAGTTCCTAGGTGTGAACATCACTAATAGCTTGTTCCTAGTCCAACCAAGTTGATGTCACAGCTAAGGAAGCTCACCAACGCCTCCACTTCTTCTGGAGTATAAAAGGATTTGGCATGACCCCATAGTCTCTTACCAATTTTTATTGATGCACCACAGAAAGCAATCTGTCTGGATGCATAATGACACAGCTCGACAAATCACAGGAAGCAGCCTCCTCTCTGTGGAGTCTGTCTATACTTCTCGCAACCTCAGTAAAGCAGCCAACATAATCAAAGACCACACCCACCCCAGACATTTTCTCTCGCATCAGGCAGAAGATATAAAAAATTTGAAAGCACATATCACCAGGCACAAGGACAGCTTCTATCCCATTGTTATCAGACTCTTGGACAGACCTCTTGAAAAATGGACTAGTTGGACAGTTGGCCTCACTATCTTTAAGATCTTGTACTTTATTGTTTACCTCTACTACATTCTTTTGTAGTTCTTACAATTTATTCTGTATTATTGTTTTACCCTTATTCTAATACAATGAATTTGGAATGATTTGATCTGTATAAAAAGAATGCAAGACAAGCTTTTCACTGTATCTCAGTACATGTGACAATAATAAACCAATATCAACACGAATACAATTTACTTTGGTGCATAAAACGGTGTTTATAAAGTTATCGGCCTGAAACATTCGTTCAGATTCTGCTTGGCTTGCTGAGAATTTCCAGAATCTACTTTTTTTAAATTTTAGATTTCAAGCATCCTCCATTTTTTTTTATTTTCCCAGGTGAGGTAGAAGATTAGCCTTGATCCTGATGATTAGCAGAAGAGAGTGGAAGGGCCAGGTGGCCGGCGCTTGCTCTTAATTCCCATATTCTTATGTGCTTGTATTTTATCTGTAAACCCACAGGGCTCTGTGAGGTACATAAGTAGAGTTGCGGTTGTTAAAAGGAACTACGGAATATTTTAAAAGCAAAAATCAATGCTCCGCTACGAATTGTTAGTAATAGGCGGCTTGCTGATATGGGAGGGGCTCTTTATGCTAATAAATCACATGGCACAGATCCTATTGGCTGGCTGTGTCGAGTCAGGTTGTGTTTTACTCTTTGATTTTCATAAACCAGTTTGAACCCCGCCGAGCAAGAAAGTTAATGATTGATTTGTGTGGCCTCGCCTTGTTCACCTAACCTGTACTCTGGGAAGAGTTTCGGCCATCTATCACCACTTTGTGGAACTGCTTTACTTGCACAGGGATTACCCTGGTGTGGACGCCGGTGATTCGGCTGCGCCCCTGCCTCCAAGCGGGGGGGTTGCACAACCTTCAACTGGACTTTGTCTGCATCGGACGAAATCTCTGAGCGGTGTTTGCGTCACTGCAAGCTTATAGAGGGCAGGTCAAAGCCGAGCCAGTACAAAGTCGCGAACAGCCAGCTTTTATCCTTCCCTGAGCAGCTCAAATTCCAGCCGCTGGCGGCCTGGAGGGGGAGGGAAGAGGAAGTGATCGCAGAAAGTGGGAGCCCAATCTGGGCTGATGTGTGCGTGGATGTGGGAGTCTCTTCATCATCCCATGCTGCTGTACCAGTGCAATTCAAACTTGCAGACAGTTCCCCAGTAACCACAGCTGACACTTGAAGAGGTGGGTATTTTCTCACTGATCCTGTGGGGGAGGTGTGATACGGAGGCTGAGGATCCTTTTTAGAAATGTTTAATTCTGCAGCAGCTGCTGGGGCCTTTGTTTTAGGGATTTACCTCCTGAAAGGGATTGACCACGAGATGTGCTAAGGAGGTTTCGGCGGTGCGGAAAGCTCGGTGTAGCCCTGAAAGCATTAAAGATGTGTCATTAACCAAAATCGCTACAAAGACTCCAGATTTGAAACTTAATATACCGTACTGTTTGACTCTGTTCGTGCCTCACATTTTACTGCAACTTCATGCGATTTCGAATGAACTCTTCCAGGCAGTTCTGGATAGGTTTGTTGGCACGGTTTTGGGGCAGATACTGGATGCCAGTCTGTTGTAAGTGCCGAGAGAGAGAGAGAGCTAGTCCTTTCGGGGTTCTGCTGAGTTTCCAGAACGCTAACTGTCCGCAGTTTACCTGAGGATTGGGAGAATTACCTGAGCGTTCTGCCTTGCGCTCAGATGCAAACAAAAACGAAATCACGACCGCAACCAAAAGAAAGGAAACTAACTAAACACGTGTGCAAGCGAGGGATGGAAAACGGAGGTTATGTGGTGTGTGTGTGTGGGGGGGGGGTCACTGAAGAGGTAGTGCACGGTAAAAATACTGGAGAAGTTTAAAAATAAAATCAAACTGGAAAATGCTGGAAATACGCAGCTGTTTAGTCAGTATCTGGAGATGTCCTCTATTCTGTTTCTAATCATTGAAGAGGTAGATCATTGGCTGCGAATTTGTTTACTGCCATTCTCTTAGTATTAATGTTATCAGTCGTGATTGTTAATACTGTGATTATAGTTCAGTGAATGTTCGATATGAGATTTATCACTCTTGTCCACAGTTATTGAAGCTGTCATTTATCCAGCTGCACTGTTATTTTAGCTTTAGTTCTGCAGCAGAGACTGAGAGTTAAGGCACACGGTTTGTTACAAACAGGAGATTCTGCAAATTTGGGGCTAAGTCCTTTCTTGAGGGCTGGAAGAAGGTAGAGGGAAGGGAAGGAGTTCAAGCTAGAAGGTGATGAGGAAAGTTGATGGGTAATTTGTTATAAAATGCTGTACTGTAGGACTGTCAAGCTCTGGCACATTGTATGATCTTGGTTATGATAACACTTCTGGAAGTGGCTACATTTAAGACTGTACTTGGGATGGTGCGTTTATACAGTGGCTCTCTCAAAGTGCTTGATGAGCTCAGCAGGTGAGGCAGATTCTGAGAAGGGAACTGAACAATGGACTTTTTGGACCAAGGCCTTTCATCAGCAACTCCATACAACAGAGCTCTTTTCTTTATGAACTAAACAGGATGTTTTTATTTTCAATGAAAACTTCAAATTTATTTCACAAAGGAGGGAGTGCTGTTGTGCAACGAGATATTTTTGTGTCTTTGGAATATTGTTTTAAGATGAAGGATGAAAATTCTTAGTAAAATCAAGTCGGGCAATCAATTTGTTTTATGCCCTAGTAAGCAAACATGCATAGTAGTCTTTGTAACTGGACTCTCCTAAATTCAGCTCTAGATGCAATGCAGTGTTATCCCTGCCTTTGTCAGTGAGTTATCTTACTTGGGGAGAATTATACCAGAATTTGCAAATCCTAAAGAAAGCTGTTCAAAAAGCCCCATTCGTCTCACACATGGACTTGATCTTTTGACATGTTATTGTCAAGAAGCAGATCAAGGGCATCATTGGAGTCCATCATCAGTGATGTTGTCAAGCTAGTTTAGCACCATTTCAATAGCCTGGAAATAATATGCAGGTTATACCATTCAATTTTTGTAATTTTAATAGAAAAGTGAAAGAATGTCTGAGACCCTCCCATGGGATGGGAACCGGAATGATAGAGCGGAGGAAGGGGAAAACAGAAATAAATCTAAGATAGTGAGCTGTAAAGATGTCAGGAAAGACAGGCAGGTGATGGGGCAAATTTGTAGCCATTGGGATGAGTTGCAGTGAAATCAAAGTGAAAAGTACCAAATACTGGTCTTAAGATGTTATACTTAAATGCAGGCAGCATAAGGAATAAAGTGGATGATCTCGTCGTACAGCTACAGATTGGCAGGTATGATATTGTGGCCATCACTGAGACGTGGCTAAAGGATACATGTCTCTGGGAGCTGAACATCCAAGGATACACGGTGTATCGGAAGGATAGGAAGGTAGGCAGAGGGGGTGGCGTGGCTTTGTTGGTAAGAAATGATATTAAATCATTAGGAAGAGGTGATATAGGATCGGAAGGTGCAGAATCTTTATGGGTTGAG
This sequence comes from Mobula birostris, assembly GCF_030028105.1. Lineage (NCBI taxonomy): Eukaryota > Metazoa > Chordata > Chondrichthyes > Myliobatiformes > Myliobatidae > Mobula > Mobula birostris. The sequence continues at coordinate 103,234,096 of NC_092379.1, read as the reverse complement.
CTAAGAAATCGCAGGGGTAAAAGGACCTGATGGCAGTTATATACAGGCCTCCAAACAGCTGCAGGAATGTGGACTACAAATTACAACAGGAAATAGAAAAGGCTTATCAGAAGGGCAGTATTATGATAATTGTGGGGGTTTTTAACATGTGAGTGGATTGGGAAAATCAGGTCAGCACTGGATCTCAAGAGAGAATTTGTAGAATGTCTGCAAGATGGCTTTTTAGAACAGCTTGTTGTTGAACCCACTAGGGGATCGGCTGTACTGGATTCGGTATTGTGTAATAAACCGGAGGTGATTAGAGAGATTGAGGTGAAGGAACCTTTAGGAGGCAGTGATCATAACATGATTGAGTTCACTGTGAAATTTGAAAAAGAGAAGCCGAAATCTGATGTGTCGGTATTTCAGTGGAGTAAAGGAAGTTATAGTGGCATGAGAGAGGAACTGGCCAAAGTTGACTGGAAAGGGACACTGGCGGGAAGGGCAGCAGAGCAGCAGTGGCTGGAGTTTATGCGAGAAGTGAGGAAGGTGCAAGACAGGTATATTCCAAAAAAGAAGAAATTTTCGAATGGAAAAAGGATGCAACCATGTCTGACAAGAGAAGTCAAAGCCAAAGTTAAAGCAAAGGAGAGGGCGTACAAGGAAGCAAAATTTAGTGGGAAGACAGAGGATTGGGAAGTTCTTAAAAGCTTACAAAAGGGAACCAAGAAGGTCATTAAGAGAGAAAAGATGAACTATGAAATTGTTGTACATCAACGATTTGGATTATGGAATAGATGACTTTGTGGCTAAGTTAGCTGATGATACAAAGATAGACGGAGGGGCTGGTAGTGCTGAGGAAACAGAATCTGCAGAGAGACTTGGATAGATTGGAAGAATGGGCGAAGAAGTGGCAAATGAAATACAATGTTGGAAAGTGTATGGTTATGCACTTTGGCAGAAAAAATAAATGGGCAGACTATTATTTAAATGGGGAAAGAATTCAACGTTCTGAGATACAACGGGACTTGGGAGTCCTCGTACAGGATACCCTTAAGGTTAATCTCCAGGTTGAGTCAGAGGTGAAGAAGGCGAATGCAATGTTGGCATTCATTTCTAGAGGAATAGAGTATAGGAGCAGGGATGTGATGTTGAGGCTCTATAAGGCGCTGGTGAGACCTCACTTGGAGTACTGTGGGCGGTTTTGGGCTTATTTAAGAAAGGATGTGCTGACGCTGGAGAGGGTACAGAGAAGATTCACCAGAATGATTCCGGGAATGAGAGGGTTAACATATGAGGAACGTTTGTCTGCTCTTGGACTGTATTCCTTGGAGTTTAGAAGAATGAGGGGGGGACCTCATAGAAACATTTCGAATGTAGAAAGGCGTGGACAGATGGACAGAGTGGATGTGGCAAAGTTGTTTCCCATGATGGAGGGAGTCTAGTACGAGAGGGCATGACAAGGATTGAAGGACACCCTTTCAGAACAGAGATGTGAATAAATTTTTTTTAGCCAGAGGGTGATGAATCTATGGAATTTGTTGCCATGGGTGGCAGTGGAGGCCAAGTCATTGGGTGTATTTAAGGCAGAGATTGATAGGTATCTGAGTAGCCAGGGCATCAAAGGTTATGGTGAGAAGGCGGGGGTGTGGGACTAAATGGGAGAATGGATCAGCTCATGATAAAATGGTGGAGCAGACTCGATGGGCTGAATGGCCGACTTCTCCTTTGTCTTATGGATTAAAACAGAAATCAGAATACTTTAATTTAAAAACAATCTATGTATATTTTAGTTAGCTGAATGAAAATGTATCCATGGAAAATTGGATCTGTTGAGGCGTGATAATGATTAATCTTCAAGGATTCACATGCACAAAGATGAATTTTCAAGCAACACACATCAAAGTTGCTGGTGAACGCAGCAGGCCAGGCAGCATCTGCAGGAAGAGGTGCAGTCGACGTTTCAGGCCGAGACCCTTCGTCAGGACTAACTGAAGGAAGAGTGAGTAAGGGATTTGAAAGTTGGAGGGGGAGATCCAAAATGATAGGAGAAGACAGGAGGGGGAGGGATGGAGCCAAGAGCTGGACAGGTGATTGGCAAAAGGGGATACGAGAGGATCATGGGACAGGAGGTCTGGGAAGAAAGACAAGGGGGGGGGACCCAGAGGATGGGCAAGAGGTATATTCAGAGGGACAGAGGGAGAAAAAGGAGAGTGAGAGAAAGAATGTGTGCATAAAAATAAGTAACAGATGGGGTACGAGGGGGAGGTGGGGCCTAATGAATTTTCAAGGGTAGTTTTGCAGTGAAAATATGTCATCGGTTCATTGATTATGGTGGGGAAGGTTGCAAAACCAAACACTAAGCAGAGGAGCAGGGGAACTTTGGCAATAGCTTCTGGATTTCTCTGCAGCTTCACGACGCCGTCACTGATTTCAGTGCCAGTTTTACTGCCACTACACCTGTATACTAAGGACAAGTAATTATTACGTAGTGTAAAGTTTAATCTTCCTAAGGTTTACCCAACAGCTTTCCATTTTACACTAACTGAATACTCCTATTTTAATTTTGCTCTGTTTACAGCTGCAGGAGATGATCTACAGTAGAACAGCACCTAGTTAATGAGGCAGCTGTTACTTTTGCTGATACGGTCTTAAAAGGCATTTATTATCATCATTCTTTGGGGAGAAACAACTTCAATGCCAAATCTATCAGCTATCTTTCAAATCAGTCCCCTAGTAAAGGTTGTATCGAAGATGGCTACAGAGCAATCCTTCGGTCATCCTTGTGTAGGGAAGTGATAACCGAGGACTGATAAATAGATGTTTTCATTAAAAGGATGAGCCCACGTAATGACAGGGTGTCAGTTTAATGTTGGAGATGGGAAAAGTAGTGAAAAACAAAGTATTCTCAGAGGGAAATCTGGATAAAAATGGGAGAGTAACCATGGAAAATTATGCCAGCAGACCTAATTAAGATCATTGATGCAGTGGAAAGTACTAGTGAAGGTAGTGTAGTAGAGATGTATTCAGAGGGGCAGATGTGCCAGTGGTTGCAGGCATTAAATGCCTGGCAGAGAGGCTGCTCCAAGATGTTCCCTGCTTCCAGAAATCATTCTATGGACTTCAATGGAATTGAGTTTCAAAAGTGAAGAATGATGTGTTGTAATTGTGCCATTGAACACTTAAGACAAAGGAAATATTTCTAGGCAGATTTGCGGTAAACCTCCATGTTACTTGGCAGTGGTAATTTCAGTTTGGAATTGACTATGGTGTTAAGAGCAGGGGTCCCCAACTTGGGGTTCATGGACTCCTTGCTTAATGGTATTGGTCCATGGCATAAAAAGGATTGGGAACCCCTGGAGAGGAAGAGGTAACTGGATTTTTCTCTGACCAGAGAGAAGAGTGCACTGTTTTCCTTGGCAGTATTTAAACCAATATGTACAAATCTCTTCTACCTGAATGTTGAGAGTATGGATTAGGTTACTGTGGATGACTCAAAATGTGACATACACTAGAAAGTGGTAAAGATATTGACAGATTTCCAAGGGAGATTGGTGAAATGGAAGGCTACAAGACAGTTGTAATTTAAGACAGTAAGACATAGCAGCAGAATTCAGCCATTCGACTCATCAGGTCTGCTCCTCCATTCAATCATGGCTGATTTACTTTCCCCTCAACCCCATTCTTCTCGCTTATCCATAACCTTTCATGCCTTTACTAATCAAAAACCTATCAACCTTTCCTTAATGTACCAAATGGCTTGGCTTCCACAACCATCTGTGACAATGAATTTCACCAATTCACCACCCACTGTCTAAAGAAATTCATCCTCATCTCTGTTCTAAAAGGATATCCTTTGTTTGTGAGTGTATGCCCTTTGGTCTTAGACTCTCCCACTACTGGAAATGTCCTCTCCATTTTAACTCTTACCTAAGAGATTCTCTCTCTCTCTTCCCCCCCCCCCCCCGCCCCAGTTCTGCTGAACTCCAGAGAGTATAGGCCCAGACCCATTAAATGCATCTCATACATTAACCCTTTCATTCCTGGGATCATTTGCGTAACCCTCCTCTGGGCACTCTCTAGTGCTAGCACATCCTTAAAGGGGCCTCAAACTGGTCTCAGTACTCCAAATGTGGTCTGACCAATGCCTTACAAAGCCTCACATTACATCCTTGCTTTTATGTTCTAGTCCTCTCAAAATGAATGTCAACATTACATTTGCCTTCCTTAATACTGACTCAACCTGTGTGTTAACCTTTAGGGAATGGTGAACTTGGACTTTTGAATTTTCTTCCCGTTTTTAGAAAATAGTCAATGCTTTTATTCTTTCTGCTGTATATTTCCCTGCACTGTATTTGATTTGCCACTTTTTTGCCCCTTCTCCTAATCTATCTGAGGCCTTCTGCAGACCCCTTGCTTCCTCAACACACTCTGCCCATCCACCGATCTGCATACCATTTGCAAACATGGCCACAAAGACATCAATTCCATCATCCAGATCATTAGCATATAACATAAATAGTGGACCAACCCCTGTGGAATACCACTGGTCACCAGTGGCCAGTCAGAAAAGGCCCAAGTTTATTCCCACTCTTTGCCTCTGCCCGTGCCAGCATCTTTCCTGTGATTTTTACCACGGGCTTTCATCTGTTTAGCAGCCTCATGTGTGGCACTTTGTCCAAGGCCTGCTGAAAATCCAAATAAACAACACCCACTGACTCTCCTTTGTCTATCCTACCTGTTATTTCCTCAAAGAATTCAAACAGATTTGTTAAGCAAGATTCCCCCTTAAGGAAACCATGTTGTATTCAGACTATTTTATCATGTGCTCAAGTACCCCGAAAATTCATCCTTAGTAATGGACGCCAGCATCTGGCCTATGACATCCTGTTATTTGTCTCCCTCTCAAGGAGTGGTGTGACATTTGCAAATTTCCAGTCCTCTGGAACCTTTCCAAAATCTATCACAGTTACTACTAGTACCTTCACAATCTCTTCAGCGACCTCGTTCAGAACCCTGGTGTGTAGTCCATCTGGTGCAGGTGACTTAGCTATCTTCAAACCTTTCTGCTTCCTAAGCACCTTCTCCTTAGTAATAGCAAATGCACACACCTTCTGCCCCCTGATATTCAAATTTCTGGCATATCACCAGTGTCTTCCACAGTTTAGACTGGTGCAAAAAATTAAGTTCATCCCCTATTACTACCTCTCCAGTGTCATTGTCCAGCTGTCTGATATCCACTCTCACCTCTCTTTTTATATATCTGAAAAACCTGTGGTATTCTCTTTTGTATTACTGGCTAGTTTACCATATTATATCTTTTCTCTCTATGGCTTACTTAGTAGCCCTCTGTTGATTATTAAAAGCTTCTTAATCTTCTAGCTTCTCACTGATTTTTCACTATATTGTGTGCCCTCTCTTGCTGTTATACTGCCTTTGACTTCACTCATCAACCATGGATGCCTTGTGCTCTTCCACCTCCCCTATGTAGGCCGTCTCATCATTGTTGGTGATGAACCCCAGCACTGTCGTGTCATTGACAATGTGATTGCTGGGGTGTTTGGTGTAGTCAGCTGTGAGTAGAGTGTACAGTAATGGGCTTAGCACACTTAGGGCAGTTGTGTTCAGGATGTTGAGGAGCAGTTATACACTTGACTATCTGAAGTCAGGCTAACTGGCCTATAATTTGCTGTCTTTTGCCTCCATCCTTTCTTGAAGAGTGGAATGCCATTTATGATATTGCATTGGACCAGAACTATCCTAGGATCTAGTAATTCTTGCAAGATTGCTACTAATGCTTCCACAATCTCTTCAGCTACTACTTGAGATACAGTCCATCTGGTGCATATAGCTTACCTATCTTTGAACTTTATCAATAAGTACTACAATCACTTTTGCCCCCTACAGTCCTGAATTTCTGCAATACTATTAGTGTCTTTCAGTGTTGGCTGACACAAAATACTTATTCATTTCAGCTATTTCTTTGCTCCGCATTGCCTCCTCTCCTGTGTCACTTTACAGTGATCTGTTATCCACTCTTGCCTCCCTTTTATTTTTATATCTGAAATAAACATTTGGTATGCTCTCTTGTATTATTGGCTAGTTTACCTTCAAGTTCATGTTTTCTCACCTTATTGCTTTTTTATTTGTCTTTTGTCAGTTTTTAGAAGCTTCACAATGCTCAAGCTTCTCACTGATTTTTGTTATATTGTATTCATTCTCTTTTGCTTTTATGCTGTCCTTGACTTCCCTTGCCGGCGATGGTCACCTCAGCCTCCCTTTAGAAAGTGTCATTGTTAGGATGATCTGGTTCTGCATCTTCTGAATTACTTCCAGATACTCCAGCCATTGCTACTGTGCTGTCATCCCTGCTAGTGTCTCCTTCCAATCAATTTTGGCCAGCTCCTCTCCCATACCTCTGTGGTTACCTTTACTCAGCCGTAATACTGATACATTTGATTTTAGCTTCTCTCTCTTAAACTGCAGGGTGAATTCTATCATATTATGATCACTGTCTCCTAAGGGTTCCTTTACCTTAAGCTACCTATCTGGTTCATCGTACAGTACCCAGTCCTGAATTCCCTTTTCCTAAGTGGGTTTGGCCACAAGCTGCTTTAAAATTAATATCATAGGCATTTTATAAATTCCTTCTTTTAGGATTCAGAATTAACCTGTTTTTCCCAGTTTACCTGCACATTGAAATCTCTCCCCCCCCCCCCCCCCCCGGCCATAATAACATTAACCTTTTTATAATTTTACAATTCCTGTTGTAATTTGTACCCCACTTTCTGGCTACTGTTTGGAGGCATGTACAGTATATAACTCACATCTTTTTTCCCTTGTAGTTTCTCATCTCTGCCCACAAGGATTCTACATATTCTGATTCTGTGTCTCTTTCTAAGGATTTTATTTCTTGTTTTTAACCTAAAATCCACTCTGCCCACCTACCTGTCCTTTTGATATGATGTGTACCCTTGAATTTTAAGCTCCCAGTTGTTATCTTTTTTTTTACACCACAAATTTGAATCAGAATAGTCTGAGATGTGGACATTGGGGGTGGGGGAGAGAACACAAAGTTGGAAACATCTAAATGCTGGTACTGGGCAGTAGGATAAAAATAGATCTAAGTTACATATTGTCAAATGTTTTGAAGGTGACAGGGCTAGCAGATATATTGAATAAGAAAGATATCTAAAATACTTGGCTGTGTATCTTGGGGCTTTAAATGCAAAAATATTCAAGTTATTCCTTGTCTCTAGATATCATTGGCTAATCCTCAACACTGCTTACAATTCTGGACACATTTGTGAAAGGGTGTTGGCCTTGGGGAAGACAGAATAGCTCACCAGGATGATGACAAGAATAAGGCACTTAATTTGTGTAGACAGATTGGGTATGGACAGCACTGAGAAATCTATTTCCTCTGACAAATGGGTTGATGACAAAGTAATTGGCAAAATAACTTGGGGAAAATAGAGAAAAAGTTATTCATGTAAAGGGTGGTCAAGATCCGGAACAGATTATCTTAAAGCTACTTGACAGGAAGATTCCTTAAAGACTTCCAAACGGCAATGGGAAATGTGGCTGAATAATTTACAGGGTTTTATTTTAATAAAAGAGCATGGGTACACATTAAATTGACACTTTTGAAGAACCTGTGTAAACGTGACAGGACAAGTGGCCATTTCCTGCACTGAAGGTTTTTATAATGTAATTTTTGAAAAGACTTTTGAAAATAAATTAGCTTTTAAAATTCAGAATTTAAATATAAGACTTCCTTTCATAAGGATCTTTTTTTTTAAAGATCAATCTTGTAATAAGACACCTGCATTGTTTACATAACAAATTCTGCAGATGCTGGAAATCCAAAGCAGCATACCCAAAACCTGGAGGAGCTCAGCAGGTCAGGAAGCATCCATGGAAACGAACCGACAGTCAATGTTATGGGCTGAAATCCTTCTTCAGGACTGGAAAGGAAGGGGGAAAATGCCAGAATAAAAAGGTGGGGGTGTGGTGGTGGTAGAAAGATTGCTAGAAGGTGAAGCCAGGTGGGTGGGAAAGGTAAAGAGCTGGAGATGGAAGAATCTGATAGCAGAGGAGTTTGATTATCTCTTTGCATTGTTTTATGATCTCCTATTATGTGGCCTCAAGGTCTAATGATCACTGTAGTAAATTCCGTTATTTATCAAGCTATGCTTTACTGTGATCTCTGTTATAAATCATGCTGTTTCCTAAAGTTGTTAATTGTAATCCCTGCTGCATTATAATGTTCTTGATTTCAACGTGGTATATTACTTTATTTCTCATGCTGTTTGAGGTTCTTGCCAATAGCTTACAGAATTACAAGGGTTTGAATTGTAATATTCTTCAATATAATACTGAGGAATCATTGCATATTTTGGATATGGACATATCTCAAAGTACTCTGAGAAGAACAATGTCCAAGCCAATATTTCTCTGTCAGCTAACATTGATGAAGACACTGACAGGCTGCTGATGACTAGCAGATGAACCCAACATGAACTGCTGGTCACTTGCAGTGTGTATGTCAACGCATTCTGAAATTCCAGGCCTGTGCGCAGCTACACAGTAATCATGAATGTGTTGAACATCAAATGTGTCCTGTCACTCTGTATTTTCTGTTGAGTTCCACAAGTTATGGAGCTCGGGATTCAGATATGTTTTCAGCAACGGCACATCTATTGATGCTCCAGGTAAAGGGACTCTGTGTTACAGCCAAGTGGATCATGAAAGTCCACTCTTACAGAATTCACAAACAACCGTTGAAAAATTTGACAAACGGAACCAAACAAGATGGGTTTTCAGGGAATTTGTTGGACGACAGTGCAGATAACCTGGCTTTGTATTATGGGAAATTGTGATATGGCCTGTTTTCTAGAAGAGCAACACCCCTTCACTCCCCCCCCATCCTGTAAAGTGGGGGTTTCCTGTATTTGATTGGAGTTACTAATCTTAATTCTGTGCATTTTTAATTATCAGTCATTTAATGAGTTTTTAAATGAATTTATTATTTTTAAGAACACTTTTTTACAGATATTGGGAAACAGTTAATGGCCAGGGCCTGGCCTTTGGCTGCACAGCCTGAGGTCTGTTTCCCATTCACAGTCATCTATGTTTCACAGAACAACTGTGGCAGCAAGGTCTCAGCATTTGGAAGCTGTGGATCTGCAAAAGATTACAAGGCTTTTACAGGGGATGACCGCATGGTCCATATTGGCTCCAATCTGATTTGACCCAGTGATGATTCATTAAATTTTCCATTGGGACTTCATTCTGTGGAAACTGCCTTTGACACTTGGCTGCATCTCTTTCCAAAATGCTTTGTTGGCAGTAGAACTCGGGGATGTTGAGCGATTATGAAATATCCCATATACATTCTTCCTGCTAGTTACAGATTGAGGATACAACAAGGATTCGGTTGGTGAATATTTTAACATGTTCATTGCGATGTCTTGAATATTGTCATACATTGCTGCTATGTTTTGCATCCAGAAAGTTGATGATTGGTATGCCTAGAGATGGAAACGTTGTTTTGGAGGGAGCAGTTAATATTATGAAGCCTTGTCTGGCCACAGATGTTTATCATCTAGGAAACTTTTTTTTTTGTTTTGTTGGGTCTTCATGCCTTTACACACCAGTCACAAAGTTAATAAACAGGTACCGCAAAAGTTTCAGATGATGATTTGTATTTTGGCGTTAATTAGAGCAAAAATAAACTCGTAAGCAGGGCTGTGGTCAGATTGCATCTGGAATATTGTCTGACTGTCTCAGAAGATATACTTAACATAGAGCTAATGTATTGAAAGTTCAGATTAAATTGCTATGGTGATAAGAGCCTGTAGATGCTAGAATCTGGAGCAAAATAAACAAACTTCTGGAGATCAGGTAAAAATGTGGAGGGAAATGGACAGCTGACATTTTGGGTGGAGGTCCTCTGTCTGGATGATGAAGGTCTTGACCCAAAATGGTTTATTTGCTGTTGTATCCCAGGGTGACAAGTGTATTGTATGAGGGAAAAGTGAATCAGATTAATAATGAGAGATGATCTCACTGAAGCATACAGAAATTCTTTTATTGTTTAACAGGATAGTTGCAGTGAAGTTGTTTCTCTTGGTTAGGGTGTCTTGAACCAGGAGGCCTTAAAATAGGGCAATGGGCTTAAAATAAGAGATAGGCCAACCAAGACTAGGATGAAGAGTAATATCTTCACTCAAAGGTTAGTGAAGTTCCAAGCTACAGGGTTAGAGTGGAGAACCAAGGCTTTGGATAGAGGGCAGAGGCTAGACTGAGGTTTCTGCCAAGTTTCTCCTTCTTTATTATTGTAGGGCAGCATTGTGAAGATCATGTTTTTTGATTTCTTAAGTGCCTCAATACCATACAGCCCTCATTGCTGGGAGAAAAGCTCCATTCAATGCAGGTTGGCACTTCCACTGGATACTGGCCTACCTAACTGGCAGACCACAGTTTGTGCAGCTTCAGAGCTGAGTGTTAGACGTGGCGAAAAGTAGCAACGGGGCTCCACAGGGGACTGTAGTGGCTCCCTTCCTGTTTACCCTGTATACCTCAGACTTTAGATACAACACTGAGCATGTCATCTGCAAAAATTCTCTGATGCCTCAGCAATAGTTGGGTGTATAAATGGAGGATGAATACAGGGCCCTGGTGGAAAACTTTGTCAGATGGTGCAACCTGAATCATCTGCATCTCAACATTAGGATGACAAAGGGGATGGTGATGGACTTTAAGAAGACTAAGCCTGCACTGCTCCCTGTTACTATTGCTGATGAGGACATGGATGTGGTGAGGACCTACAAGTACCTGCGGGTGCACCTGGATGACAGACTTGAGTGGAGCACCAACACAGAGGCTGTGTATAAGAAGGGCCAGAGTCACCTCTACTTCCTGAGGTCCTTTGGAGTATGCAGACCTCTCTTTCACATGTTCTGCCTGTCTGTTATCGCCAGTATAGTCTTCTAAACGGCGATGTGCTGGAACAGTGGCGTCAATATGGGTGATGCCAACAGGCTCAATAAACTGATTAGAAAGTCTAGCTCTGTTATAGTAGTCAAATTGGACACAGGCTGTGGGTAGAACAAAGGACTCTACAGAAAATCCTGCTAATTGAGAACAGTGTTTCTCACCCTCTGCATGCCACCTTGTTTGAGCAGAAGAGAACGTTTAGACTAAGACAGCTGTGCTGCTCCACGGAGTGCTGTATGAGGTCATACTTGCCCTTGGCCATCAGGCTCTATAATGAGTCAACCTGTAGCCGGGGAAGTGATGACCACCTCCTGTTAGACTGTTTGAGGTTTTTTTTTATTCTTTCTTATTTCTCTTCTAATTGTATATCTGTGCACTTGTAATATTACTGTGACACCGTAGTTTCCTTTGGGATCAATAAAATATCTATCTATTGCATAGGTAGAGCAGTGAGACTGGGTCTCAGGGTAATGCTGTGCTCCCCTTGCACAATGGGGAAGACTGGGAGATCTCCTGTGTTCCTGATGACTATACCTGTGAGAAGTGCATCTGGTTGCAGCTCGTTACAAACCAGATTAACGAACTGAAACTGGATAATCTACAGATCATTCAGGAGAATGAGAGGTTGATAGACAAGCATGACAGGGATGCAGTCACAACTAAGTACAGAAGGCAGGTAGCTATCAGGAGAGGGAAACAGAATAGGTAGACTGTGCAAAGTACCCCTGTGGCGGTTCCCCTAAATAATAATGATATTGTTTTGGATACTATTGGGGGGGGGGGGTGATAGGGAATGGCGTACCAGGGAAAAGCCACAGGGCTCTGGTACTGAGTCTAGCCCAATGGCTCTAAAGAGAAGAACAGTGATGTTAGGGGAACAGAGAGGAGAGTTTGTGACATGAGAGACTCCCAGATGGCATGTTGCCTCCCAGGTGCCAGGGTCGGGGAGATCTTAGGTTTGGTCCACAGCATTCTTAAGGGAAGGATGAGCATCCCAGAAGTCATTTTCCTTTTTATAAAAATAGGAAAAATGGTCTCTGAACCCAAATCCATCAAAAAACTCGTGTGTGCATTCCACCCGAGGAATCGAGAAGCAGCTCGGAAACTCAAGATCTTCTGGTGTGGGAAGGAGCTCGAACACCATCTGACTCCAATTTACCTGGGCGTGACACTGGATAGGATGCTCTCATTTGCCACCCACATCCAAAAACTCCGAGGGAAAGTTGGCTTTTGCAATTCTCTCTTGGGGAAAAAATTAGCAGGCACAAAATGGGGAGCTAATGCTCACACACTTAGATCAACTACTCTAGCGCTCTGCTATGAAATGCAGAATAATTGTGCACCTGTGTGAGGCAGATCAGGTCATGCGAAGAAAATAGACCCATTTCTTAACGAAGCCTGCTGAATAATCATGGGCACACTGCGCCCCACACCCGCTAACATCATTTACAGACTTGCAGGAATTGCTCCCCCAGAGATCTGAAGACACACTACAACACAACTTGAAAAAGGTAAACAGAACTCGGATCCACGGCACCCACTACATCATGTGCCAATTTCCCACTGCCTAAAATCGAGAAACAGCTTTGCTACAGTGGAGGAACTACCGCACAGAATATTCCCCCCCCCCCCCCACCCCCCAAACATACAGGATTGACCTCTGGCATTAAACAGAAGTCAGAACCCCACCAAACAATACAGTGCAAGACCCCACAGAAATGTTGCCAGTCGGGGCACTGCTTGACAGACGGAAGTGGTGCACTCTCAACAGAGCGAGGGTGGGAGTTTGTAGGACGGGAAACAATATGGTGAAGTGGGGTTTAAAAACCAGTGGATTCTGTGAGTGTGGTGAAAGGGTGCAGAACATTGAACACGTTCTGCGCAACTGCCCACTCTCACCTGATTTAGCTGACACTGACCTGCTCAACGTCAACCAAACAACACGAGAGTGGCTAGCTGCCTGTCTGGTGTGACAAGCTATGATGATAATGGTATATATTGCTACCAGTGACATAGTTAGGAAAAGAGTGAATATAGGGAGCTAGGAAGCAAGCTAAAAAGCAGTACCTCAAGGTTAGTAATCTTTGGATTGCTGTCTCTGTGCATGCCAATGAGGGTAAGAATAGGATGATATTGGAGATGAATTTGTGGTTGAAGAATGGGTGTAGGAGGCAGGGTTTCGTATTTGTGGATCATTTGGGATCTCTTCTGTTGAAGCTATGACCATTACAGAGGGATGGGTTACATATGAACTTGAGGTATCAATGTACTTGCGGGCAGGTCTGCTAGAGCTATTGATTTGTTAAGAGGATGGGAATCGGATTAATAGGTTAGCAGATGGGGTGGTTTGTGTACAGATAGGTGCAATATGTAAATAGAAAATGGATGGGGCATAAATGCAGTGTGTTGGATGGATTGAATTGTGTTTACTGCAAGAAGTATCAGGAACAAGAATGATGACCTTAGAGCACAGATCAGTATGTGGAACTACAGTGTTGTAGCCATTACAGAGACTTGGGTGTCACAAGGCCAGGAATGGCTGCTGGATATTCCTGGGTTTAGATTTTTCATAAGGGACCGGGTGGGGGTAACATTTCGGAGACAGTGACCACAACTCCTGACCTTCAGCATAACCTTGGACAGGATTAGAAATAGATGGTATTGGAAAGTATTTAAGTGGTGGAAGACTAATTATGCTATTAGGCAGGAACTTGGGAGCATAAATTGGGACTGGGGTAATTTACAACCGAAATACAGAGATGTGGAGGTTGTTCAGGAAGCACTTGCGTGGGGATCTGGATAGTTTTGTCCAGATAAGGTAAGAAAAGGTTGGTAGGGTGTAGAAACCATGGTTGACAAGAGAAGTGTAAAGAGAAAGAAGGAAGCATACTTAATGTTTAGGATGTAAAGGTAAGTCAAGGCTCTAGAGACTTGCAAGGGAGGAGCTTAAGAATGGATTTTGGAGAGGCTAGAAGGAGACATAAGAAGGCCTTGGCTAGGTAGATTAAGGAAAACCCCAAGGCATTCTGCACATATGTGATGAACCAGAGGATGACTAGATTGAAGGTAGGACTAATCTTGGGTATTTAAGAGACTCTTAGATGGGCACATGGATGATAGAAAAATGGAAGCATGTGGGAGGGAAGGGTTATTCTTTAGTTTTGGTGAACTGTATGATTCTGTGGATATGTGTCTCAACTGGTTGCACTTGTGTCTCTAGGTCAAAAAGTTCCAGATTCAGGGCCCTGCTCAGGGACTTGGAACACAAAATGCCAGCTGACACCATGGTGCATTTCTTGGTTAGAACTTCAATGAAATATGAAACAGGTCCTGCTTCCACCTGTGTCAACTAGGCATAACAAATACCACAAGTCAAAGAACAACACCAACCTTTTTCCTGGTGTTTTTTTTTGGCCAACAGATTAATCATTCAACACGAAACTCTCCTTGTCATTAGCACATTGCTCTTTGTGGGAAATTATTGTGTACAAATTGACTAATTTCTGGATTACCACAGAGCCTGTGAAATGCTCTTGTATGTCATGAAGTTGTGGAAGTTACCATATGAATGCATGTGTTTTTACTTTCTAAAAAGGACTGTTCATGTAACAGCTAGCAAAAAATGCATTTAATACACTGTTTCCTTGGCACCTCAAAATTAATTCATAAACATAAACAAATGTAAGCAAATATAAGCAGTGAGATAAGTTGGAGCTATATTAAGGCTGACCAAGTTTAGAAAGCTGGTATCAGTGAGGAAGGTTATTAACATAGAGAAAGAAGGAATTATATTTTGGATTAATGGGATTATGGACTGCACACTGGAAAAAGTTGCAGAATTGGTGTATGGAAAGGCCTGCAAGGATTCCCCTCCCAATTTGTGTTTAATTCCAGCTATTGAGATCCTCTGAAAATCCCCTAAATTCCTTAATTTGCCTTCCCTGCCCACAGCATGTAAATAAGTAAACTACATGCACCAGATGTTGTCCCTCCCTCTTCAGCCAGTGTAGACTGCTGATGACTGTAGAAAAGTTAACTATTTGTTCAGATTCCCTATGGGGAAAGTTGCAAATATTTCTACAGCTTTTTGTAAAAGCAAGTATGTAACCGAGATGCCTGAGTGAGTGAAAGAAATCTGTATCGATATGTGCGCACAGATCAACCATCTGATAATGGCTGCAGAGTTTGATTATTTAGGACATAATGTATCTGTTACCACAAAGTGGATTTTATGAAATGACAAAATTCTGTAGTGGTGACCAGCACCTTGGCCCCCTCATTCCTTTTATTTGCTCCTAATGAATGAAGCTTCTCACTGGAGCATAAATTTGACATATACTATTTGGGCGTTGATTAAGTCAGGATTGAGGAATTAGAATTAATGCTCTATTAACCAAAGTAGTCCCATCAATGTGGTGAGGACCAGTATCCTGTTCCTCTCCAGTTTCTGCTTCTCCTCATTACGGACATTGGACAGGATACTGATATCCTTCAAGGGGAGGAAATATGCCGTCATTACCCAGTCTTTTGACCCGGGCCACATGTGGTTAAGTTCCAAAAGCCTTTGAAATGGCAGCAAGTCCACAACATTTAAACAGGAGGAATTAAACTGGATGGAGAGCACCTAGTGCCAACAGACGCAGCAAAGTTGCTCCCAGCCCAGTTAACCTTGCAAACTGGTGATTAAATTGGGAGAGCTGCCTAACAATCCAGTCAAGTAACAGTGTAGCATATATTCGTAAAAGTATAACTTACAGACATTCCTAGGGAATTTCTTGTCCCACCATGTGGTAGACAAGTCAGAGGGAGTAACTCTTGGAATGCTTAATATTGACTTCATATTTCCGAAAACCTCATGGCATCTGGTCAAACACGGGTAAGGAAACTGCCTGGTTACCATGCTGATGTCTGGAACTGCAGACATGCCAAGTGGGATAATCTCAGGTCTGGCTACTCAAAACTAGGCATCCATCAGGCACCATCTGCAGAGGTCATTGTAAACTGTAACCTTATGGCTCAGTGTATCCCTAACTCTGCCCTAAGTATCATCTCTAACTCGAGTGGCATGCTGAAGGGCATGCTGACTTGATGAAATGCCATTTCAACAAAGCTGCAATAGAGACCATTACACATAGCCAGCGTTGCACTATTGCCCAGAAAATGAACAGGTGTGCAATGGATGAAGCTAAGCCATCTCACGATCAAAAGATAAGATGAAAGTTCTACCACGTGGTCAAGTATGGTGTTGTGCAGTAAAGCAGTAAATGGGAGGGACAAGGTTCAAAGAGCATACCCAAATGAATGCTACAGACAAGCTTGCAATATTCTGTGAGAAGTGCCAAATAGGTAATCCATTTCTAGTTGCTCCTGAGATCTCCATAAACACCGCTGCCTATTTCAAGCCAAATGGATTGGCTGCACATGATACTGAGCACTAAATACAGCAAAGGCCATGTAACCAAGAAACATTCCAGCTGTAGTACTTCAGAACTAATTGTTCCACCTACAACACTGGTATCTACCCAATATTGTGGAAACTTGCCCTGATATGTCCTATTAACAAAAAAAGGACAATTCCAATTCATCTCATTACAACTCAATAAATCTGCTCTCATTCATCAGCTCAGCAGTAGAAGTAATTGTTTGACGTTACCAGGTGGCACTCACTCACTGATAACAATGGACAGCAAATGTTTGCGAAGTGTGCTTCCTCAGGAATTTTTTTTTCCTGGCTATGATAGACCACTTGAAGCTGAACACAAGTATAATTTCAGACTACTTGTATCACTTAGAATTTGGGAAATCATAAGTTTACTTTTATTGAATCTAATTCATTTAGTTGTATAATGATGGTGATGCTTTTTAGTAGTTCGACTAAGCTAAAAATGTTTTGTTGATTACTTTCATTTGTTCTCTGTCTGAGGCTTCTCACTTAAGAGAAACATGCACAAAATGCGGGAGGAATTCAACAGGTCAGGCAGCATCTATGGAAATTAATAAACATTCAACATTTTGGGCCGAGGCCCTTCTTCAGGACTATCACCTAACTAGTCCTCCTTCCCCTAGCCACAGCTTTTTATTCTGGTGCCTTCCCCCTTCCCTTCCAGTCCTGCCCCAGTACATTCTCTATCAAAGATTCAGTTTTATTTATCACGTGTACACAGAAACGTACTGTGAAATGTGTCATTTTCATGAACATAGGCAACCTGAGAATGTACTGAGAGTAACACACAAGTGTCGCTACGCATTCTGGCGCCAGCGTAGCTTGCCCGCAATGCTCCCCAGATCAACACACAACACAACACAGTAAGCAACAACAGCAAAACGAGCCCCTTTCCTGTCTCCCATTCACCCAACCACACACACAGATAGTCCTCCAACTCCAGGACGGTCCTCCGGGCTTCCCGTCTCTATGCTTAGGCCATTGTCTAACTACTTACTCTTTAAGTTCAGTGACATCACCATCACCAAGCGTCCATCAACAATATGCTTTGGGTCACCGCTGACCAGAAACTCTGTTGTATCAGCTATATAATATTGAGGCTATAAGAGCACATCAGATAACCTGGTATTCTGCACCTGACACCACAGGGTCTTTCCTCTGTCCATAGGGAGCAAGATGCTCTCCACATTCACTTTCTCCATTGGCAGAGTTCAGCAGCTGAAAGTCTGCATCATCAAAATGTACCCAAGTCTGCTTTGACAGCTCCTGCCAAAGCTGCAACCTCCACTGCCAACTCCAAAGGCAGAGGGTGTACAGAACACTGCAGCCTGTACGTTGCTTTTCCATCCTCATTTGGAAATGTGTGGCTAGTCATTCACCGCCACTCCGCCGATGTGCTGGAACCCTCTTGTCAATAGCACTTTGTAGGTACCTTCACCAAAAGTAGTTCAGTCGTTCAGAAAGGTGGCACACCACTTCTTGGCCATGTGGAGGTGGGCAGTGAACTGTCAACGAAGGCCACATTTTGTAAACAAGTGAAATGATAAAGTTGGCGTTGATGTTTCTACCTGGGGGAATTAGCTGCTACAGGCTGGCATCTGTAATATTGTTCTCACATCATGAAAATATTTTAACTTTGATTCTCTTTCTTCTCTTTTGGCAATGACTCAGCTGCCTTCAATATAGAGCTAATTGAATTTAGGAGCAAAGTCCCAATGAAGAGACTGTCGATTTTAAATATCCTGCCCTCTAGCCCAGCCAGTTCAAGTTGCTTCTGTTCTACTGCAAAGACATATGCGATTCATTCTTTTTTTTCATTTAATGCAGAGTACAGTCGCTTTGAGTCCAAAATCCATGACCTTAGGGAACAGATGATGAATAGCAGTATGAGTTCTGGATCTGGCTCCCTGCGGACTAGTGAAAAACGATCACTTTATGTCCGGTAAGTTCTATATACAGTGAAGACAGTTAATTTCCCTTGGATATACTTGAAGGATCCCAGTGGATAATGATTTTAGCAACCACTAATCAATAAAAGCACTAGCTGATCATTTATCTTGTAGATTTGAGCTGCTGCTAGCACTGAATGCTATGCATTGTCATAATAATAGGCATTGCATTTGGGAGCCTGTTTTATAAAGATGGTAAGACTTTATTAAATGGGGCCTTTTTTTCCAATGAATTCCCAGTTAATTCATGTGCCTGTGTTATCATTTGTGTCATGAAATAAAATCTAGCTTTAAATCATTGAGATATTGATAAATGTATTTGTAACATGGTTTTAGTCTAATTACTTAACTGTTTTAATAATTAGAATTTCCCATTTCGAGTTTCAACTGTAGAAATTTGAGGTCTATAAGAGCAGTTTTAGTGTTTAATAGACACAGGCTAAAACTTTAGAAAAGATCAATCTTTAATGATCCATTTAAGTGTTTAGAAGATCAATTCCATTGTTTTATGCACCTGCCAAAATAATTTGATAACTACCCAACTCCATTTGTTCCCTCGGCCAATGTCTAAGGTTGAGCCAGGCTTTTGAGGACAGACTTCACAAGTTTCTGAGCTTTTCTTCTAATCCTATATTTTCTGAATTCTACCAACCTCTGTAACAACACTCATTTCTGACGCTGTCTCAATTCATTGTAAATGTTCAATTAACATATAGAAATGCACAAATAGACTAAATGAGTGTAGTTGTGGTAGAATAGCTTTCTCCCAGTTTCCATGTAATCAGATAACATTTTGTTCTTTTTTTTGTACCTTTATCAAGCTTCTCTTCAATGTAATCAATTCATTGTTGCAACAAATTTTACATTTTAATCATCATTCTAGTAAAATTCTATTGAATTCCCATTCGCTTTTGAGTATTTATGGTCCCTACTTTGTTTACCAGTGCATTGGTATCATCTTCACTTCCTGTACCACATTGTTTTTGATCATGTTAAAATTTTTTATTATATGAAACTTCTTTTGGAGAATAGGCCCAGCTATCCATTCCTTTCCTAATAGGTAGAACTTCTCAGGCTTGGTATTATTCCTTGTATTTTCCTGGTATTTTTTGCAATTTTTACATAATATTCTACTTTATAATCTATTCATAGTCTAACCATAGTAAATTTAATCTGACATTATTGTTTTTCGATATCATGAATCTCACTATTTTGTATGTGACATTACTAGTTTATATTAACACATTCATCAATTTGTGCATCTAACTGCTGCTTTTTCTTATATAGATCTGGAATGTATGTCCTTTTTTTGCTAAAACATAACCCCTTAACATTTTTCTAAATTGATCTTTTATAATCTTGCTATTTTGCCACTTTATTACAGTTTATTTATAACTTGCCATCTTACTCCTTGCCAAGTTTTCAAACCCTGATGTACAAAAATAGTGAATCCTGGTTGTTAATACAGCTTCCCACCTTTTGTGTCTGAACTACTTCCTTTATTGCCTTCTGTTTTCTGTGTTGTGTCCAGCTAGCTAATTATTTATCCTCCTAAGAGTCCATAATACTGATACATGTCAAAGATTTTTGGCCATTCATATGCATTGTATCTAGTGTGCTACCTTTGCCTACCCTGTCTGCTAACTTTTTTTAAAAAAATGGTTGATCAAATGTGGCCTTCCGTTTTGAAATCTGTGCCATTTTTTTTTATAGGCAGTTCTCTCTGATATCTTTAACCCAGGAATTCATAACATCCATGACAACTTAATAGGTCTCTGGTTCCATGGGTTTGCTTTAATCTTTTTAAATGTAGGAATTAGCTCTTCAGACTTCTTAAGCATAATTTCCTTCTGGAGTGAAATGTTAGAAATCATAAATTCATAACCTATTCACAGGTTTTCAGAGTCCATTTGTTCTTAGAAGCACCTGTATACATATTTTACTGAATTAAACAGTAGGTGGTATTCAAAGTGTGGACTATTCTTATGTGACTGTGATGTCTCTCTGGTTCTATCTCACACTTGGAATTTGTTTCTTTTTGCAATATTAATAACAGATGAGTTGTACTCTATATTTAAGTAGATCAGAACTAAAACTTGCAAAAGAGCAATGTTGCAAAGGTTCACTTGGTTGATTCTTGGAGTGAGAGTACTGACCTATGACAAGATATTGATTTAAGATTGACGAATACCCTTTGTAGTTAAGAATGAGTTTATCAGTGCAGTTAGGTAAGCAGTGTGTCCTGACTTTGAGTATAATCTCCATTTAAGTGTTACCCATTTAGAACTTCAGGATCTGATGAGAAATTTTGTCACTTAGGTGATGTGAATCTTGGAATTTTTCATCATGAAATGTTTGTGGACACCCATGATATTTAATAGGATCATGGAAACACATTGCCTACTCCTGCTTCAATTTCTTATGGTCTTATGATTAAATAAGTGGTAATGTAATGGGAAATAGTGTTTCATATCAGGAAACTATTGTTCCAAGCAAGAAGAGTGGATCAGAGTATTTTGGATGGCACAGTGGTGCCGGAAACCCAGCTGCAATCCTGACCTCAGTTGCTGCCTATGTGGAATTTGCCAGTTCTCCCTGTCATCTTTTAGCTTTCCTCCAGTTATGCCAGCTTCCTCCCACATTCCAATGACATAAGATTAGTCACTGTAAACTGCCCTTGGGTGTAGATGGGTGTGATGTGTAATGAAAAGGCGAAAGTGTTAATGTAGGTTTAATGAAAGTGAGTGCTTGATGTTTCAGTGGGCACAAAGGCCTGTTTACATGCCATACGTCTCTATAACTCTATTTTTCTAAGTCATACAAAGCTAGGGAATAAAGAGCTAAACATAATTAAGGGTTCAAGTACAAAAATCATCCAAAAATAGTGGATGGGTACAAACATAGAATAGTACAGCACAGAAACAGGCCCTTCAGCCCACAGTGCTGTGCTGATCCAATGACATTTGTAATCAAATGGGCAACCTAACTAATCCCCTCTGCCTACACAATATTTTTAAAATGAAAACTTAACTTTTATTTCCTGGGCGATGGAGTTCAAAATTGTGGAAATTTTACAACTGACACTTGGAAGTGTGCTTACACTTCTTTGGGCCATTGTGTTCGATTCTGGCCATCATAGCTCAGAAAATATGTCTTTACAAGGGTTCCAGCACAGAATTGTAAGGGCTGAATGGGTTAATCATGAGCAAAGCTGAATAAAAAACCTTGCATTGTAAACATTAAGATTCCTGTAACACGATCTAAAGGGGGTGACACAATTGAGATAATTCAGTGTTATGTGGCAGAGATTATTCTTGGTGTAGGATGTCTGGAATTAACTAGAAATTCCCTTATAGAATTAGATCTCATCTGTTCAGGGGTGATGGAGTCGTAGAGCTCTACAGCACAGGAGCAGACCCTTTGCCCTGTCTAGACCATGCCGAACTGTTATTGTGCCTGGTCCCATCAACCTGCACCTGCACCACAGTCTTCCATACCCCTCCCATTCATGCATTAAACCAAACTTCTTTTACATGTTGTAGTTGAACTCGTATTCACCACTTTCACTGGCAGCTCGTTCCACAGTCATTCCACCCTCTGAGTGAAGTTCCCCCCTCGGGTTTCCCTTAAATATATCACCTTTCACCCTTAAACGGGATAAAGGTAAAGGAGGATGTACTTGAGCAATAGAACAAGTTGGAAAGGCTGAACAACTTCCTGTCTTCCAGACTTACTCCCCAAGCTTAATGAATTTGTTTCCTTCTCATCCTGTAACATTCCTCAGTGGTAATTCTCAGGAAAAACGGTCGCACTGGTGTATTGTTATCTGACATTTTGTTTTGTATCCATAGTTGTACTGTAATTAATCTAAAATACTTGATGCGGTTTCCAGAGGGAGCTTTATTTTGACTTAACCAATGTTGTGCTTACATGAACATACTGCTCAAAACCCTGAGGGAAATTCTGTAGTCCAGCTCTTCTAGTGAGGAGCAGTGCTCACCAGGATTTCAGAAGCAGGTTATTACTAAGGGTATATTAGAATTTATAGTTGGGTAATTAATGGTGATCTGTGACATTCTTTGTTTGAGAAAGGCTTCATATAGGTGCTGTTCCCAGCTGGAAATACTTGATTATCTTGAGGGTGCAGGGTTAGGGTAGGCAGGATGAGGTGAGATTGGTAGTCATGGTTGTTTCTCTGCATCTTTTCTGCTCTGAATCTTGCTTCATTGCATTTTTTCTTTATTCAAGGCTTTGGAGAATGCTTCCTTGTTGATCTTGGCTCATAAAGACTGGTGGCTATAAATAGTTATTGTTCATTGGGGTTAAACTTGAGTCCATGGACAGAGTTACAAGGTGTACTATTACTTCACGTTTATAGGTTTTGGATAATTTCCTCAGTGACTGTTGCATAATTTCCTGTATCTTCTGAACTTGTAATTTCTTTTATCTTTCTTTTTAGAGCTCTCTTTGACTATGATAGGACCAAGGACAGTTGTCTGCCGAGCCAAGGACTGAGCTTCTTGTATGGTGATATTTTACATGTCATTAATGCCTCTGATGATGAATGGTGGCAAGCACGACTTGTTACACCTCATGGTGAAAGTGAGCAGATTGGTGTCATACCCAGCAAGAAACGGTAAGTGAAAACTTCTGCTGAAATGTCAGTGAATTGAGTCACATGATTTTTCAATTTGCTTCACATTTTTTGAAAGGGCAGTAAAGCTATCAAATCTGTACAAATAGAATATAATATTGTTAAGAGTAGAGCTTCTGGTTCTTTGAGTCTTTTCCATCACTCAGTGGTCAGAATTGCCCACTTGCTGCCCAATTTCCTTGTGCGATTTCCTAAGTGTCCAAGAATTCTATTGTTCTCAGCTCTGAAAAGAGTCTAAAATTGGGCATTTATAACATTGAGATATAGAATATCTTCTACGAACAATTAAATAATAACTTGCCTTTGCAGTTGCCGGAAAGCAGTCTTTTTTTTGGCATGTGCCTGCGTGCATGCAAGTCTGTGCATGTGCGTCTGCGTGTCCGTGATGATGGATTTTTCATGCCTTTTTTTTTACAAGGCGCAGAGCGAGAGAGAGAGAGAGAGACTGTGTGGCGTGCCATTCCTCACACAGACATTTTTCACAGTATTTTCTCTTTATTTTACGAGGTCGAGTTGCGATCTAGACACTCAACCCGGCATGGATGGAAAGCATACTTGGGGGCGGACCCGACTAGTTTCGAACTCGGGGACCTCCGCTCCCGGGTCCGGCACCGATGTCATTGCGCCACCAGCTGGCCCCAGAAAGCAATCTTAATGAGCATTGCTCCTCACTAGAAGAGCAGGATTGCAGAATTCCCCTTGTTGTTCTGAACATTCTTCTACACTCCACTGAGTACTGGCATATCCCAGGCCATCTTATCCTGCTCTAGCCCCTCGTGCTAGAAATTACTGTAGTGAAACTGTGCTGCATTACCTCTGAGGCAAATGTATTCTTTCTGTAGTACGGGCAGCATGTGCACATTTCTCCATAATTCAAGAAGACAATGTCCAACTGCACAATATTTCTTTTTCTCATTCTAACCTCCTTGCAATAAAGACCATATATTAATTGTGCTTCTGGTATCCTCCTGTTTCTGCATGTTAATTTTCCTGACGTGGCTTGTGTGCTAACATGTACTAGTTCCTCACAATTTAAACATTTTCTCTTTTTCTTCTCATCCTAGCTAAGTCAAAAATCCTATATTTTCCTGCATCATTTTCCATCTGCTGCTGCCTTGTTCACTCTCTAGCCTGGCTACATCAGTAAAGAGCCACATTTCTAAGTCTAGTACTAGAAGTACCTTTTATAGTACCTACACAGTGAATCTGGTCAGATGACTGAGTGGGTGAGCTTTTCAGAGACAATCACCACATCTTCCTGACCTATAGCTTAGCTATAGGCAAGGCAATATGGGAAGGTATTTAACTGGGAGAGGACTAATTAGGATGGTATTAGGCAAGAACCTGGGAGCATAAATTGCGAACGGATGTTCTCAGAGAAATGTACAACAGGAATATGGAGGTTTTTAGGG
Organism: Mobula birostris; assembly: GCF_030028105.1. Classification (NCBI taxonomy): domain Eukaryota; kingdom Metazoa; phylum Chordata; class Chondrichthyes; order Myliobatiformes; family Myliobatidae; genus Mobula; species Mobula birostris. The sequence goes on along the minus strand of NC_092379.1, from coordinate 103,209,658 downwards.
AGCAGTGGCATTGGGTCCTGGATGTGTTTGTCCCTCTGAGATGGGGAAAAGGATGGTGGTGTGGAGGAACAATGGTTGATAAGGGAGGTGGAATATTTAGTCAAGAGAAACTTAAGCTCTAGGAAACAAAGGTTAGACAGGGCTCTTGAGAATTCTAAGATAGCCAGGAAGGAGTTTAAGAAGGGACTTGGAGCAGGAAGGGAACATGAGAAGGCCTTAGCAAGTAGGATTAAGGAAAATCACATTTATGTGAAGAACACATAAAAAGAGAAGGTAGGACCACTTAGGGATAAAGGGGGAAATATGCCTAGAGGCAGAGCAGGTAGGGTAGGACCCTAATGGATATTTTGCTGCAGTGATCACCAGGGAGGGGAACCTTGATGAATGTGAGGTCAGCATAGAGCAGGCTAGTGCACTGCAGCATGTTGCACTTAAGAAACAGGTAATGCTGGAGCTTCGGAAAAACACCAGGGTAGTTAAGTCCTCAGGCTGGATAGAATAGGATCCAGGTTACTATGGGAAGCAAGGGAATAGATTGCTGAGGCATGATGATGGATTGAATCTTGGCAAAAGTTGCTCTGTTGTTCAGGAAATGTAATGGGGATAATCCTGGGCTTTATAACCATCAAGTTTTACATCATTGATGGCCAAACTAAAAGACAGGATTTTAGGGAGAGTATTTCTGAGCATTTTGAGAAGCATAACCTTATTAGGGTTAGCATGGCTTTGTGAATTGAGGTCTTGCCTCATGATCCTGATTGAGATTTTTGAGGAGGTGGCAAAACAGATTTATGAAGGTAGAGTATATGGATTTTCGTAAGACATTTGACAAGGTTCCCATGGTAGGCTCATCCAGAAAGTCATGAGGCGGGGAAACTTTGCTGTATCGATTCAGAATTGACTTGCTCACAGAAAGCAAACGGCAGTAGTAGATGGAGGTCAGTGAGAAGTGGTGCCCTGCGGGGATCTGTTCTGGGACCACTGCTCTCGTGGCTTTTATAAATGAGTTGGTTGAGGAAGTGGAAGAGTGGGTGTGAGTTAGTAAGTTTGAAGATGACATGAAGACTGGATGTTGTGAATGATGTAGAAGGTTGTCGTAGATTACAAACAAACTCTTTAGTAATTTCGGCAAAACAAAGGAGATTGTTATTGACTTCAAGAGAACTCACACCACTCACACCCATCCTTTACATCAGCAACACAGCAGGGGAAACTGCAAGCATTTTCAAACTCCTGGGAGTGCACATCACATGGTCCCAGAACACATCCTACACAGTCAAGAAAGCTCACCAATGTCTCTTCTTTCTGAGATGGCTGAAGGTAGCTGGACTTTGCACATTCATATCACTTCATTCTCCAAATGTGAAGTAGAGAGCATCCTAACAAGCTGCATCACTGTGGTGGACAGTAAGGCTCTACAATCGGTAGTCATAATTGCCCAACCATCACTGGCACCAGCCAACCCTTCATAAGACATAAGATCAGAATTAGGCTTTTCGGCCCATTGAGTCTGCTCGTCATTTGATCAGGGTTGATCTATTTTCTTCTCAACTTCATTCTTCTGCCTGCTCCCCATAATTTTTCTCTCCTTGATTTATCAACAATCCATCAGCTTTTGCCTTTTAGTAAACTCAATGACCTGACCTCCACAGCCAGCTGTGGCAGCAAATTTCACAGAATCACCACACTCTGGCTATAGAAGTTTCTCCTCATCTCCGTTCTAAATGGACATCCCCCTTTTCTGAGGTTGTGCCCTCTGATCCTAGACTCCCGCACTATAAGAAATGTCCTCTCCACATCCATTCTATCTAGGCCTTCCAACATTAAATAGGTTTCATTGAGATCACCCCCCTCATCCCACCGAGTGAAGGCCCAGAGTCATCAAACGCTGCTCGTACAGTGAGCCTCTCATTCCCAGAACAGTTTTGTGAATTTCCTCTTCAGTGTTAGCACATCGTTTCATAGATAAGGGACTCAAAACTGCTCACAGTATTCTAAGTGAAGCCTTGCCAATACCTTATAAAGCCTCAGCATTACATCCTTGTTTTAATATTCTAGTCCTCACGAAATGACTGCTAAAATTGCATTTGCCTTTCTCAGTACTCACTCAGCCTGCAAGTTAACCTATAGGGAGTCCTGCGCGAGGACTCCAAATCCATTGGCACATAAGATTTTTGAATTTTCTCCATTTAGAAAATAGTCTACGCTTTTGTTCCTTCTACCAAAGTGCATGATCATACACCTCCCAACACTGTATTCCATCTGCCATTTTGCCCATTCTCCTAATCTGTTTGTCCTGCAGCCTCCCTGTTTCCTCAACACTATCTGTCCCATCACCTATCTATGTATCATCCACAAACTTAGCCACAAAGTCATCAATTCTGTCATCCAAATCATTGACATACAACATTTTAAAAAAAAGGCAGGTCCAATGCCAACCCCTGTGGTGCACCACTAGTCACAAGCAGCTAATCAGAAAAGGCTTCCTTTATTCCCACTTTTTGCCTCCTGCCAAATTAGTTTAAACCCTCCCCAACAGTCCTTGCAAACTGCCCAGAATGATATTGGTCCCCCTCAGGTTCAGGGGTAACTCGACCCTTTTGTACAGGTCTAACCTTCTCCAAAAGCAATCCCAAAGATCAAGGGCATATACACAGAAAGGAGCCAGAAATGGGCCACTAACATCGTGAGAAATCCCATACACCCTGCTCATGGACCATTTGGCCCACTCCCATCAGGAGCTGGACTAGGTAGTATCCAACATCTGCGGATTCTCTCTCTGTACTTGGGCATTATCCACATCAGGACCACCAAACTCAAAAACAGTACTTTCCCCAAGCAGTAAGACTGATCAATACTTCCATCCACTAACTCCACCACGACTTTATTTCCTATCCATCGCCTTATGTACAGCCACATCTCACTTACCGACTTTCAATCAATATTTGTGTATAAGCTATCTGATGTATTTATATTGTGTGTTTATTATCATTATTATTGTGTCCTTTATCCTCTGTGGGGGTTTTTTTTGGGCTGCATCAGATCCAGAGTAACAATTATTTCGTTCTCCTTACACTTGTGTACAGGAAATGTCATTAAAAATCTTGGTAGATACATGGAAATAAGAAAAATAAAATCATGGAGGAGGTTTATACAGGTCGGCACAACATTGTGGAATGAAGGGCCAGTACAGTGCTGTAATGTTCTACGTTCATCTTCAAAGTTTGTTTTCCTACCTGGCTTTATGTGAGCAATAAACTTGTATTCTGTCCTTTAATCTAAGCCACTGACACAGATTGTCCTTGGCAGAGAGGCCATTACTGGTCCCTGTGGCAGATAACCAGTAAATAGCCTACCAACCTGAAATTGACAACTGTTTACTCCTGTTTTTTGTTTCCTGTCTTTTAACATTCCTCTGATCAGGCTATTCCCTCGCTCTTAATCCCATTAGGCATTACGTAACAAGGAACTCAAATTCCCTTCCTGGATTGTGATTCTATCTACTTCTCTGGCAGGATTTAAGGCTGAGACAGATTATTCGTAACAACATTGTTCATTCCAACCTTAAAGAGATAAGAATCCCATTTTTTTTTTCTTCATCATATACGATTGTTTCTTACCTCTGTAAAATCCCAAGCTATGCAATGTCCTTCAAAAACATTCAATTCCTCCAACCCTGGCAGTCAGAGATCCTATTCTCTTTATTCTACCATGAATACCCTTGGCTCTAAGATATACTACTGGTGATGCAATTTTCGACCCCTTATATTATTTCTAACCAACTTTTACGTCATTTTGTTCTAATATTTCCCTCTTAAGTTCTTTATTAATTTTTGTCTTTTTTTCAGTGAATGTGATAATTTTCTTGTGAATTTGGCCTAACGTTTTCAATATTTCCCATTACTTCATTGAAAAAATTATTTCTCCATCTTGCTCAGTGTTAATGAATGGACTGTAATGGTTTAACATTTTATTATCATTAAGCAAAAACTTTTTTAAATGGTTTAGTTCAACTCTAGCCTCAAATTGCCCAGGGTTATATTGTTTGTAAGAAATGTTCCTCAAGAATGGGTCCAAAAGGTCTTGTTTCCTTTTTTCAAAGAGAGCTGCAGATTTAATGTAGTTCTTGGTGAATGTGGCTTTGTTAGTGGTGTGTATCATGTGTAAACAGAAAGCACCATCCTGTGCGGATTCCTAATTACTGTAAATAATTTTAAGACAGAAAGCAGAGTCCACTTTAGACAAGCACACCTTGTATTTTGACTGTAAAACTTAGTCTCATTCAAGAGTCATGAGATATATTCTGAATCCTCATTTGATTATGAGCAGGTCTTTTTTCAGCCTTGTAGAATCTGCTCGACTATAATGGCCAGTTTTTATCATTAAAGCATGGTTGTTAGTATTGAAACATTTTCTGTGCATTTACTATTTTGGCACTGAACTTTCTGTATGTTATTTTCTTGCCCTTTGTTTATGCTTTACTCATGTTGAGCAGATTTTGGGAAGGTGCAAAAATAACAGGGTTGTTATCATGGGTGACTTTAACTTCCCTAATATTGATTGGCACCTGATTAGTTCCAAGGGTTTAGATGGGGCGGAGTTTGTTAAGTGTGTCCAGGACAGATTCCTGTCACAGTATGTGGACAGGCCGACTAGGGGGAATGCTATACTAGATCTCGTACTTGGTAATGAACCAGGTCAGGTCACAGATCTCTCAGTGGGTAAGCATCTGGGGGACAGTGACCACTGCTCCCTGGCCTTTATAATTATCATGGAAAAGGATAGAATCAGAGAGGACAAGAACATTTTTAATTGGGGAAAGGCAGATTATGAGGCTATAAGGCTAGAACTTGCAGGTGTGAATTGGGATGATGTTTTTGCAGGGAAATGTACTATGACATGTGGTCGATGTTTAGAGATCTCTTGCAGGATGTTAGGGATAAATTTGTCCCGGTGAGGAAGAAGGAACCATGGGTGACAAGTGAGGTGGAAAATCTAGTCAGGTGGAAGAAGGCAGCATACATGAGGTTTAGGAAGCAAGGATCAGATGGGTCTATTGAGGAATATAGGGAAGCAAGAAAGGAGCTTAAGAAGGGGCTGAGAAGAGCAAGAAGGGGGCATGAGAAGGCCTTGGCAAGTAGGGTAAAGGAAAACCCCAAGACATTCTTCAATTATGTGAAGAACAAAAGGATGACAGGAGTGAAGGTAGGACTGATTAGAGATAAAGGTGGGAAGATGTGCCTGGAGGCTGTGGAAGTGAGTGAGGTCCTCATTGAATACTTCTCTTCGGTATTCACCAATGAGAGGGAACTTGATGATGGTGAGGATCATATGAGTGAGGTTGATGTTCTGGAGCATGTTGATGTTAAGGGAGAGGAGGTGTTGGAGTTGTTAAAATACATTAGGACAGATAAGTCCCCGAGGCCTGATGGAATATTCCCCAGGCTGCCCCACAAGGCGAGGGAAGAGATTGCTGAGCCTCTGGCTAGGATCTTTATGTCCTCGTTGTCCACGGGAATGGTACCGGAGGATTGGAGGGAGGCGAATGTTGTCCCCTTGTTCAAAAAAGGTAGTAGGGATAGTCCGGCTAATTATAGACCAGTGAGCCTTACGTCTGTGGTGGGAAAGCTGTTGGAAAAGATTCTTAGAGATAGGATCTGTGGGCATTTAGAGAATCATGGTCTGATCAGGGACAGTCAGCATGGCTTTGTGAAGGGCAGATCGTGTCTAGCAAACCTGATAGAGTTCTTTGAGGAGGTGACCAGGCATATAGATGAGGATAGTGTAGTGGATGTGATCTATATGGATTTTAGTAAGGCATTTGACAAGGTTCCACATGCTAGGCTTATTCAGAAAGTCAGAAGGCATGGGATCCAGGGAAGTTTAGCCAGGTGGATTCAGAATTGGCTTGCCTGCAGAAGGCAGAGGGCGGTGGTGGAGGGGGTACATTCAGATTGGAGGATTGTGACTAGTGGTGTCCCACAGGGATCTGTTCTGGGACTTCTACTTTTCATAATTTTTATTAACGACCTGGATGTGGGGGTAGAAGGGTGGGTTGGCAAGTTTGCAGACAACACAAAGGTTGGTGGTGTTGTAGATAGTGTAGAGGATTGTCAAAGGTTGCAGAGAGACATTGATAAGATGCAGAAGTGGGCTGAGAAGTGGCAGATGGAGTTCAACCTGGAGAAGTGTGAGATGGTACACTTTGGGAGGACAAACTCCAAGGCAGAGTACAAAGTAAATGGCAGGATACTTGGTAGTGTGGAGGAGCAGAGGGATCTGGGGGTACATGTCCACAGATCCCTGAAAGTTGCCTCACAGGTGGATAGGGTAGTTAAGAAAGCTTATGGGGTGTTAGCTTTCATAAGTCAAGGGATAGAGTTTAAGAGTCGTGATGTAATGATGCAGCTCTATAAAACTCTGGTTAGGCCACGCTTGGAGTACTGTGTCCAGTTCTGGTTGCCTCGCTATAGGAAGGATGTGGAAGCATTGGAAAGGGTATAGAGGAGATTTACCAGGATGCTGCCTGGTTTAGAGAGTATGCATTATGATCAGAGATTAAGGGAGCTAGGGCTTTATTCTTTGGAGAGAAGGAGGATGAGAGGAGACATGATAGAGGTGTACAAGATAATGAGAGGAATTGATAGTGGATAGCCAGCGCTTCTTCCCCAGGGCATCACTGCTCAAGACAAGAGGACATGTCTTTAAGGTAAGGGGTGGGAAGTTCAAGGGGGATATTAGAGGACGGTTTTTTACTCAGAGAGTGGTTGGTGCATGGAATGCACTGCCTGAGTCAGTGGTGGAGGCAGATACACTAGTGAAGTTTAAGAGACTACTAGACAGGTATATGGAGGAATTTAAGGTGGGGGCTTATATGGGAGGCAGGGTTTGAGGGTCAGCACAACATTGTGGGCTGAAGAGCCTGTACTGTGCTGTACTATTTTATTTTCTATGTTCTATGTTTTTCTGAAGAGTTGATGATTATTTCTGAATTACTGTTTGCTGCCAACACGGTTGTGGAAGTGGAAATCTTTTTCACTCTTTCCACTGTTGTATTAACCAGGTAAAGAGCAGATTGCACACAGCCAAAATTGGCACTTTCAGACATCATCAACACATTTACAAGTTTCATTTTTCGATTGAGCACCTGCCTTCGTAGAACGTGACACCTCCACAGCAGAGGTCTTTCTTTGTCAGCTCTGCTTCCCTGCAAACACACAGACTTGAATTCGACCAACGCCTGCGAATTTGACTTGCAAGCAGCCTCGAGGCTCTTTAAATCTGAAGGTCAAAACAGCACTGAGCTTTCATACGATATATTCTTTTCAGGCTTTGGGATGAGACATTGGTCCAGCAAGACCATCTGCACTTTATATGTGAAAAGAGCAGTTGACTGAGATGTGTTTGTCACTTTTCCTTATTGCAGTGTAACTCTCGCTTTGGCTAGCAGCTTAATATGGGGATGATAGCCGCTGGCCCGGCCAAACTTAAGAAATCTTGTTTGGGTGGATGCTGCACGATGTGTCCCCTGTTACAAATCAGTACTATGAAATAACAAACAGTACACAATATGTGATTTAAATGATTGAGCTTTATAATTCTTATTTTGACTATATGGTTAGTAAAGAAAACAGGGGAAAAATAAAAGGGCCCATTTTCATGAAACAGTCTAATGTGCAATGTGGGAGCTCACTGATAAGGCTGTTTGTCCACCATCGACCTCCTCCGATCGTCGCTGACCTTCGGACCCTCGCTCCAAGTCCACTTCATCTGGTGGTCTACCAACTCTCTCCATTCACATCTTCTCTCCTCATCTCTCCCCGGCAAAAGACCGTGAACTCCCAGCTCCCAGACACACAAAGAACAACATCCCGCTCATTGGCTAGCATGCCCTGTTATCTCTAGTCATAACCCAAATACTTCTGCTACAGAGAAACCATTACCTTAGCAGTGGAACATTACAGAGAAGCCATTACATCAGCAGTGAAACCTTACCGCATGTTACAAGTTAACATTAAATGGAGAGGACCGAGCACTTTAATTACCTGACAAGTTTGCCAAGAGTCCAGGACACTTAAGATGAAAAGCTATATACCACCAATATGTTCTGCACTTAACCATAAGCAGACAAGAACACAAGGGAGTACATAAGAAATGTTCTGGTGACTCATGATCACAGAACTATGACCCTTATTACTAATATCAAGATGCTCTCCACTGTTCATCCATTATTTAAAATGATAAATGGAGGCATTCCATTCCTCAATTCCTGGTTTTTGGAATGAAGAAAAAAATGAGTCCTGGAAGAAGGTCCCATAGGATACTACATCTTCTAATTAGATAGATGAAGTAGCCTTTACTCCCAGACAGTCTCCTTGCTTCCAGGCAGTTTTAAAATCCATTTTATTACCCTCCTTTTGATTTCAAGTTTCTCCGCCTTTTTTTTTTACAATTTTTCAGCCACTTTATGCGACTGATTTGTACCTATCAGAGCTTCTGTGATTTCTGCATCCCTGTTTCATGTAACTTCAGACTGTATTTCTTCAAAGAATCATTGTGTGTTTATGAAAACTATTTAGATTCAAATTGCTCCTGTAACAACAGTTCATCTCTGTGCAACAGGAAAACACACATCATCATAGAATGGTCTCTGTTTTATTATTTTGTAAATGATTATCACACATTATTGCAAATTATTGCACATTGGTAAATTATTATTGGGTATATTCTGTATTATTAAGTCTGCACACTGCTAAGTGTGTTTTAAAATGTTGCTGCTGTAACGGAAGTCTTTCCCTCTTGGGATAATAAAGTATTATTATTATTATTTATTGTGACTTAGTTCATCTGTTCTAATGGTTACACAGTCACAGAAAACAGGTCCATCAGTTCACCGAGTACTAATCACATTTCTCAGTACTTGACTTCTGGTCTCCTTTACCTTAGTAATTTGAGTGCTCAACCTGGTACTTGTAGTAGGAATACCTTTTCCAGTGCCTCATCAGTCACAGAGGCATAAGCCCTTTGGCTCACTGAATCCACACTGACTGTCGATATTGAGGGAGTACATTCTAACTTCCAACTACCCTCTTGATGGGAAAAATTTCTTCCCAGTCACCTCTAAACTTAAGAACACTTAGCTTAAACCTGTGCTGTCTGACACACCTCTACTCAAATCTGGAGGAGTAAAGATGTTGCATCAGAGTAAATGTTAACTTATCATTCTGGTATCATGAGGGGGGGTCTTTTCTGGGACCCATTCTTTTCCGCATCCCCTAATGGCCATTAACTTAGATGCTTTGAATTTCTTAATATCTCCCCAATCTATGCTCCTCATCAAATTGTATATCTTCGTCAGGTCACCCCTCCGTTTCCTTGGCCAAAGGAAAACAAAAGTAACTGATTCAGTCTCTCTTTAAAACTGAAAAATTTTGTTCAATCTCCTCTGTGCTCACATACTTCCTGTGGTGAGGTGACCAGAAATGCACACAGTACTTCAGTTCTGGTCAAATCAATGTTTTATAATTGTAGCTTAAACTCTGTGGCATTCTGTGTCCTAGCAAATGAAGATGAGTATCCAGGGTGGTTTCTTACACACCTTGCCATTTTCAGGGATCCTTGGCCATACACACCAAGATCCCACAGTTCATTGTCTATGTCCTACCTTTATTTGTACTTCCAAAATACGTGACCTCACTCTTATCTATGGTCGATATGACTCCGGTTCCACCATACCAAGAGAGCCGCGATGTTTCAACCCACACCTCCACCCTAATCTGAGAGAATACTGTGTAAATGTTGCCCACTTGCAGTTGCCCTTCAGCAAGAAATAACAGATGGTACACTGCATAGAATTATAAGAAAAATGTGTTTATGAATGTCACTTAATCAAGCAGTAATTAAAGGGGGAGAAAAAGGAAAACAAATAAAACGGCCCATTATAATTAAAATAGTCAAATATGCACAAAGTTGGAGCTCAGATCTTCCTAAAGCTGAAGGTATCCATGTACTCACGGCGTGAACTCCTTTTCATTGATCACCGATAGAACTATCCATCTTGGACTCCATCGAATTGTGCATTCTTGCTGGATCGAATCCTATCGCCAGTTCTCTCCATCTCCCACTGAGAGAAAAGACCTTGACCCCTTTAGTGTCAGTCACAAAACCTCTCCTCCCCCCCTCCCCCCAGCTTTCTCTGGAACCTTCTCTCAATTCCACCATCCTGATTGGCTGACCATTCCTAAGCTGAACATCGCAACCCCTTATCTTTAACAATAACTCAATAACTCAAACACCACCGGCAGAACACACTGCTTCTACAGAAAATGATTATATGAAATATCCTACAGCATTAGCAGTAAAAGCTTAACCAGTGTTAAATTTATTAGAATTAAATTCCAGCTGCCAATGTTGTATCCAAGACCACAACCCTCAGTATTTACAAAAAACATTTATTTTCATTTCATTAGCAAACATACTAATCATAACTCCTAAATTCACACCATGATGATTAATGTATACAACAAACAGGAGGGTCTCATCACCATTTCCAATGGAAGCCTTTGACTAGTGGTCTACTAATAAAAAAAAAAACTCCTATTATCAAGCAAATCCTGGATCCAGTTTGCCATCTTGCCCTGGATCTGATGGTTTTTAAGCTTTTGGTAAATTGGTTTATTATTGCCATATGGTACATTCAAAAAGTTTTGTTTTGCATGCCATGAATACAGATCATTTTATTACAATAGTGCATTGAGGTTACAAGGGAAAAGCAATATCCGAATGTGGAGTGAATTGTTCCCGTTATAGAGAAAGTGCAGACCCATTTCAGACCTTGCCAAAGGCCTTGCAGAGGTCCATCATTGCCCTCATCAGTTACCCCTTTGAAAAGTTCGGTCAGTGGGTCTAATAGAATCTGCCCCTTATAAAGCAATGCTGACTGTTGTTAACTAATTTCTGCCTGTCCTAGTGTACTTAATCCTGTTTTTTGGGATTTCTTTTCCCCCAGTAAGTTTCAATAATTTGAATTGGCTGTTTGGATTTATAACTGGCTTGCCTATAGAAGACCGGGTAGTGGTCAAAGGGACTTATTCTAGCTGGAGGTCTGTTATTAGGGGTGTTTCACAGGGATCTGTACTGGGACCACTGCTGTTTGAAATGCATATAAATTAACTGGATGAGAATGTGGATGGGAGGGTTAGTATGTTTGAAAATGATATGAAGATTGGTCATGTTATGGATAGCTTAGAAGACTGGTAAAGAATACAGCAGGATATAGATCAGTTGCAGACATGCGTGGAGAAACAGCAGATGTGTTTAACCCAGCCAAATGTGAAAGGTTGTACCTTTGAAGGTCAAATGTAAAGAGAGTGATGATTCCTCTAATTAGCAGAGGGATCTTGGGGTCCAAGTTCATAGCTCCCTCAAAGTGGCCACATTGGTTGAGTGGGTAGTTAAGAAGACATATGGCATGCTTGCCTTTATTTATCAAGGCATGGAGTTGAGAAATCAGGAAGATGTGTTGCAGCTTTATTCTGGAGTGGCAGAGGGTGAGGGGAGATCTGATAGAGGTTTATAAAATTGAGAGGCATAGATAGATGGACTGTATCTTTTCCCCAGGATTGAAATGTCCAGTGCCAGGGGGCTTGCACTTAAGGTGAGGAGGATATTTTCAAAAAAACGATGTGAGGAGCAAGTTTGTTACATGGAGATTAGTGGGTGCCTGGAATGGAGTTCAGGTTTCCCCCGCTATCCAAAGGTAGAGCATTCCTATGAAACGGTTCGTAAGCCGGAATGTTGTAAAGTGAATAAGCAATTACCATTTATTTATATGGGAAAAATTTTTGAGCGTTCCTAGACCCAAACAATAACCTACAAAATCATGCCAAATAACACATAAAACCTAAAATAACAGTAACATATAGTAAAAGCAGGAATGATATGATAAATACACAACGTATATAAAGTAGAAATACTTTTCTGCAGCGCTGTCTAGCGCAGCGAAAATCTTGCGGAAGCGCTCTCGGCAAAAACACGGCACAAGCATACTCGGCAGAAACGCTCTCTCCAGTACCCTTTAAGCTATGAAGCTGCCAAATCATACCAAATAACAGATAAAAATACACAGCCTATATAAAGTAGAAATAATGTATGTACAGTGTCAATTTCACTTACCGGAATCGAGAAGTCTCCAATAAATTGCAGCTTCATCACAGTTAAATACTTGCTTATACGAATAGGCATATGACACAATCAGCAATCGCCTCTGATCTGGGCCGACATTTATGTGCCGGGCGGCACCTAATTAATCAGCTTGTTTATTTCTCTTAAAGATGAGCTGGGTGCGTTCCAGCTACTGCTGCACCGCTGCGTCCTTCGCGGCAATGTATCGGTCTGCGGCCCGGAGGTTGGGGACCACTGCTTAAACTATGAAGCTGCCCTCACCTCAGAAACCGATCAGACCACCCATGACTACCTTTAAATTCCACTTTCGCAACACTTCCATCACCATCATCCAGTGCTTTCTGTTTCAGCTTATTAAAAAGACTGACTGATTTCTCCTTAAGTATAAGAAAACTTAACGGAACACCATGCTTCGTACACTCATCAATCCACTCAAGCAATAGACTTTCCATTTTATCCATTATTGGATGCCGACTAAGAGAGACCACTTTGCTACGAGCAGAACCAACAGTAACATCGGCAGCTTTCAAAATTCTTTCTCTCTGCGTATAAATAGTGCGAATCGTGGACGCAGGCAGTTCAACGTGCAGACAATGTCCTTCGTTCACAATCGAAACACTTAATTATGTCCAGTTTTACACTAAGTGTAACACCCTTACGAGCTCTTTTAGGCTTTTCCGATACCTTAGTACTCATTTTGCTAACAGAAGCACAAAATAAATGGAGGTAAATTGCGTGCTTAAGCAATGGCGGCTAGAATGCAGTTCCGGGGGAGGAGCTTGGCTGTTCAGGCGCGCGCTGTCTATATTCGTAACAGTGAAAACACCTTCTGTTAGCGAAAACAGGTAACTAATGTAGGTCTTTCGTAACAGTGAGGTTTCGTAAAGCGAACATTCGAAAAGCGGGGGACACCTGTATCTGAGTGGTATATTAGGGACTTTAAAGAATAATTTAGATAGGCACATGAATGTGAGGAAAATGGAAGGATGTGGACATTGCATAGGTAGAAGACGTTAGTTGGCCATTTGATGACTACTTTAATTGATTTGGCACAACATTGTGGGCTGAAGGGCATGTTCCTGCATTGTGCTGTTCTATGTGCTAAGTTCCCAACCAGCTACAGCCCATCTTTGTTTCGTTCTTGTATAAAGGTATCACATATGCTGTCCTCCATTCATCTGGCACCTCAGCTGTAAAATCTGTTATGGCCCTAGTAATTTCTTGCATCTCATAGCAATCTTCTTCACAAACAGTAGAAAAGTTTGCAGGATTAAAGTGCAATGTAAACAAATATATGTGCCTTTTTGTCATGCATTTCTGAATCAAGTGAATTGGTCCTGCACTTGGGTGGTGAGGCTGTGTCTGTGGATATGGAAATAGATTAACGTTTCAGGTGACAGCCCCATTGTCAATTCTGTCTTTCCACAGATGCTGCTTAACATCATGACTGTTTCTAGCACTTTTAGGTTTTATTTCGTATTTTTAGCATGTGCCTTTTTTAAAAAAGAAAATGAACGTCCTTGCGGCATACTGGTAAGAACGCTAAATGATTCAATCCTGTTGAATTCCAAGAGCTGAAATTTTACATTGCAGGTTTCTCTCTGTGCCCCTTGAGGCAGCTAGGAAGTGTTCCTGGCTTAAGTAGTTATGTCTCATCAGGTTCCACTTACAGATGTCTGATATTTTGTGTTTTTATTTCTTAGAGTTGAGAAAAAAGAGAGGGCAAGATTAAAAACGGTAAAATTCCATGCCCGTCCTGGAGTAATTGAAATGAAAGGGGTAAGTTGAATAAAAGAACACAAACACAGATAACCAGCATATGAGGAAATGTAAGAAGTTTGAGATCCATTCTTGCTAGATTGAATGCCACCATCTCCCAGATCTATTAATGTTGCATTAATCTCCTAGTTAGTAAAATAGTTCTAAATGGAATTGAAAGATCGGTTGATAATGTTCCACAAGGTCTGAAAAGTTTATCTGAATTTTCATAACTTGTTCATCTGCTTGTGATTTATGGATGGAATGAGCAAGTGTTAGCATGATCTTGCAGATGGGACCAGTTGAAGCCACCTCTCTGGGTGACTGCATCTAGCCTTATGTGGCAGTAAACATGGATTATCTAGCCTCATCTGATGGAAGCTGTAATGAATGCATTGCTGCTTCATGATAAAATGCCTTGCTACCCTTTTTGCAGTCTGTGACCCCTCTGAGTTGTCCCATGCTCCTGCTTGGATTTGACACACAGTCCCTTGCTCCCACTTGGATTCAGTCCTTCTGTCTTTTGCTTTACCACCACAAGTGAAACCCCTAACTTCAGAAATGCAATTAAACGATTTGAAATTGGAAGCAGAACGTGTTCTGTTTTGGTATCTAGTTATTGACCTGTTGAGACCCGAGAGAAAATAAATCATTACCTGACATCAGTGAAACATGACTATGCCAGCGGCTGCTCACATTTATCCACGTTCTCACAATCCTTCATTGTAGAGCCCGGCCTTGCACCCTTCTCGGATGTACTCATTCACATGTACACTTCTATTTATTCATTAATTAATTCTCATAGGCACTCATTAAAGATCATTCTTCCAGTTGGTAATTCTCAGTGCTGGCTCTTTTTCCAACAATTTCATCTGAGCCAAAATCAAGATTGAAAACAATTCTCCCAGAATAAAGAGATTTATGAACAAACAATTATAGCAAGTGGAACTTAAGATAATTAATCACAAGGTAAGAGCAATTGAATGGAGAGGACCTCTGGTAACAAACTATTTAAACCTTATCTGGCCAATCAAGCTTATCTCTAATACTCCACTTAGACTAACATTGAGTAGCATTTTGACTGCTGTGATTTTTAATTACAATACTTTACAGTAAATGATATCATTTGTGGGTAAAGATTCTTCTCACGTTAGTGCTTATAAACTTGCATTCCATAGATAAAAGGCTAAAGATTTAATAATGTCTGTTGGATATGATGAATCAAACAACTTGCACAAACAAAATGCCTTTGGCATAGTGGAGCATAGACATTTTAAAATCAAAAGCAAATGGCAATTAAGCAACCTTCGAAGGAAAAAATAAGAGAAGTGATTGTTATAGTGGTCAAAATAATTTAAATGCTATTCCCTTTCTCAGTTCCTTTGTCTCGACTGCGTCTGTTCCCAGGATGAGGTTTTGTCTTTCCAGGACATCAGAAATAACCCTTCTTCAAAGAACGGGGTTTCCCTTCCTCTACCATAGATGCTGCCCTCACTCACATCTTCCTCATTTCTTGAACATCCATGCTCACCCCATCTTCCCGCCGCCTTAACAGTGATAGAGTTCCTCTTGTCCTCACCTGCCACCCCATGAGGCCCCGCCATTCTCTACACGCCATTCTCTTCAATTTCCACCATCTCCAAAGGGATCCTACCACCAAACACATTGTACCTCTTCCCCCATCTCTGCTTTCGGTAGGATCACTCCTCCTGTGATTCCCTTCTCTATTCATCCTTCTCCACTAATCTCCCTCCTGGTACTTATGCCCACACCTGCCCAGTCACCTCCTCCCTTACCTCTATTCAGGGCCCAAACATTCCTTCCAGGTGATTCACCTGTGAATTTACTGGGGTTGTTTACTGTGTTGGTGCTCCCAAAGCGGCCTTCTCTGCATTGGTGAAATCTGTCATAATTGGGGGGCTGCTTTGACAAGCAGCTCTGCACCATCTACCTAAAGTGAAACTTTCCAGTGGCCAAACATTTTAAGTCCAATTTCCATTCTGACATGTTGATCCATGGCCTCTTCAGGGTGGAGGAGCAAAACACTTCGTATTTCATCTGGGTAGCCTCCAACCTGATGGCATGAATATCGACTTCTTCCGGTAAAAAAAATACCCTCCCCTCCCCTCTTCTATTCCCCACTCAGGCCCCTTGCCTCTTCTCACCTGCCTCTCACCTCTTACTGGTGCCCCTCCTCCCTCCTCCTTTCTTTTCTCCTACGGTGCACTCTCCTGTCCTATCAGATCCCTTCCTTTCCTGTCCTTTACCTTTTTTACCCACCTGGCCTCACCTGCCACTTTCAAGCTTATCCTCTTTCCCCTCCCTGCACCTTTTTATTGTGGCATCTTCCCCCTTCCTTTCCAGTCCTGAAGGAGGAAGATCTTTGCCTGTTCATTTCCATAGATGCTGCCTGACCTAATGAGTTCCTCCAGCATTTTCTGTGTGTTGCTTTAGATTTCCAGCATCCGCAGAATGTTTACGAGTTTACAATCATTTTCGTGCTAGATTTTGAAACTAAATGGGTTTTGAACATGAAAAGAGTTCATGAGACTGGAAGGCTTAGAATCCAGGTACAATGCTGAATGTTTTTCATGGTTATTGTTAAGGGTATGCATAAGAGGGAGAGTAAGAAAAGCTTGAAAATCTGTCCTTGCCCAGAGATTGAGAATGCAGAGATAAAGTGGAATCAGTCATTAGTGAAAACAGTTGTTCTGAAATTACCGCATCGGATGAGCTGAAATTTAAAGTAGCTGAAAGGAAGTTTTTCATAGAATGCTGTGAATTTCTTCCAATTGGGATCTACCCTGTAGAGATAGGGACATCTTTGAAGAGAGGTAGAAACTCAATCACATATGCAGGTGTCACACCTACTTCAGTTAACCAACTCCTGTCTATGTGAGAATGCATCATGCTGCTAGGCATACATGTTGTTAAAATGCAGCAATAAAATTGTAAAGTGTATGCCTTCTTGGCATGGGTTTGGAAAAAGTGACAGACAATGGTATGTACTGTATAATGAAATTTTTATATGCAAATTTCCTAATTGTGCTCTTTGCCACTGCTCTGTTCCTGTGTCTTGTAATGTTGTGTAGTTTTGATAGTGCTGCCTCTGGAGTTATGAATACCCTTATGCAACGGTTTAACTACATTTAACAGCTGTCACACTTGGTTGAGAGTTCCATTCCTCTATCATTTCCTGTGAATTTTCTTTTTATCTCTGTGCTGGCTTTTGTTTTTCTTCATCTCTTCAAGCACTGCAAAAGCTGAAAGTTTGTGTCAGCCATGCTGATGTTTTAAGATGTTCGCGTGTATTTAAGCCTGCATGTGTATGACCGTTTTGTTATGACTACATTCCTCTTAACTTTGAGGTATCTTTCAGAACTATATATGGTCATGATTTTTCAGCCATTATCATTGCTGTATCTAAAATCTACTGTCATCTTTTAAATGAAGTTCAGGTACAAGATTGAAGCTTCCAAAAATATGCTATATGGCTATTTGGTACATAGTTTCCAAAATCAATTATATTTTCCTCATTCTGAAACCAATGTAAATAGTGATTACAGTTCTTTAGCATAGATTGAGCTGCAAAAAGCAACACAATGATTATTCTAGCTCAGTACATGAATATGCGGTTTTGCAATCCCTGGCTAATGTGACTTTTGCCTTTTTTGGGGAAAAAAAAGGTTTTGTTTAGAAACAGGAGGTTGACTCCACCCAACTCTTGGTCCTAGGGTGCCCAAAAGTTAAAATTTGCATCCTCATTTTATGACTAACCATCTCCAGCCCTAGAATTTCCCACCCTTCCCCAATAAAACTTCCAAGAGGACTCCCTTCCCCCCCATTCCTTCCTCCATCTCCTTTGC
Source organism: Mobula birostris (assembly GCF_030028105.1). Taxonomy (NCBI): domain Eukaryota; kingdom Metazoa; phylum Chordata; class Chondrichthyes; order Myliobatiformes; family Myliobatidae; genus Mobula; species Mobula birostris. The sequence goes on along the minus strand of NC_092379.1, from coordinate 103,191,851 downwards.
AAACCCCCTATTGTTGCTTCGTCATTGTTGGCTGTAGGATATGCTAACTGGCTTCCAGTGCCTATGAATGCCTCTGCTTCCCCATCTCCTATTCCTTTTGCTCACTGTGATCTCAAACTGCCCCCTCCCACATCCACGTCTTTTCATTTGTTACTGCATCCATTGTCTGATTTTGTCACTGTAAAGAACCTTGAGATGTTTTCCTCATTTCAAGGATAGAATGCAAATGCAAGTTGTTGATAATGGTATTTGGTGGCTCTGAGCTCTTCAAATATTTATAGCTAACAGAAAAACAGCAGAATTTCATGTTAATAGATTCTTGCTGGCAACACATTCCCATCCATCTTGTATCTGCTCATGCCTGCATGTCATGTAGTAGTCATGATTTCCAATATTGTCTTCTGATGCACCTGAATTTTGAGGATTTTTATTGCAATATAATTTTAAAGTTTATGTTTCATTCCAGACCAACACAGTAAATTTGAAAGAAAATATTTTTTAAGGAAATCTGAATAAAAGCAGAAAATATTGCAATTAATCAGCATGATTTTTTTGGAGAATTGCTTGCAGACAAAATGCCTTTTGTTTATCGGCCCGTAGATATTACCTAACCTCAATATTTTCCAACATTACTGTAAATCAAAACATGATATTGATTTTTATTACTGTACAATGGTTTTATGAGAAAACCTAATCAAATTGTCTTGTTCTTTGTTTTATCATAGACAAGGAGGGGCATGTTGTCATTTTATGGGGTTTTATATTTGGTACCAAATGTGAGATATTCCCATTGGACAGGTGCAGGCATATGTACAAACTTGTTGCATCTGGGGGGTACAGGTTCTCTCAGTGGATTGTTGTTATAGTATAATGGGAACATAATGGGAACATTGTTGTTATAGTATAATTGGATTCTGATAAAACATAGAAGGATTTATTCCTGTGTTTGGAGTAAGGGTGGTAAAGCTACTTGCATCTCTTAGCTCGTATAAATATTGTCCTGGGGGAGGATCTTTTCAAGTAATAGTACATTAGCTCGTTAAATTATAATCGAAATTTTATGGATGATCATTAATACAGGTGGCTGAAGATACTGAAATCAAAATCATTGATGTTCTTCTGGCTGCTCATGTTTCGTGGCTACTTGAGATCTACATTAAATTTCATGATGTTTCCTGCTCCCCGAGTTCCAGCCTCTGATGCTCCTGCCAAGTGTATGAAAAAGACAGTTGAGCTCCTCTAGTTGCAGGTTCTTTTGTGACCTGGTGACAGTTAAGGGATTCAGGCTAGCTAGTAAGGCAAAGTTTGCAATCAGCCGTGCTTGTCTTTTGTTCAGATCTGCTCAGTACAACATACCTAACGCAATGCTACTCAATTGCTTAAACCTATGGTTGGTCTGGAATGGTTTCATCTGTTACTTTTTTTCTATAATGTTGTCATTTCAAACATTTCCCTTTTTAAATCTTGTAAACCTGGTGATGCAGTGACTTTAAGTTGAGAAAAAAAACATACTTCTTCTGTGGATACCACGTGCGAATGTTGACTTCTGTAAACCAGTAGTTGGAGTGGGTATGGTTGAGGCAGATAAAGGGTTCCTGTGTAGGTTCCTAGATTGAATTGGCACTGAATTGGTTGAAATCTCTCCACAGAGTGAAGGAGATCATTAATACCAAAGTATTGGTTGTTAAAATGTTTTTTGTCCTTTTTACTATATTTTAAAATGTAGTAATTATATTCAGCTATCAAAATCTTCCTGGTATTGAAATTTCATTTGCTCTTGCAAAGGTTTAATTTAGAAGATTATTTGAGACAGCGCATGGCCTGAAGCATTTAAGTGATTTGGGGGTATGTAGTTATTAGAGCCTGGGCATTGCTAATTATCTGACTATGGTTGGAAAATAATAGTCAATGTGTGCTGGGCTGTTCTACTATTTGAAGGGCTATTTGTTTACATTGTGAACTCTTCAAATTGACCATAGATTCCAGTTGTAGGCATACAACATCAGAAATACATTATTCGTTATGCAAATATCACAAGCATTATGTGGGCACAACTAGTTTCAGTGTAGTCTGTGCCTAAATGAGATGCTGGAAATGAAAGGTTGAACATATGTTTTGGGTTTTAATCAATCTTTCAGTACTAAAGCATTAGTTGGTGATGGGGAACATTGATCTTACCTGCCTGGCTGTGTAAAATTTGAAACTGGGTGGCTATCTGTAGGAAATGGGATGGTACAGAAGTCAAATACACTTGTTTCTGGCGGGTGGCTTACCACGTCACTGCTTATCCATATTTACAACATGTTTTGCATGAATGATACATCCATTTGTCCTCCTGTGTCCTCCATCCTCTTCTCCTTCACAGTCATCCAGAACCAAGCGTAAAAAGAGCTTCCTCTTGTCTCGAAAGCTTGCCTTCTACAAGAGCAAAGAGAATATTGTGCAGGAGCACACAGGTGACCATGACCGTAAGTAACTGTGTAGGTTTACATGAATTCTGATTAGAGGGAACAGCGTGCTTTAACCATTAATGTTACATGCCTGTACTATGGTTCCAGTGTTCTGATCGGGGCCCCAGCAGTTCCACACTTGAGTATAGTTTTGCAAAATGTTACAAGGAACAGATAAGCAACATTTTCTGCGAATTAAATTAATGCTTTATTTTATCAAACAGTTTCCAAACGTTGCCAGCATATGGACAATCTGTGTAATCTGTTTCGACATGAACACAATTTCAAATTGACATCCTTGCAATTGTATACCAGTTAAGACTACTGACATTCATATCACTAGCTGCAGTGGTCCCGATAGCTGTCTCTATTCTGCTCTTTCACTGCAGGTCCAGCTGTTAATTGACTGCTTTCCTCTGTTTCTGTATCTCTGTTTCTGTACTATTTCTAATTTTTTGCTATCCGGTGATTGGATCCAGGAGTTCCCTGGATTGAGTGATGACTATTACGGGATGAAGAACCTGAGTAAGTGAGAGACTAGCATTTGTGAATGTAAACATCACAAACATCTAAGTTTGAAAATCTGTGCTAATTCAACACTTCATTTTCTCACTTCCACTGTCACCTCAAGTAATTTTATTAACTCTTCCAATGCCAGGTCAGGTTTTCCTTCATCATATCATCTCCAATATGTAGATACCTTCTTATGATTTGAGTTAGTTGAAATTTTTTTTTGCTGTTCAGTTACACCATAAATACTCCATGGAACAATTGCACTGTATATATAATGCTATCTAGATCACAAAACACATTACAGTGTACTTGGGATTTATTTGCAAAATATACAGTATACTGATTTCATTAAAAATATAAGTTCTTGTGATGTATAGTTGTCTACAATTTATACAACGAAAGCTGAAAATTGAACAAGTTACTGTTTTGGTTTCATGGATATTCTTGTTGGCAGATTACTTGCTGTGGGTACTTGCATGTGCTGGATGAGTCATCCGGTTCCCTTTGGGTTGAAAGTGGAGTTAACCAGGGAATAGTCATTGTTGGACACCAACAACTCACCGAGAAAGATACACAGGAGCGAAATTAACTTCATCTGACTCCGGATGGAATTACGGATGAAGCTAGATTTTAGAACATAGAACACTACAGCACAGTACAGGTGCTTCTGCTCATGATGGTGTGTCGACCTTTTAACCTACTGTAAGATCAATCTAACCACTCCCTCATACAGAGCCCTCCATTTTTTTTTTATCATCCGTGTGCCTATCTAAAAGTTTCTTAAATGTCCCTGATATATCTGTCACTACCACCACCCTGGCAAGGCGTTCCATTCACCCACCACTCTGGTTTTTTAAAAAAATCTTCTGTACTAAGCCATCAGCCTTTGGCAATGAAGTGTGCCTGTTCCTTGTCCTCTCTCTATGGCTAGGAATAGCCAGGATCCTTTTTGTTTTTACATTTGGGGTCCATTACTGACACCAGGATAGAGAGAGCTGCCAAGGGCCAACAGAGTCCTACAACATTGAGAATCAGGTGTTAATCTTTGATCAGCATGTTCTTTAAGCCCACATGAAAATATTCAGTGTGAGCATTGTGCAGGAAGCTACCATGGTACATTGTAATCACAATTCTATTACAAAGACAATTGGTCCATCTGTTGTTTACTCCTTTATAACTTGCAGCTCTAGCACATTCCTTTTAATTTTACAGAGTGTATGACATCCAACACCAGTGACAGTGAAAGCAGCTCCAGTAAGTATTCTTCATCTGTTGTTCAACCCCTTATTGGAGTTCATTTATATCCAAAGTCTTAGGTGATGTAGCCAGTCCAGAAATTCAGGACACACACAGCCTTATGCAACTCTTCATTTATTGCCCCTTATCTTTGATTCTTTCTCTCAGCCCTGTCCCTAAACACTAACCTGACCCATAACTCCCCCCACCGTCCTCAAAATCATCCCTACGTACCTAAGAAATCAACTAAGCCTGAGCCATGACCTCAATGGACATCGCAGCTTGGCACCATCTTGAATATATAGGGTTTCGACCTGTAACCGACAATTTCCCCCTCTCCCACCACCACTAAGGTGCTGCTCGACCCATTGAGTTCCTCCAGCAGGTTGTCTGTTGCTGTAAAAAAAAGTTTTATTTAGAGTAATTGGGGTTGAAGAGAGAGGGGGCTTTCAAATGGATAGCTGACAACTGCAAATTATCTGGTTGGATCAGTATTTCTAACCTGAAATGCCTGAAATTCAAGATGCTGTTGTTTACTGTTTTAATTTATTTCGTGATTTGCCATATATTACACATTTAACAAAGACTCCACCCACAGAGCTTTAATCTTCATTCAAATGATGAATTCTCAGGGACAACTCTATGAGCAATCCTTTCCTATTCCAAATACTTTAGTTGAATAGGTGGAAAGCTTAAGTTTCTTGTGAGTAAGAAATTGATGAAGGAAGAGCAGCGGGTGATGAATTGGTGAAAATGATGTCAGCTGTTCATAATGCTTTCCTTTTTTCCTTATTTCAGAGGGTCAGGATGATACTGTTCTATCCTATGAGGCAGTAACACGCCTGGAGAGTAAGTAAATCATTTTTGGACGTTTGTATTTTTAATACTCTGCATCATAAGGAATGGGATGAGTTGAATAGCTCTACTTAAGAACCAGCATGATGGAGTGCAGTTTTAAATCTGATAAGTTTTGTGATAATTGAATAAGAGTGTTGATAAGTCTACAGTGGCTCTAGAAGACCGGTTCTCACCACCTCCTCAAAGACAACTAGGTTGGTGAGCAATTGTTACTCCTAATGATGTTCTCAAAATCAATATTTTTGCCAATATTGAAGAAAGGTGATCTGGCAGAGTGTGGAAATTATCATACAATCACTCTCATTCCTCGTGCCAGCAAGATTTTACTAAAGATCATTCTGAAAAGGCTTCAACCTTATTTAGAGCGGGAACATCCTGAAGTGCAAGCTGGTTTCAGGAAAGGAAGGGAAACAAGAGACATCATTGCAGATGTGGGATGGATTTTCAAAGACAAAAGAATACCAGAGGGACATCTATATGTGCTTTATCGACTACAGCAAGGCCTTCAACTGTGTCGACCATGATAAACTGTGGGTCACATTAAGACATATGGCAGTACTGGAACATTTGATCGTCCTTATGCGCAATCTTTATATCAATCAAGAAACTGCAGTTCAAATGCATTAGGGAGAAACAAAATGGTTCAGGATCTGTAAGGGGGTATGACAAGGCTGTATTCTTTCTCCCTGCCTGTTTAATTTGTATGCCAGACAAATCTTCAGAGAGGCAGGAGTATATAAGAAGAATCAAGGGGGGAGAATTGGTGGCAGAATCATCAATAGCCTTCATTATGCTGATGACAAGACAAAGCTGGCTGAAAATGAAGAAGACCTGAAACAACTGCAAACCAACATCAGAACATAGCCTCAAAATGGGTCTGCACCTTAACTGAAAAAGACTAAGATTATGATGACTGGCAGTACTACTGATTTCAGTCTCGATGAAGAGGAATTGAAGTGGTTGACAGTTTCACTTTACTTTGATCAATAATTAACATCAAAGCGGTCAAGAAATCCAATGAAGAATGGCCCCTGGCAGAGTAGCCCTAAAGGATTTAGGGAAGATCCTTGGGAACAGGAATCTATCTCTATATACAAAATTTGACTTGTGCAGGCAATGGTGTTCTCAACGACATTATGTGGATGAGAAAGCTTGGCGGTGAGAAAGAAGGATTGGAAGCATATCAATGCCTTTGAACTGTGGTGCTGGTGAAAAATATTATACAACTTGTGGACTTCTCACAGAACAAATAAATCATTCTTCATCAAGATCAAATCGAGTCTGGATGCTCAAATGGCAAGACTCCACCTATCGTACTTTGGGCACATCATGAGAAGCAACAGCTCCCCAGGAAAAGATACCATGCTTGGCAAGGTGGAAGAAGGAAGGTCACTGATCAGATACATGGACACAATAAGGACAGCTATGAACATAACATTATCTACATTGAGCTGCCTTTGCAAGGATCAAAGTTCATTTAGGGCAACTATCCATAGGGTCGTCAAGAGTCGGCGATGACTCAGTGGCTCTTAACAACAACAACAACAACAACAACAACCTGTCTGCTTGTATTCGTTCTTCAGGACCTCATCCCTTTTCCTACCTATGTCATTGGTACAAATATGTACCACACCATCTGGCTGCTTACCCTCCCCTTAAGAATTCTGTGACTAAATCTGCGATGTCCCTGACTTTGGCATCTGGGAGGCAACGTATCATCTGGATATCTCATTCACTTCTCCTAACTGTTGAATCCCCTTCACCTTCCACCTTCCCTTCTGAGCCTCACAGCCAGACTCAGTTGGAGAGGCCTGGTCCCCGTGGCTTCTCCCTGGTTGGTCACCCCAATGTTATCCAAAGTGATATACCCTATTATTGAGGGGAATGACCTCAGGGGTACTCTGCACTGTCGTCCTATTTCATTTTCCTCTTCAGACAGTCACCAAGCTACCTGCCTCCTGCAACTTAAATATGACTGCCTCCAGAATGATCTGCTGGTCACCCAGCTCCAGTTCCCTCACACAATCTGTAAGGAGCAACACCCAGATGCATTTCTCACAAATGTACTGATCAGCAACACTGAAAGTCTACCAAATTTTCCATGCCCTGCAAGAGGAGAACACCACTGTCCTGGGATTCACTCTCTCTGCTCTAGCTAGGTACTAATAAAGAAAGAAACAGAAACCTTAACTTAGCCTTTTCTCACTGAAGCCTTGAGTGATATGGGCCAAATATGGGAAAATGAACTAGTTCAAATAGACAACTCGGTTGGCATTGCTCAGGTGAGCCAAATGGCCTGTTCTTGACTGCCTTACTCTCTGATTCTAACCTAGAATCAGAATAGAATAGATCCTGTATAGAAGATGCTGTTGAGTGCAGTTAATCCATTCTGTCCCTATTAGAACATTCCTGTCAGTCCCGACTATATCTTTTCCACACTACAAAGAAATGAATTATCCATCAGAGATGGATTATTTTATTCAATACCTGACCAGTGGCCAATCCAATATTTTCTAAATGTGTAAAAGACAGCAAGCTGCAAATACAAAAAGAAATAATAAATAAATAAATAAGCAATAAATGTCAAACATGAGATGAGTCCTTGAGAGTGAGGTTGTGGGAACAGTTCAGTGATGGGGCGAGTGAAGTTATCCCCTCTGGTTCAAGAGCCTGATGGTTGAGGGGTAATAACTGTTCCTGCACCTGGTGGTGTGGGTCCTGAGGCTCCTGTACCACCTTGATGACAGAAGTGAGAAGAGAACATGGTGGGGATCATTGATAATAGATGCAGCTTTCCTGTGACAGTGCTCTGTGTAGGTGCGCTCAGCGGTGGGGAGAGCTTTGCATATGATGTACTGGGCTGTATTCACTATTTTTTGTAGGCATTTCCGTTCAAGCACATTGGTGTTTCCATACCAGGCCATGGTGTAACCAATCAATACACTCTCCACTGCACATCAAGGGAGATTATCAGACTTTTACATGGCATGCTGAATATTTGCAAACTTCTAAGAAAGTAGAGGTGCTGCTGTGCTTTCTTCATAATGGCAGCTGCATGCTAGACCCAGGACAGATCCTCTGAAATGATATTACCGATGAATTTAAAGTTGCTGACCCTCTGTTAAGTCCTTACTAAACATCCATATGGATAATACCATCTCTAACTTTGAAAAGCTTCCCCGTTACAAAGCAAATTAGTATTCACTTACCTTGTTGTTATGCATGTCCTTACAGAAGTGTCATAGTTACCATCTGTTTAATGCTGGCATCAATTTCATCATCTTTATTTATCAGTGAGTAAAATGCATTGAAAATCAACTTTTTACCTTGCAAGTGAATGGCTGCAAAAATAGACAAGTAGTACAACTTTTGAAAGGAATCACTTCGTCAGGTGATAATGACTGTTACAGAGTCATAGAACACTACAGCACAAAAACAGGCCCTTCAGCCGACCTAGTCCATACTGAAATATTAGTCTGCCTAATTCCATTGACCCACAGCCAGACCATAACCTTCAATACTCCTCACATCGACGTACTTATCCAAATTTCACTTAAATGTTAAACTCAAGCCCGCATCTATTAGTTCCACTGACAGCTCACTCCAACTCCTGTCATCCACAGGGTGAAGAGGTTCCCTCCCTGCCCTCCCATGTTTCCCTTGAACATTTCACATTTCACCTTTCACCCTTAAGCTATGGTGTCTAGTTGTTGTCTCACCCAACCTCGGTGGGAAAAAACTGTTTGCACATACCTCTCATAATGTTTTGTACATGTACCAAATCTCCCCTCATTTTTCTACACTCTAGGGAATAAATTCATAACCTATTCAACCTTTCCCTATAACTCAGGTCCTCAAGTCCTGGTAACATCCTTGTGTATTTTCACTGCACTCTTTCAATCTTATTGGCATCTGTCCTGTAGGTAGATAACCAAAACTGCACACAATACTACAAGTTAGGCCTCATCAGTGTCTTATATAACTTCAGCATAACATCCCAACTGTTGTACTCAGCTCTTTGTTTTATAAAGATCAATGTGCCGAAAGCTTTCTTTACAATCCTATCTATCTGTGACACCAGTTTCAAGGAATTATGGATCTGTGTTCCCAGATCCCTCTGTTCCACTGTACTCTGCAGTGCCCTACCGCTCACTGTAAGCCCTGCCCTGATTTACCCTCCCAAAGTGCAACACCTCACACTTGTCTGCATTAAATTCCATCTGCCTTTTTTTTGTTTAGCCTTTTTCACTAGCTGCCCAGGGTCCAGCTGCAAGCTTTGATAGTCTTCCTTGATGTCCGCTACACCCCAAATCTTGATGTCATCTGTTGATCCAGTTAGCCACATTATCATCTGGATTATTGATATAGATAACAAATAACAGTGGAGCCAGCACCGATCCCTGTGGCACACCACTAGTCACAGGCCTTCCGTCATAGAGGCAACCATCTAGGATCACTCTCTGGCTTCTCCCCGCAAAGCCAGTGTCTAATCCAGTTTACTACCTCAACTTGAGTCCCAAGCGAATGAAACTTCTTGACCAACGTCCCATACAGAACCTTGTCAAAGGCCTTGTTAAAGTCCAGCATCCACTGCCTTGCCTTCATCAACTTCCCTGGTAGCTTCCTCAAAAGACTATAAGATTGGTTAGACTAATCAGTCCGTGTCTTTCCAAATACTTATATATCCAGTCCCTTAGAATGCCTTCCAATAACTTACTACTGATGTCAGGCTCATCAACCTATAATTTTCTGGCTGATTTTTAAGAGCCGTTCTGAAACAATAGAACAACATTAGCTGTCCTCCAATCCTTCAGCACCTCATCTGTGGCTGGGGGCATTTTAAATACATCTGCTGGGGCCCCCGGATCTTCTGCACTAGCTTCCCACAAGGTCCAGGAGAACTCCTTGTCGGGCCCTGTGGATTTATCCACCCCAATTTTCCTCAAGAGCAAACACCTCCTCCTCTATAATTTGTATACGGACCATGATGTCACTACTGCTTTGCTTTACTTCTATAGACTCTGTGCCTGTCTCCTGAGTAAAATAGTTGCAAACAATCCATTTAAGATATCTCTATTTCTTTTGGGTCCATGCTTCATTGACCAGTCTGATCTTTCAGAGGACCAATTTTGGCCTTTGCCATCCTTTTGCTCTTAATATAATCTGTAGAAGCCCTTGGGATTCTCCTTCATCTTGTCTGCTAGAGCAACCTCACGTGTTTTAGCCCTCCTGATTTCCTTCTTGAGTATTCTCTTGTATTTCTTATACTCAAATGCCTCATTTGCTGCTCCTTGCCTATCTCCTCCGTTTTCTTAACCAGGGCCTCAGTATCTCTTGAAAACCAAGGTTCCCTAAGCCTGTTATCCATGCCATTCATTTGACAGGAACTTACAAACTTTACTCTCAAAATTTCACTTTTGAAAGCCTCCCACTCACAAGTACACCTTTGCCAGATCTTTTGTCTTTACTAGATTGTTTCTGATCCCATCAGAATTGGTCTTTCTCCAATTTAGAATCTCAGACAGAGGACCATCGGTAATTATCTTGAAACTAATGGCATTATGATCACTAGATGCAAAGTGTTCCCCTACACAATCTTTTGCCACCTGCCCTGTCTCATTTCCTAATAGGAAATCTAGTATTGTACTTTCTCTAGTTGGGACCTATATGTACTAATAAAGGATTGAGTCCTAACCTCATCCACCTTTCCTACATTACTCCTTGCATTGATGTCTACCTTTGTATGTATGCTTAACAACATCGTTCCCAACAACCACTCCACTATCTGTTCTGGCGCTCTTGTTCCCATCCCCCTGTAACTGGAGTTTAAACCTGACCCCAACCCCTTCTGTACAGGTCCCACCTTCCCTGGAAGAGAGTCCAATAATCTGTAAATAGAAGCCTTCCCTCCTACACCATCTTCTTAGCCATGTGTTATACTGTATGATCTTCCTATTTCTAGCATCACTAGCGTGTAGCACAGATAGCAATCCCGGGGTCATAATCCTGTCCTTTAACTTAGCACCTAACTTCCTGAACTTTCTTTGCAGGACCTCGTCACCCTTCCTACAAATGTCATTAGTACCGATGAAGACTATAACCCACCCTGTCCACCCTCCCACTTAAGAACTCTGTGAACTGACATCCGAAATGCAACAGACCATCTACGATTCTTGTTCTTGTTCACAGAACCTTCTGTCTGCTCCCCAAACCAATGAATCCCCTATCACTACAATTCACCTCTCCTCCCCCTTCTCTTCTGAGCCAAACTTAGTGCCAGAGACTTGACAGCTGTGACTTTCCTCTGCAGGCCATTCCCCCACCCCCAAACAATATACAAAGCAATACCTTTTGTTGAGGGGAATGACCACAGGGATACTCTGCACTAACTACCTATCCCCTTTCCCCGTCCCGACATTTATCCAGTTACCTATATCCTGCTGCTTGGTTGTAACCTGTTGATCAACAGCTCAGCCTCCTGAATGATCCAGAGTTCATCCAGCTCCAGTTCCTTAACATATCTGAAAGAAGCTGCAGCTGGATTCTCTTCTTGCAAGTGTAGTCATCAGGAATACTACCTTCCCACGCCATGCAAGAGGAGCATTCCACTACCCTGCCTGGCATCTCTACTGCTCTAACTATGCAATAAGAAAAATGAAGCAGAACTGTCCACTCCTCCCTCGCTGAAGCCTCTATGTTCTTTAATGTCTTTTCACATAAATCAATGAAGTCAGCACAACTGGTGTAGGAAATCAATAACTTCAAGGCCATCTGCATTTGCACTGATTTTAAACTAGCTTGAATGTAAAGTTTGCTTGCAATGTTGTTTAAGAGAAGACACAATGCAGCAAACAAGAAGATTTGTTCAAATTGATGAGAAAAGAAAGGGAGAAGGTTACCCAACTAAAAGTACTATGACCTCCACCAGCAGAGACTTTCACTGCATACATTTCCAGGTTATCATGACAGGAATTTCTGATGCAGAGTCTCATCCTTAAACACTGACAGTTCCTTTTCCCCACAGATATTGCACTGAGTTCCTTCAGCATTTTTAGCTCATTTCGTGTTGTTGTGTCTAAAAATCCTGTTGTTGTAGAATGAAGAAGTTTTTTCTTTTGATAAGTCCTTGAAGAAATGCTTTTATTTTCACAATACCAGCACTTAGCGTCACTTCCTAACTATGTAGGCAGATAAAACATTAAGAATACCAAAATCTGCGAATCTAGCTCATTAGCGAGCAGAATAACGAAAGTGTTGCGGAGTTGCAGACTAACATGGGGAGTGGGCTCTTGCTGCGGTCTGCTACAACCACTCAGAAGCAGTGGGCATGAACACGTAAGTGCAGTCAGCACGCTGGTATTAAAGCGAGACATAAAGTGGATCACTCCAGGCCCACACTCCTGTCGATTCTAGTAGCTTACGTCCATTCGCTGGAAGATAAACTGGATTTCGTGCATCTGCATCTGAACCAGTGGGAGATGAGTCACTGTTGCACAGTTGTCCTGACAGCAACATGGCTTCAAGACATGATTTCAGACTCAACGATCCAGCTAGAAGACCTAATCTCCTTTCAGAAATGCTATGACCTCCAGTAAGATCAGTATGGGAGGTCTTTATCTCTACATCAATAAGGACTGGTGTATAATGGCACACTGTTTGCCACAGGTAAAGTTTATAATGGTGAAGAGCAGGCCCTTCTACTTACCAAGGAAGTTCCCTGCTATTGTGATTATTGCTGTTTACATCCCCCTGTGTTGGTGCTGGAGAAGTGCTACAGGAGCTGTGCAGTACAATCTGCAAACTTGAAGCTGCTCAACCCGATGGTGTCTTCATTGTTCCTCGTGACTTCAGTCATGCCAACTTAAAAACAATCCTGCCAAATTTCTACCAGCACGTCAACTTTGCAACCAGAGGAGAGGATGTATTAAATCTGTTTTATACCAACACTTGTGGACCCTACAAAGCTAACCCCACCTTCACCTCAGATATTCATACCACATAATCCATTTTGCAATCTCTGCATAGACGACTGGTTTAACGAGTCAAACCAGTTCACAGTGAGACCAGGACCAGGCCAGAAGGTGACATCTCTGTGCTGCAGGACTGCTTTGAAATAACAGGCTGGAGCATATTCAGGGAGGCAGCTACTGATGATCATCATGTCAACATTGATGAATATTCAGGATCAGTGACTGGCTACATAAGAAAATGCATTGAGGAAGTTGCCATGATTAAACACGACACTGCCAAGGTAAACAAGAAACCTTGGCCAACTGCAGACGTTTGTGCACTGCTTAAGGATCAGGACACTGCCTTCAGATCAGGGGACAGGGTAACACTAAGGTCAGCAAGGGCCTCACTCTCCTGTGCCATCAGGAAGGCAAAGCACGAGTGCGCAGATGAATCCACAGATGCCTTTGTGACTCCAGGGACATGCAGTGCATGTGGCAAGATATACAAACCATAGTGAATTTCAAGTCCACCCTATGTGTCAGTGACAGCGATGCCTCCCTTCTTGATAGGCTGAGTGCTTTTCATGCACGATTTGACCAATTAAGTGATGTGACATCGAGGATAGCCCCTGCTCTTCCTGAGGAACAGGCACCTTTTCTGGCCGCAGCCAAGGTAAGGTGTACCCATGCAAAGCTGCAAGGCGCACAACGTAGCTGGTTAGATGCAAGGAACTATGCAGCCCAGCTAGCCAAAGGTCTTAGTGACTACTACTACTACGTCGACTCAGGCCTAGGGGGCCGGCGTCGGTCTTAATGAACATCTTCAGTATTTCTCTGAAACAGTCGACTGTCCTTGCAGGTTTTAAGGCAGCCAACATCATTCCGGTGCCCAAGAGGGCCTAAATGATTTCTATCCAATGACACTGACTTCAACAGTCATGAAGCGCTTTGAGAGGCGGGTAGTGGATTCTATAAAGTCCTACCTTCCAGCTACATTGTTCCTTTTCCAGTTCACCGACCACTAGAACCGGTGCACTGATGATGCCATTGCCTCGGCCCTCCACTGTGTCCTGTCCCACCTAGAAAACGAGCCCTCATGTACCAGGATGTTGTTCATTGACTCCAGCTCGACATTTAACATGATCATCCCTCAGAGGCTGGTGGGTAAGCTGTGCTTGTTGGGACTCAACACCCCTCTGTATAACTGAATCTTGGACTTCTTGACAGAAAGACCTCAGTCAGTCTGAGTAGGCAGCTCCATCATGCTGGAGAGAGGGAAGGGTCCAACGTTCCTTGATGTGCACAGTTCCAATAAGGCTTAGGGTCCAACCTTCCTTGTTGTGCACAGAACAGATGATCTGACCTGGAACTAGAACACCAGCTCACTAGTCAAGAAGGCACAGCAGTGTCTACACTTTTTAAGGAAGTTGAGGCGTGCAAGGCTCTCCATACCCCTTCTAACAACTTTCTACAGGAGCACCATCGAGAGTGTCCTGCCTGGCTGCATCATTGTGTGGTACAGAGGCTGCAGAGCAACAGACCACAAGACCCTACAGAGGACAGTAAAAACCAGTGAGTTCTCCTCCCTCTAATTGTGACATTTACCAGGAGTGATCAGACAAAGGGCCCAGAGCATTGTTGAGTATCCCTACCACCTATTCTACAATCTTAGACCAACTACCATCAGGAAAAAAGGTAAAGAAGCATCAGGGCTAGGGCTGCCAGGCCAGGTAAGTTTCTTCCCTCAGGCTGTGAAATAATGGGGGTATACCTGGATGTCAGACTTGAGTAGAGCACGAAACAGAGGTTGTGTATAAGAAGGGCCAGAGTCACCTCTACTTCCCGAGGAGACTGAGGTCCTTTGGAGTATGTAGGCCTCTCCTTCCCATGTTCTACCAGTCTGTTGTTGCCAGTACAATCTTCGATGTGCTGGTGTGATGGGGCAATGGCATCAACGTGGGTGATACCAACAGGCTCAATAAACTGATTAGAAAGACTGGCTCTGTTATAGGAGTCAAACTGGACCCAGTGACAGAACAAAGGACCCTATGGAAAATCCTAGCAAGGTTTCTCGCCCTCCGATGCCACCTTAGCTGAACAGAGCACTTGTAGTAATAGACTAAGACAACTGTGCTGCTCCAAAGAGCACTATGAGGTCATTCTTACCCTCGGCCATTAGGCTTTATAATCAGTCAACCTATGGGGAAGTGATGAATCCCTCCTTTGTGGTAACTTGTATTTTTATTCTTTCTTAGTTTTCTTATAATATTTTCTATATCTGTGCACTTGAAATGCTCCTGTGACACTGTAATTTCCTTTGGGATTAATAAACGATCTCCCTATCTGATGAATGCCCTGCCACTATCAAGGTCTCATCACTAAGACAACAAACTTTGCTGTTTACCTGTGCTGCGCTTTAATACATGCAATTTGAATTATGCTTTATTAACATATTTTAATATATTATTTTGGTTTATGTGTTGTGTATGATATATATTATGTGGGCACACCGTGGTGCAGAGGAATGTGGTTTTATATGGTTGTATATATGT
The DNA here is from genome assembly GCF_030028105.1 of Mobula birostris. Classification (NCBI taxonomy): domain Eukaryota; kingdom Metazoa; phylum Chordata; class Chondrichthyes; order Myliobatiformes; family Myliobatidae; genus Mobula; species Mobula birostris. The sequence continues at coordinate 103,176,290 of NC_092379.1, read as the reverse complement.
ACAAATGACAATAAACTTGTGTAAACCACATTGGTGGATCTGGTGTTGCATATTATACTCTACTCCACACAAGGATGGCAGATTTCATTCCCTGAACGAATTTGTTAACCAGTTGAACTTTGATGACAGTCAAGCAGTTTCATAGTTAGTGTTGTGCCCTTTTTAAAAGAAAATCTAGCTTTTACTTCATTACTTGAATTTGCATTCCTCGCTGCCACTGAGAGATTCGACCTTGTATTTGTGCATCAGAGCACTAGCTGATATTCCAGGAGCACAATGACAACTTGCTATTCATGCTGTTTGACATTAATTATATGATTTATTCAATAAGTACTGCTTGAATCTTTTGAATCTTTGAAGTAAGCCAGTTATAGTCCCTGTGATGCTCGTAGAATTCTCACTAGAAGAAGCCTTTTTCAAAAAAAGAAGAATAGATTTGGGCTGTGAGCATCTCTGGCAGAACTGTCCTACCCTAGTTGTGCTAAGGAGATGGTCAGCAGCTTTTTCCTTCAACCACTACAATTTTTTTTGATGAGAAGTTTTGACCAATACAGTAATGGAAGTCATAACAGCCAAAAATAAAAGTGCTTGATCTTGTCAGATCTCAGAAGCTAAGCAGGCTCAGGCCAGGCTGGTATATGGATGAGAAACGGCTTGGAAATGCTAGGTACCATTGGTGGCACAGAGTTGCAGCTTGTAGAGATGATGCATTGTAGCTCCAACCACCACAAGGTGATTCTGGCATAAAGTGCTGTATTTTGAGGAGATTGCACATCTTCCCTGTGAATGTGAATTCTCTTCACTTCCCTCCCACATCATAAAGTTGGTCAAATTGGTCGGTGTAAATTGCCCCTAGAGATTGTGGAAGAATTTGAGCGGAATCTGATGCCATTGTGAGAATATAACTGGATTAGCATAAATGGGTGCTTAAGCGGCACAACTCGGATTTTTTCTGTGATGTAGTGAATAAATCTGTGCTGGTTGGAGAGGAACTTGGAAGTAGTGCTGTTTCTATATATCTCCAGTCCTTGTCGTTATAATAGAGGTTGCAGGTTTGTGAAAGTTTCACATAAAGGTCTTGCTGCAGGTTATTTACATGGTGTGTATGGAACATGGGCTGCTTGATTACATTCTTTGATATAAATGTTGGTCTCTATTCATGTTTTTAAAATTTCAGTTCATTATGCTCGACCAATAATAATTCTGGGACCAATGAAGGACAGAGTCAATGATGATCTGATCTCTGAATTCCCAAATAAGTTTGGTTCCTGCGTACCTCGTGAGTACTCTGAATTCTGATCTTATAAGTGCTGTTAAACTAACTTTTGTATTTGTTATCCTGGAACTTTCCAGTTTTGGACTGTTAGTCTTAAAGAGGAATCGGTTTTCTATTCCTTGGCCATAGATGGTTGAAATCTAAATTTGAGAGAAATATAATTCCTCTATTCATATATTGTGAAAGTACTAATCTACTCAAGACTATGTAATTACTAAAAGTTATTGCAGTCAATTGGTTTGCCACTATGCTTCTGTGAAATTAATCTTATAATAAAAACAGTTATAAGAACATTTTTGTCCGGACATTAAAGCAGTGGAGAAAATGTCCCAAAATACACAGATCAGTCAGCTGAATAGTGTATAATGAAGGACCTCTAGTGGCCAAATCCTGATAGATATGTCAATGTAATTTACTGGGATTCGCATTAGGATGAGTATGTTTGTCCCAATTAAGCTGCTGCCACAATTAGTTGAAGTTTCATGGAAATAGTTAAAAAGGTATTAAAAAAAAGGACAAACTGAATAACAAATTACAATTTATAAGACCAAAAGACATAAGAGCAGAATTAGGCCATTTGGCGCATTGAGTCTGCTCTTCCATTCAGTCACGGCTGATCCTTTTTTCCCCTCCTCAGCCCCACTCCCCGGCCTTCTCCTTGTAACCTTTGATGCTGTGTCTAAGCAAGAGTCATTTTCTGCCTTAAATTCACCCAATGACCTGGCCTTCACAGCTGCCTCCACATTCTACAAATTCACCACCCTCTGGCTAAAGAAATTTCTTTGCATCTCTGTTTTAAATGGATGCCCCTCTATCCTGAGGCTATGCCCTCTTATCCTAGATTCCCGCATCATGGGAAACATTCTTTCCACATCTACTCTGTCTAGGGTTTTTAACATTCGAAAGGTTTCAATGAGATCCCCCCCTCATCCTTCTAAATTCCAGTGAGTACAGAACCAGAGCCATCAAACATTCCTCGTATGATAACTCTTTCATTCCCAGAATCATCCTTGTGAACCTCCTCTGAACCCTGTCCAGTGCCAGCACATCATTTAGATGAGGAGCCCAAAATTGTTCACAATATTCAAGGTGAGGCCTCACCAGTGCCTTATAAAGCCTAGGTATCACAAATCTGCTCTTGTATTCTAAATCCTTTGAAATGAATGCTAACATCACTTTTGCCTTACTCAACACCAAATGGATGTATAAATTAACCTTTGAGTGTTCTGCACAAGGACTCCCAAGTCCCTTTGCATCTTAGATCTTTGGATTTTCTCCCCATTTAGAAAATTATGATTTAAATGAAATACAGAACAAATTAGAAAACTACCAATACTACTGCAGTACTACAGAATTAGTTCAACCGTGTTGTGTACTTTTGACTGTAAATGAACAAAATCAGTGCAAGCACCTAGTGCAGGATGATGAACTATCTTCATACAAAGCTCTTGATGCCTTGTAATTCTTTGTAGTTTTTAACTTGTTGAAGTAGTGAAATCGTTTCATTTTCACACACTGCCATTTCCAGCATGTCCAAGCCTGAATACTTGAAACCACAGTGAGCAAGACAGTTCTGAATTGTCCTATTGTTTATTTCTTGTGAGCTGCCAGTGGCAAAAGTCACTGCTTCTTGAACACAGACACATGCAACAAATGCTATTTAAAAATTGAGCACTGATGCTAGTTTAAAAACTGTTCAGAAATAGTCTGTCCAACTTAAGTGGCATAGTTATCTAGTAAATGAAGGGAATCTCAGCTATTTTCTCAATTTATTTTTGTTCTTTAAGAGTCGTCCTAAATAAGCGACTACCCCAATTAACTAATGGCCCAATTAACCATAATCCACTGTATCTGATTACCTAGGAGGGAAAAAATCTATTTACTTTTGTTGTCCCGTGTTCTCCCCTTCCAATTTGATATATAAGTGGCACCTATATATAAAAAAAAACATTGTTTTTTTACCCTCTTCCAGACAGCACTTGGAGGCATAAAGATCAGATAAACGTGTCCTCAGTTATGACCACCAGTACATCTCCAAATTTAGTTAACTTATCATTAGTGATTGTGAGTTCTGAAATTCCATCTCTACCCAAATGTGCCCTCACCTGGATCTGATGATCACTTGCCAGCTCTTGTCTCACCCATCCCTCTCACCTTTTTATGCTCAGTCTTGATGTTGGGTCTTGAATTGAAACACAAGTGCCTCCACTGATGCTGCCTGACTTGCTGAGTTCTTTCAGCATCTTTTTTTTGCACCTCCTTAATCATACCTAGTCCTCTATCTTCCTCTAGGATAGGATACTACTTTAAATCTGCCAAATTTAGTGCATGAGAAAGAAATAGAGTAGTTACGTTGAAACTTGGATGAGGAAGTGTAGGAGGGGACTTGGGAGGAGGGTTGATGCTGGCATGGACATAATTGTTCAAATAACCTGATTCGTTTATCTGTATTTTATGTCATTCATAACAAATTAATTTAATCAGCAGCTGTTTTACTTCCACCAGACACCACCAGATCAAGACGTGAAAATGAAATTGATGGGCAAGATTACCATTTTGTAACCTCCCGAGAGCAGATGGAGAAAGACATTCAGGATAATAAGTTCATTGAAGCTGGGCAATATAATGACAATCTTTATGGGACAAGCATTCAATCTGTTAGAGCTGTAGCTGAGAGAGTGAGTACGGTTGAGTGTTACCACAATTTTTTTTTGTCATTGCTAACTTGCAATTGGAATTCACTTTAATCATAAAGCTAATGCCACTAACTGTAAGGAAAATTGCATGGAATACTCTCAGATGGAATATCTTAATTTGTGTTCAGATAAATTCAATTCACTATACCAGTGCAGATTCACTTTGGCAGTGAACAAAAAAAGGTAACATGTTGAGTTAGAGGTACAGCAAAAAGAATTGGAATTAAGCTTGTATATGTGTCCAATACTGTCAGTGGAAACAACATCAATTGTCCCAAGGAAACCTACAGGACCAAAAGCAGAATTATGTATTATACTCCTGGTATCAATTAAAATTATCACTAAACGACATTATTTTCATGAGAAATGTACTTCCTGATGTCTCAGAATGTTCAAAATGTAAATTGCCTGTATAAAGCAAAACATAGAACATAGAAATCTACAACATATTTATAGGCCCTTTGGCCCACAATGTTGTGCCAACCGTGTAACCTACTCTAGAAACTGCCTAGAATTTCCCTATCACATAGCCCTCATTTTTCGAAGTTTCATGTACCTACCTAAGAGACTTGTAAAAGACCCTATTGTATCCGCTTCCGCCACCGCTGCTGGCAGTGAATTCCACACACCCATCATTCTCTGTGTGGAAAAACTTACCTCTGACATCCCCTCGGTACCTATTTCCAAGCACCTTAAAACTCTGCCCCCTCATTTTAGCCATTTCAGCCCTGGGAAAAAGCCTCTGGTGATCCACACGATCAATGCTCCTCATCATCTTATACACCTCTATCAGGTCACCTCTCATGCTTCATTGCTCCAAGGAGAAAAGGCCAAGTACACTCAACCTATTCTCATAAGGTACTCCCGCCAATCCAGGCAACATCCTTGTAAATCTCCTCTGCACTCTCTCTATAGTATCCACATCCTTCCTGGAGTGGGGTGACCAGAAATGAACACAGTACTCCAAATGGGGTATGACCAAGGTCTTGTATAGCTCTTGTATAACATTACCTCACAGCTCTTGGACTCAATCCCACGGTTGATGAATGCCAACACACCATACACCTTCTTAACAACACTGTCAACCTGCGCAGCAGCTTTGAGTGTCTTATCGACACAGACCCCAGGATCTCTCAGATCCTCCACACTGCCAAGATTCTTAATATTTATATTATATTCTCTCTTCAAATCGGACCTACCAAAATGAACCACTTCACACTTATCTGGATTGAAGTCCATCTGCCACTTCTCGCTGTAACCTCTGACAATCCTCCAGACTATCCACAACCTCCCCAACCTTTGTGTTGTCAGAAAACTTACTAACTCACCCTTCTACTTCTTCATCCAGGTCATTTATAAAAATCACAAAGACGAGGGGTCCGAGAACAGATCCCTGTGGAACACCACTGAATACGATCCATCTACAGCCACTCTTTGCCTTCTGTTAGCAAGCCAATTCTGAATCCACAAATCAAGGTCTCCATGGATCCCATGCCTCCTTACGTTCTGAAGGGGCCTTGCATGATATCATTATCAAATGCCTTACTGAAATCCATATATACTACATCCACTGCTCTACCTTTATCAATGTGTTTTCTTACAAAAGATCTGTCATTGTGACTATCAAATATGCTACCAATCATGAGGTAGCACTCTCTGTTCCTTTTATCCTACCCTTTGACATTCTGGACAGCTCCCTCAAAAGCTTCAGTTATCAGAGCCCGCTGCACTAAAACACTTGAGAGTAAAGCTGTACTATTTTATATTATCGTCTGCTGAGCTTTACTGTTATTTTCCTGCTAGTCTTCTGTTGCTGAGATTTCTAGGTTGATCTACATGCTGATCAAAAAGAAGTCCAAGATTGAATCTCTTGATTATGATGTCAAGGAGCCAAATGATACTGCTTCACATGCTTCTGGATCTTACTTTGGATGTGGGGCTAGGTTGGAGTAAACGGGTGGATTCTATGCCTTGATTGCAATCATAGAAATGAATGGCACAGGAGTCAATTCAGCCGACATCTGTGTCAAACAAAACTAGACCATGCAATTCCCACTTCCCAGCTTTTGGTCTGTACCCTCGTAATAGCTCTTCAAAAAGCTCTAAGTACCTTTAAGTGGAATAATGGTCCTTGCTGACACTGTTCATTCAGGCAGTGAGCTCCAGAACCCAATCACCCTTTCCTTTAATTCAGTTAGAAAGGTTTTATATCACCTAATTATGATCTCTCAGCCAAGGAAGTAGCTCCCTCTTTCACTTTTATCTCATTATTCACTACACAATTCCCATGTCATCAGTGTCTTCACATTAATGCTTCAGCAGCATCCACATAAATTTTCAATGAACCCTTCAGTCTGATTACTTTTGTACTGTTGTGACCAGAACTGCACACTATTCTAGTACCTTATATCATTCTAGAATAACTGCTTTTTATATTCTATGCATCAACCAATAAAAGCAAGTTTCCCATGTGCACACTTAACTACTCGTCGTGCTGCACTTAGGTGTGGAGACGTACCTCAATACAAATATTTTTCTACACTTCATAGCAGTTTTACCATTTATCAACAAGGTATTCTCGTAAACACGAGATTCTGTAGATGGTTGAAATCTTGAGCAACACGCACAAAAATGGGGAGGAACTCAGTAATGACCCAAATTTTGTGAAGGTCTTCTCTTGCCTGCTAGCCTCTCAAATTCATTTCCTTGCTTTTTTTTTTCAGAATTAGTTACATTGATTAATATTTGCCTGCACTCAAACATTTTATTCCTCATTATCAACAATATGGCAATTTTGGTATCATTGGCAAATTATCGCATGTAAACCCAAGTGAGTAACATAATATGGTCATAGCCTGGTAGAGTACTGTGGAGGTGCAATGAACATAGCCCTTTAAGTCACTAAACCTCCTGTTGAAAAGTTAACCTTTTTTCAATTTTTTGGATCCACCTTGCACTCTTCAATGCAGATTATAGGTTTTTGCTTTCCCAATCAATATCCATTGTAAGACTTTGTCGAGTTCCATCTTATGATTCCTGTAGACTGCACTTAAAAAGTGCTCCCCACGTCGGCCATCCTTAGTAAATCATTAATAAAGTATAACCCTGCCTCCTTAAATCCAGACAAGGGATTCTGCAGATACTGGAAGTTTTAAGGAACACACACAAAATGCTGGAGAAACTCCAAGTCAGGCAGCATCTATGGAAGGGAATACACATTCAATTGACGTTTCAGTTTAAGACCCTTTATCAGGACTGGAAAAGAAGGTTGGGGGTAGGGGATGGGTGGAAGAGGTAAAGGGTTATAGAAGAAGGAATCTAATTAATGGAAATGGATCATGGAAGAAAGGAGAGGAGGACCTGAAGTTGGTGATGGGCAAGTTAAGAGAAGAAAAGGGATGAGAAGGCAATCAGAATGGGGAATGGAAAGAGAGAGGAAAAATTATCGGAGTTAGATTAATCATGTTCATGCCATTAGGTTGGAAGCTACCCAGACAAAGTGTGAGGTATTGCTGAGTTCCTCTAGTATTTTATGTCTGTTGCTTTTTATATCCATGTTGACTGTCCTTATTTAACCTGTGCCTCTATGTACTAGTTTCTGCTGCTCCTCAGTATTTTTGGAATAATTTGGCTACTAACAGTGCCAGACTAACAGACCTGTGGCAATTTGGTCTGTTGCTTTTTTTTGTTGTTAACAAAGGTACAACATGAATTATCGTTTGGCATCATCCTTGTGGCCAACAGGGTCGGAAAATGATTGTCAGAGATGTATCATTCTATCCCTTGCTTCTTTATGAAACCTGCAATTATATTTATCAGTCACTTAACATACTCTTTGTTTATCAACTACAATATGACAATTCTTCCTCTTTAATTTCAATGCTTGTATTAAGTATTCATTTGAAATCATGCAAGTTTTTTTATGCGAGAAACTTACTACATTTAGTCCTTGTGATCTTCATCATCAGTTTTGATTTTAGAACTCATCATCAGGATGCACAAATTTAATTAACTGAGTGGAACAATATAGTGCTTATCACTTTAATCTAGCTTTACTTTCATAGTGTGATCTTAATTTTTGAATTGCAACCCATTTCATTGATTTTACATAATTGAGGTTATCATTTTTTTCTGTACAGGGAAAACACTGCATCCTTGATGTGTCTGGGAATGCAATTAAGAGGTTACAGCTTGCACTACTGTATTCTATTGCCATTTTCATCAAACCAAAATCTGTTCAATCCCTCATGTAAGTATGAAGTTTTGTCTCTGGCTTCAAGAAAGGCTATTTTAATTCCAGTGTCTTGATTTCTAATTCCATTATCTAAGTTTCATTTATCTGGCTCCAAGGAGTAAAATGGTCAAAGACACATGGGTAGGATTTTTTGAACTATACTCTTCAGTGATGCCTTAACATGTGAAGCTTCCATTTTGTCACAGTTGACAGGTGAAGTTCAGTTACTTCTTGTTCCTTAAGGTTTTTCCTCATGGCTTGGTATTCCTTAATATGAAATTCCTTAATAAGAAACACAAGAGTTTCTGCAGTTGCTGGAGAAACTCAACAGGTCGGGCCACATCTATGGAGGAGAGTAAACAGTTGACGTTTTGGACCAAGGCCCTCCATCAGGACATGGCCGCTTCTAATGCCATGAGGAGGCCAAACTCAGGTTGGAAGAGCAACACCTCATATTCCATCTGGATAGCCTCCAACCTGATGGCATAAGCATCGATTTCTCCAAAGTGGTCATTTCTTCCCCCTCCCTCCCCCATCTAACCCCTTATCTTTTCATCTGCCTGTCACCGTCCCCTGATTTCCTTTCCTCCATGGTCCACTGTCCTCTCCTGTCAGATTTCTTCTTTGGCCCTTTACCTTTTCCACTTACCCCAGCTTCTTGCTTCATTCCCCCTCCCCACTTGGTCTGCTTGTACTCTTCCTGTTCTGGCTTCTGTCCCCTTTCTTTCCAGTCCTTATGCAAGATCTCAGTCCAAAATTGTCATTGTTCGTTCCCCTCCATAGATGTTGCCTGGCTTGCTGAGTTACTCCAGCATTTTTTGTGTGTTGCTGCAGGAATTGGAGCTAATATGTACTATACATTCTTTGGTAGGGCTTCCATTTTTGCTTAAAATAATCATTCTTCAATCCTTCCTCATTTGAGATTTAGTTACTTATTAAGAGACATATGGTAGCTACTAGAAGTTTCTGACAACAAATGAGTCTGCACAGCTGGATATTTTTGATAGCTTTAAGTGAGTAGTAATTAGGACCACCTGGGATGTCACTGACTGCATCTGTAAATGACATTCACTCAAATGTCAGCAGGTTTCCTTCCAACCAACTTATCTTCACAGCAAGGAAAGAAACATCTAGTCTATTTAGTTACATTCAATTCCAGTTTCAAACCTGGCATATGTAATATGCTGCAAGTGCTCCAGTACTAATCCTACACTTGAAGTGCAACACTTAACATATTGCTCCATGAATTTCTGAGGTATGGGCAGCAGAGGCCTTCAGAGGTTTTATATACACTCAATAATTTAGAAGTAGCTGCTTCCCCACTGCCATTAGATTTCTGAATGGCCTAGAAATCCATGAATGCTAACTCATTATCCTTTTTTTGCACTATATTTTGTGATTTATAGTAATTTTATGTCTTTGCAATGTTCTGCTGACATAAAACAACAAATTTCACTTCTGTATGTGACCTGGTTATGATGGATCTAGCCCAGATGTGGGCTGATTGGGGAGCAGGTGGGGGGACAGCATTCTTGGAAAAATGAAGTTCCTAAAATATTTTATATATAACAACCTAATCAACATTTGGCATTAACTGCCCCTACAACCTTGTCCTGGTGGTGACAAATATAGTTAATCTGTATGTTAAAATACACCTGGGAAATACTGCAATCAATTGTGTTACTTTGATCCTTACTGTTTTCTGGTACAGAATCAAGGTACTGTGGGTGCTGAAAACCTTAAAAATACAAAATTCAGGAAGTATTCAACAGATGAGGCTGCGTCTATGGGAGAAAATCACTTAATGGTCTCAGGTTGACCCTTTATCTCTTTACCTTTGCCGGCAGCCATGTTGATTATTTCCAACACATTCCGCTTTTTTAAGAGTTCTTCTTACTTTTCTAAAGCACAGGATCCTCTACTTTTAGCTGTAGCTCTGTAGATTTGTTTTCTTTCTCCAAAACTTTTAGTGAATTATGTGATTTTTTTTTTGTACTAATTCTTAGTTCCAATATGAATTCCTCATGATCACTTGCTCCACAAAGAAGCACTCGTCTGCCCAGTATTTGCCATTTTCCAAGCAAAATCAATTTTTCAGAACAATGCCTTGTTAAACAAGCATTTGATATTTCAAAACCATTCAAGTAACCTTCAAATGTTAAAGATCCAAGAGTTCAGTGTTGAGTTTTTGTTTCAATAGGGAAATGAATAAACGACAAACTGAAGAACAGGCAACCAAAACTTTCGAGAAAGCATTGAAACTGGAGCAGGAATTTGGAGAGTATTTCACAGGTTGGTGTGCTCCTTGCAGTTTTACTGTGGTTTTTTTTAAAATCATTAGTGAAAGATCAAACATACAAGCATTTTAATCGATAAAAGTTAAACGATAGGGAAAATGTACAAAAGTGCAGAAAATTATTAAATTTTACACTTAATCCAAATTTCCATTTGATGTTCCAAAAAGATTACTGTTCCACGAAAACCAATAGCAAAGAGAAATCTAATTTGTTTCTTGAAAGTGATGGACCTCCTTTGCTTTCTCTTGCTAAATTTCAATTTAACATGATTGAATATAACCAATGCAATGGTGAACTTTATGTATTAAAAGGTTTAGAAAGACAAAACTGCAGTTTTAGTCTTTACAATCCAGTAAGACTGCTGAGGTAATAGAGCAGGTATATACCAGAATAAGATAGTTTGTCAGCTGATACAGGAAATAACAAATATGAAAGCTTGGAAAAATTGGGTTGTTATATTTCAGCATTAGAGAACAGGAGATGCAGCTCGATGATCTTTGTCTAGTTGGGGAAAGTGAGGAGGTGATAGGAGCTATCGGCAGGTAGTCACTGGGGCCGCAGGAGACATATAAGTGGATAACAGTCAGGAGAGGGAAGGGCAGGAGTCAAAGGCTACAGAGCACCCCTGTGGTTGTACCCCTTGACAAGTACTCCAGTTTGAATACTGTTGGGGGGTGGGGGGGGGGTAATGGCCTACCTGGGGGGAGTAACAGTGGCCGCGCCTCTGGCACTGTGGCTCAGAAGTGTAGGAAAAGGAAGGGGGTGGCAGCAGTGATAGGGTCTCTATAGTTAGGGGATCAGACAGGCGATTCTGTGGATGCAGAAAAGATGCACGGATGGTAGGTCCGGGATGTTTCTGATCACTTGCACGATATCCTGAAGTGGGAAGGAGAATAGCCAGAGGTTGTGGTACATCTTGGTACCAACGACCTAGGTAGGAAAAGGGAGGAGGTCCTGAAAGCAGACTACAGGGAGTTAGGAAGGAATTTGAGAAGCAGGATCACAAAGGTAGTAATCTCGGGATTGCTGCCTGTGCCACACGACAGTATAGGAATAGAATGAGGTGGAGGATAAATGTGTGGCTGAGGGATTGGAGCAGGGGGCAGGGATTCAGATTTCTGGATCATTGGGACCTCTTTTGGGGCAGGTGTGACCTGTACAAAAAGGACGGGTTGCACGTGAATCTCGGGGGACCAATATCCTGGCAGGGAGGTTTGCTAAAGCAACTGGGGAGAGTTTAAACTAGAATTGTTGGGGGGTGGGAACCAAACTGAAGAGACTGGGGAAGAGGTGGTTGGCTCACAGATAGAGAAAGCTTGGAGACAGTGTGAGAGGGAGGATAGGCGGGTGATAGAGAAGGGACATGCTCAGACCAATGGTTTGAGACGTGTCTATTTTAATGCAAGGGGTATGGTAAACCAAGCAGATGAGCCTTAGAATGTGGATCAGTACTCGGAGCTATGATGTTGTGGCCATACAGACTTGGATGGCTCAGGGGCAGGAATGGTTACTTCGAGTGCCAGGCTTTAGATGTTTCAGAAAAGACAGGGAGGGAGGCAAAAGGGGTGGGGGCGTGACACTGTTGATCAGAGATAGTGTCATGGCTGCAGAAAAAGAGGAAGTTATGGAGTGATTGTCTACGGAGTCTCTGTGGGTGGAAGTTAGGAACAGGAAGGGGTCAATAACTCTCCTGGGTGTTTTTTATAGACCACCCAATTGCAACAGGGATGTTGAGGAGCAGACAGGGAGACAGATTCTGAAAAGGTGTAATAATAACAGTGTTGGCATGGTGGGAGATTTTAATTTCCCAAATATTGATTGGCATGTCCCTAGAACGAGGGGCTTAGATGGGGTAGAGTTTGTTAGGTGTGTTCAGGAAGGTTCCTTGGCACAATATGTAGATAAGCCTACAAGAGGAGAGGCTGTATTTGATCTGGTATTGGGAAATGAACCTGGTCAGGTGTCAGATCTCTCAGTGGGAGAGCATTTTGGAGATAGTGATCACAACGCTATCTCCTTTACCATAGCATTGGAGAGGGATAGGATAGAAAGCATTTAATTGGAGTAAAGGGAAATAAGAGGCTATCAGGCAAGAATTTGGAAGCATAAATTGGGAACAGATGTTCTCAGGGAAATGTACAGAAGAAATGTGGCAAATGTTCAAGGAATATTTGCATGGAGTTCTGCATAGGTACGTTCCAATGAGACAGGAACAGGATAGAGGAACCGATGGTAGGATACAGGAACTGTGGTGTACAAAAGGCTGTTGTAAATCTGGTGTAGAAGAAAAGAAGAGCTTATGAAAGGTTCAAAAAACTAGGTAATGATAGAGATCGAGAAAATTATAAGGCTAGCAGGAAGGAGCTTAAGAAAGAAATTAGGAGAACCAGAAGAGGCCATGAGAAAGCTTTGGCGGACAGGATTGAGGAAAACCCCAAGGCATTCTACAAATATGTGAAAAGCAAGAGGATAGTGAGAGAATAAGACCAATCAAGTGTGACAATGGAAAAGTGTGTGTGGAACCAGAGGAGATAGCAGAGGTACTTAATGAGTACTTTGCTTCAGTATTCACTACAGGAAACGATCTTGGGGATTGTAGGGATGACATGCAGCGGACTGAAAAGCTTGAGCATGTAGATATTAAGAAAGAGAATGTGCAGGAGCTTTTGGAAAGCATCAAGTTGGATAAGTCACCGGGATAGACGAGATGTACCCTAGGCTATTGTGGGAGGTGTGGGAAGAGATTGCTGAGCCTCTGGCAATGATCGTTGCATCATCAATGGGGACGGGAGAGGTTCCAGAGGATTGGAGGGTTGCGGATGTTATTCCCTTATTCAAGAAATGGAGTAGAGATAGCTCAGGAAATTGTAGACCAGTGAATCTTACTTCAGTGGTTGGTAAATTGGTGGAGAAGATCCTGAGAGGTAGGATTTATGAACATTCAGAGAAGCATAAGATGATTAGGAATAGTCAGCATGGCTTTGTGAAAGACAGGTCATGCCTTACGAGCCTGATTGAATTTTTTGAGGATGTGACTAAACACATTGATGAAGGTAGAGCAGCAGATGTAGTGCAGGGGTCCCCAACCTTTTTTGCAACACAGTCCGGTTTATTACTGACAATATTCTTGCGGACTGGCCGACCCTGGGGGGGGGGGGGGGGGGGGGCAGGGTTGCCAATGGACAAGAGTAGCAATCAAATATGTTGTGTTTACCCCAAGAAAGACTACAATGACCATGAAGCCTTGCGCGGGCACCAGTGCGCATGCGTGTACATGCCGATTTTTTTCTACAAATCGTTTTTGCCGATTCTGTTCAGGGGGTGGGATGTTAATCACGACCGGAATATAGGTGATAAGTGGCTAATACACTCAATTTCATTTCTAAAAGGGTTTATCTAACAAATTTAATATTAAACACACAGCGCATATTTTCCTTGCATGAATATAGTGATAATTATCAGGGAAGGACAGGGGAGCTTGAAGTAAGTGTTGAACGGACTTACAGTAGAAGTGGTAGAGGCAGGTTCGATATTATCACTTAAAGAAAAATTGGATAGGTATATGGACAGGAAAGGAATGGAGCGTTGTGGGCTGAGTGCAGGTCGGTGGGACTAGGTGAGAGTAGCGTTCGGCACAGACTAGAAGGGCAGAGCTGGCCTGTTTCTGTGCTGTAATTGTTATATGGTTATATAAGTCACTTATAAGTCAATAGCATCATAACATTTTAAGTAACGTTTGGATATTAGACACACAGCACATATTTTCCCCGAATGAACATATAAAATCATTGCAACACACCAATGTCGCTGAATCAGTGGGAGTCCTGGGCTTGTTTCCCTGCAACACGGTGCCATCGAGGGGTGATGGGAGATAGCGATACTCGGAGGGGGTTCCTTATATCTAGTCTATTTGGCAATTTAGTTTTCGTTGCATTCATTGCAGAGATATGTTGGAAATGGAAGCAACGTTTTCAGTGCTTTCGTGGCTATCTCAGGATATTTAGCCTTGACTTTGATCCAGAATGCCGGCAGAGATGTTATGTCAAACATACTTTTCAGCCCGTCGTCATTTGCAAGCTCGAGGAGTTAATCTCCTTCCTGCGCTGACATGAATGACGCGCGGGTAATGACTTCGCGTGCGTTCAAGCTGAACAGTGCATGACAGGGAATGAGGAAAGGTGCAGCTGACTCATATCGACAAATCATATCGTTTCCTCGCAGCCCGGTAGCACATGCTTTGCGGCCCAGTACCGGTCCGCAGCCTGGTGGTTGGGGACGGCTGATGTAGTGCATATGGATTTCAGCAAGGCATTTGACAAGGTACCCCATGCAAGGCTTATTGAAAAAGTAAGGAGGCATGGGATCCAAGAGGACGTTGCTTTGTGGATCCAGAACTGGCTTGCCCACAGAAGGCAGAGAATGGTTGTAGACGGGTCATATTCTGCATGGAGGCCAGTGATCAGTGGTGTGCCTCAGGGGTCTGTTCTGGGACTACTCTTCATGATTTTTATAAATGATCTGGATGAGGAAGTGGTGGGATGGGTTAGTAAATTTGCTGATGACAGAGGTTGGGGGTGTTGTGGATAGTGTGGAGGGCTGTCAGAGGTTACAACGGGACATTGTTGGGATGCAAAACTGGGCTGAGAATTGGCAGATGAAGTTCAACCCAGATAAGTGTGAGGTGGTTCATTTTGGTAGGTCAAATATGATGGCAGAATATAGTATTAATGGAAAGACTCTTGGCAGTGTGGAGGATCAGAGTGATCTTGGGATCCGAATCCATAGGCCACTCAAAGGTGCTGCGCAGGTTGACTCTGTGGTTAAGAAAGCATACAGTGCATTGGCCGCCTTCAATCATGGGATTGAGTATAGGAGCCAAGAGGTAATGTTGCAGCTATATAGGACACTGGTCAGACCCCACTTGGGAGTACTGTGCTCAGTTCTGGTCGCCTCACTACAGGAAGGATGTGGAAACCACAGAAAAGGTGCAGGGGAGATTTACAAGGATGTTGCCTGGATTGGGGAGCATGCCTTATGAGAATAGGTTGAGTGAACTCGGCCTTTTCTCCCTGGAGTGACAGGGGATGAGGGGTGACCTGATAGAGGTGTATAAGATGATGAGAGGCATTGATCGTGTGGATAGTCAGAGGCTTTTTCCCAGGGCTGAAATGGCTAGCACGAGAGAGCACAGTTTTAAGGTGCTTGGAAGTAGGTACAGAGTGGATGTCGGGGTAAGTTTTTTTATGCAGAGGAGTGGTGAGTGGAATGGGCTGTCAGCGACGGTGGTAGAGGCGGATATGATAGGGTCTTTTAAGAGACTCCTGGACAGGTACATGGAGCTCAGAAAAATAGAGGGCTATGGGTAACCCCAGGTAATTTCACAGGTAAGGACATATTCGGCACAGCTTTGTGGGCCAAAAGGCCTGTATTGTGCTGTTGGTTTTCTGTGTTTCTACATTGGAAACTCGGAAGTAATTTTATGTTGTTTAAAATTAGGAAGGAATGGGACAAAATAAACAGAATCAGTATTCTAGTGCTTGGAAGTGTTAAGAACACGGTGCATAGATTTAAGGTTAAATGGATCTAAGGTGAAGAGATTTTAAAGAATTGTCATGATTTAAAAATTAGGCTAGAGTCATTGAAGAAAAAGTAAATTTAGGAATGTGAGTACGATAAAATTAAGACTAGTGTTCCTGTGGAAGAATAAATGCCAGCATGTTTTTCTCTGCTTCCGTTTAATTCTTGCCCAGTGTGACCCAGCCCTTTGAGTGTTTTGTTTAATTCAATTTAATCTGTTCCTGGATTCAATTATAGTTCATTATGCCTGATACTTACTCTCTGTGCTTTATATATTTTCCTCCTGCTTTCTGTTCATACATTCCTTTCTAATATTTGCTGACATTACAGTATTTTGCATTTTATACTGTTGCAATTTTTGTTTTCTACAGCCATTGTACAGGGAGATTCATTAGAGGAGATATACAACAAAATTAAGCAAGTCATTGAAGAACAGTCTGGTCCCTACATCTGGATTCCTTCATCTGAAAAACTCTAAGCATGTCCCAATGTTTAGAGAGAAGATGTTGATGGGGGAAATGTATCCCCCTTTTAAGATATGTTGCATATCAAGTTTTATCTTTCTCATTATGTTATTATGAATCCTCACCGTCGCTGTGGCTGTTTCCATACTGCATGGTTTTTATGGAATTCCATCAACAACATGGAAATGCACACCTGAGTATTTTAAAGAACATCTTCAGGAAACGGGACCAGGATTGCATTGACTTTGTATGTTTGTATTACCTGAAGATCAGCTACGACAGTTTCATATGGACTAAGCTGTGGTTTTAAAGAACCAGTGTTCACAGGGTTATCAGTACCATTCCTCAAAAATGATCTTTCTGAAATTTCCTATTGCAAATGGGTTTGAAAGGAGAAAGGAAACCACTCTACTCCTCTGTGATTACACATAGCAGTGCTTTTAAAGACACAAATTGTATACAATTCCTCACCTCAGGAGGAGGAGGAACAGAGTGAAAACTAGAATTTAAATCATTGTGGTACTTTAGATGAAAATATAACATGATAATTTTCAACATATTAAATTGCACATTGTTTTACACATCAAAACATGGTTGTCTGCATGGACATTTTACATTTTTTGCTGTTTTTTTTAAAGTTATTTGAGTAAAAGCTGACAGATGATAAATTGTAAGTTGCTCTGACTGCTATTCACACACGGCTTTGTATGAATGAAATGGAAGAAAATTGTGTCTTTGTCCAGAATGCCCTTTTGTGAAATCAACTGGATTTAATTTGAATTTGTAGTGGTCAGGAAGCCCATCTTCTATATCACTACCAAACTCAAAATAATTTTACAAATATGATCATAGATCTAATCTACCTTTTTTTGTCAATACACAATGTGAGTACTTAGTTCTTTTAATGTATTTATATACAATTGTTGCACAAAGTTCTCTGGTAAGGGAACAAAGATGGAACTTCTGTTTTGAAGTTCTCCAGAGTAAAATTAGAACAACCTATTAGAAATTCTGTGTAAACAACTGGGCCAGTTGTTTAACCATAAAGCATGAAGGATTGTCAGTTTGGCTTTGTTCAAAGGTAGTCTTAGATTTTTTTTTGAACTGGCATTTAAATTGGGCAGATTTGAGTGCATTCTTCTTAAAGCGCTATGCCTATTTTTACGCAGAAAAGTTTTGGTATTTTATTGGGGTAGGATGTAAGCAGGAGACAGTAATGTTATTTGTGGTGAAGACGTTATTGATGTTTGAAATACAAGATGTAAATTTTGAAATACATGCCAGTCCCATGAATTAGATGCATCTTTGGGCATGGCAATCATTTTAAATAGAAAAGCAATATGAGAGTTCAGAAAACTCTTCAGCTGCCATACTTCCCCTTGCAATTTGTTAGGTTTATCTATCTTTGGAACATATGACTGACTCCTGTCTATCACAGACATTGGTTTTAAACTTAATCACAATAACAATTGCTGCAATCCATAAGATATCAACATTGCATGTAAACTCTTAATTATATATTTCAAGTGTAAATAAGCTGAAACTTTGATCAACAAAGTAATTAACCAGTAGATATCCCCACAAGATGACTGTGTCAACACATAAGTGCAGTTATATCAGGCCTTTCATGTGGACTACTGTTTTATGTTCAGCTGTTGTTACCTATTATGTAAAATTCATTTTCTAACGGTAATTAGAATAGTTCACACAGCAACAAAATGGATAGGTAAATAGGATACATCGCTGAATTGACTGAAAGGAAGCCTTGCTGGCTTCCATTTTATTTAGTCCAACTTCATATAATGACAGGCTTAGACCAATGTGTAGTAAATGATTCATAGTTATGGGCAGAAAGGGAGATCAAGTGCCTATGTTGTAACACTGAAGGCCATTCTGCATTGGATTCATTCCCTTCTTAATTGTACCACAGGAATATCTTTCAAATGTTCCACTTTTGTGGTTGGGTTTTGCTTCCTTCCAGGTTTGCAGATAACAGGCTATGATATTTTATTTTTAATTAAACAAACATTTTTAATTCTCAGGGTTTTCAGTGAAGTAACTTTGATAATTGGCCTAAACCATGTCCACTAGAATGCGGTTTGTGTGCCTATCTAATTAGGCAATTATTGTATATAGTAATAGGAATGACAGATTGGAATGCTGACTTGCACGCAGTGGAAGGATACTTACCGATATATTGCAGGTGGACTCCTATCCATTTTTCCTATTTTTTTTCTGGTGGGGTGAATATTTTACTTCTATCACAAAATTTCCCGAAGTGAACCAGCAACCAAGCAGCATCATTAAATAGTATACAGTTTTCAACTACTGCGCCTAGTTTTTTACACTCAGTTATAACTATACTTTCACAGTTGACAACTGCACAATATTAAGTGATTAATTCTGCCCAATCACTAATTCATAGAGATCAACAAAGTAAAATGTTTAAAAAAATACTAGATGCAAATGTGGTAGATCTCAGTGAAGTGAAATGCAATTTGTCCAATGGAAAAATCCAAAAGTTTAGTGTTCAGAATCAGAACTCTGAAATTAGGGACCTTTGATTTGCACTGAGTGTAAGCCGATTCCACCCAGTGGCTAGTTAAAATAAGCCCTGTGCCTAAACTTCCAGTGATTCTGCTTATTTATCCCAATTCATTTTCCTTTAAATAAAAGTTTTATCTTAAATTTTGATATCTCAATCAATGAAATTAGTAGTCATTTTACTTTTAAAATATTTGTAGCCTGTGTTAATTTATCTGAGCAACATGTTTTAAAGTTATTTTGCCACATTAAAACAATGTAAAAGTTGCATTTCACTGGTGGTTTTAAATGTTATAACCCCTGCATTATCGTTTTTCTGCATATTACAGGCCAGGCTGGAGGTTCTCCTGGTGACTTCTATTGTGCAAAATATTTGATCCTCAAATTGTCAACAATATAATTGTTACTAAATTCAGTAGTAATTGACTCTTCTACACTTACCAAAACCTCATTCTGCAGCCAGGTTTGTTATGCAAGTACTAAGTTCTAGAAGTTGCACTGTGTTAAGGTCTTTAAAATTTCTTTGTGCATTGTTTTAACAAAAGTATTAACTGTTTTTAAAATGGAATTAGTCTAATTTCTAAGCTAAATTGTGCCGTATACCTGCTGTCCAGTTCCAGTTGATGATTATTGTGCAGTTATACATATTAGAAATCAGCCTGCACATATTAGTCCAGCAAAGCAATTGAAGACTCTGGATAGAGAATGCTTAAAACAAGAAAAATAAATAACTCATAGTAAAAGTTAAAATTAAACTTGGGGTAATGAGAGGGCTAGCTGTTTTTAATTTAATTGTTTGCTATTTGCAGTACATGGTATAAGATTGAGGTGGGGGGGGGAAGAATTCTGGTCTTTAAAAGAGAATCTCTTTTTCAGTTAGTATTTCCATGTCTGGAAATACTAACCAAAAAATATTACTAGATAAATTGAGGAAAATGCTTTCTGACTGAAGTTATGAAGCTGGACATTTTTATGTGCACCACACAGTAAGTATAAGCTGTAAAGTTTATTTTAAAAGGTTTGCAATACGATTCCAAGGGGCAGTAAATTGTTTTAACTGGTGTTTAAGCATGATTGCAAGGATTTTTTAAAAACAGAAAATGTTATCATTATCATTTATCAAGACATACATTGGGATTGGTTTATTTGGCAAATTTCCAATAAACAATTTCCATAGTCTGTAGCTATTAGAAAGATGTTAGTGATTTCATCCCTGCTAAATAGTTCTAGAGCCAATCTAAAGTTTGTTACTATTGCTTCAAAGGGCTAAATTCTACACAGTCAAAGCATTCTCAGATTTTTAATTATGAGGGAGAATTTGCAAGAAAAATTTAATCATATGAACTCAGTAGTGAAATGTTTATATCGATATGATGTCTGCACACTGTCACTAAGTAACAATTCTCTATTGCTATTTGTCATTATGCTACATGTATTTAGGTTGGAATTGGGGAAAATACTGTATAGAGAATGTTACCAGTATAGTTACAGCATAATAGGTCATATGGGCATGAAGCAAATGTGAATACATTTGATCTAAGCAATCATGCCACTGGAAGTAATGGAAAAAGTAATGAATATTACTAGCAGACCAGATTTTTTTTTAAATTACCAAGAGCTTGAAAGAACTACGTAGACAAAGATCATCTATGCCTCTTAGTACCTGTGATTATATTACTTACATTTAGTCTTTGTAGTAATGAAAATTCACGTGGTATCCAGGTGGAATCACATCATTAGCATTATTGGAGTTTGAACTGACAAATTAATAGTCAAATGGATTAGTGTGCTACACGTGCATATATTTGAATATGGTACTGAGGATGACCTGCAGGGGCTTGCCTGCAGATCATTCAACACACAGATTTTTGTTCTGATTGGCAATCTGAAGCCCAGGTAAATTAAATTTTGCCTTTAGTTGTTATGTGTTCATTTTATGCCCAGCAAAATAAAAGCTGCCGAAAATGGTCTGCAGCATTGGATTTTGATCCTTGTGTCATAAACATACATATATTCCATTTACGAAAATATAGCTGTGGTTGGGAATCACATGTAGTACATAATAATGAAGCCATTCTTTCTCCCAGCTCTGCAGTTATATGCAAATAGTTGGAAAGTAATCTAGGAATTATGATGAAAGACTCCTGGCTACAGCTGTAGAAGAGTTTTTATAAACCCATTAATCCATAACATTCCCTGATTACACTGTGTGGAATTATTTTAGGGTTCCAGTTATTGGAATAGTGGCAAATTGAAAGAAACAATGTTTTATTCCATATTATTTAAAACAAAATGGCTCTGGCTATAAAAAAATAAAACCTGTTTACTTTGATCAAAATCAAATTAAACTGTGGTTGTCGTTAATTTCAAAACATCCCCAAAGATTAATGAATCCAGTGTTACTTAAGTTTATTATCTGCACAAATAAGTGTGTTCTTCCTTTATCATTCTCAATCCTACTCAAGATTTAATCCATCATGCAGAGGAAGCACTAACCACTTTCTCTTGGTTTCAGGCTGCTGCTCTGCAGCCATTAGTGTAATCAGTATCTTAATCCAATTTTATTTTGTGAATCCTACAAGTATGAAAAGGACACTTGGTATTGTTTTATGGTAGATAAATCCAACTACCAAAACCGTGATTTAATAGTAAGATTTATTGTCTAATTATAACACTGATATAAGGTTCCCTGCTGCAGTAATTTTAAAAATGGACACCCTATTCACTAGTTTTGGAAAAGAGAATACACTCTAAAGAATCCAGTAGTTAGTAACAAAATGTTCTTTGCAATGAGGCAGCTGATTGCAACAAGAACACAAGGTAGGACTAAGAGTCAGCACTTCTAGGTCTAGATTGCAAATAAAACATCTTGCTGTAGTCAGCATGCATAATAATTATCGCTATTAAGTGCACATATAGTAGATATTGGCATAGTCAAGACTAGTTTGTGATAATTTTCCTTCATTCTCATCATGGTAAGTTGAAGGGATTCAGGTGGTAGAAGGTATCTGAAAAAGAATACAATCACAGACCTGTGTCTTAACAGGTTAGTATCTTTTGAGAGTAATCTGGAGAAATATATCAGGTCTGTGGATCAAATTACTTTCCATATAGTCATTTTTCATGTATGAAATGGTTCCAGAAGACTGGAAAATGGCAAATGTCACCCCACCGTTCAATAAGGGAGAGAGGCAGAAGAAAGGAAATGATAGGCCAATTACTCTGACCTCAGTGGTTGGGAAGATGTTCGAGTCGATTAATAAGGATGAGGTCTCAGGGTACTTGGAGGCACATGATAAAATAGGCCATAGTCAACATGGTTTCCTCAAGGGAAAATCTTGCCTGACAAATCTGTTGGAATTCTTTGAAGAAGTAACAAGCAGGATAGACAAAGAAGAATCCATTGATGTGTACTTGGATTTTCAGAAGGCCTCTGACAAGGTGCCACACATGAAGCTGCTAAACAAGCTACAAGGCCATGGTATTACAGGACAGATTCTAGCATGGATAAAGCAGTGGCTAAATGGTAGGAGACAGAGTGGGAATAGTGAGGGTTTTCTGGCTGGCAGCTGGTGACTAGTGGTGCTTCAAAAGGGTCTGTGTTAGGACAAATTCTTTTCACTTTATATGTCAATGATTTGGATGAAGGAATTGATGGCTTTGTTGCAAAGTTTGCAGATGATATGAAGATGGGTGGAAGGACAGGTAGTTTTGAGGAAGTAGGCCACAGGCCTTTGACAGGTTAGGAGAATGGCAGATGGAATACAGTGTGGTCATGGACTTTGCTAGAAGTCTATTTTCTAAATGGAGAGAAAGTATAAAAAGTTGAGATGCAAATCTAAATGTTAATTTGCAGGTTGAGCCTGTGGTGAGGAAGGCAAATGGGATGTTAACATTCATTTCAAGAGGACTAGAATATAAAAGCAAAGATAGAATGTTGAAACTTTATAAAGCACTGGTGAGGCCTCACTTGGGAGTTTTGTGAGCAGTTTTGGGCCCTTTATCTTAGAAAGGATGTGCTGGAACTGGAAAGGATTCAAAGGAGATTAACAAAAATGATACCAGGATTGAATAGCTTGTCACGTGAAGAGTGTCTGATGGTTCTGGGCCTGAGTTCAGAAGAATAAGGGGTGACCGCATTGAAACCTATTGAATGGTGAAAGAGCTTGATAGAATGGATTTGGAGAAGATGTTTCCTATGGTGGGAGAGTCTAAGACCAGAGGACACAGCTTCAGAACAGAAGGGCATCCTTTTATAACATATGAGGAGGATTTTGTCTAGCCAGAGGCTGGTGAATCTGTGGAACGCTTTGCAATAGGCAGCTGTGGAAGCCAAGTCTTTATGTATATTTAAAGCAGAGTTTGATAGATCCTTGATTGGTCAGGATATGAATGGATACAGGGAGCAGACAGGAGATTAGGGCCAAGGGGAAAATTGGATCAGCCATGATGAAATGGCAGAGGAGAGAGACTCGATGGGAAAAATGGCCTAATTCTGTTCCTATATCTTACAGTATCAACGAAATACAAACATGAAGTGTTATCAAGTAAAATATCACACTAACCTGTGGAAGGAATATTAGAATAAATAACCAAATCCTTTGGTGATACCCAGTGTAACAGAAGAAGCTGGTGAAAATCCTTGCAGAACTGTAACTGAAGACAGTAATTTAGTACTTAAAATGCTCTGTGCAAATGTTTAGAATGGGAAGGATCCACAGCAAGTGCTGTAGGACTGGAAGGGTCTATATTTTTAGGAAAGGATTTGAAAATGAGAATAAGAATTTTAAAACTGAATCATTGCCTGGAATCAGTGCAGGTCAGGAAGCTGAACAGGATGGATTAATTGAGCATACAGGTAGCAGAACTTTTGAGGACTGAGCTTTAAGTAGAGTGCAAAATTAGATATAAGCAAATGAAGTAGATTTTTTTTTAAAAACCACAAGAAGAGTTCATATTTTTACTAACAAAATCAATTGTTGGAAATATTAATTATTTAATACTTCAATCTTTCTAAAGCTATTTTATATTTCAGGTAACATTATCGTATTTTCCTTACTTAGCCCAACCTCCCTCTCCCACAATCACTGCTTATATCGTGTGTAAAAAAAGTTGGAATATTTATTGAAGGATATAATAACAACTTTAAAAGGATTGAGCACGGATGTATGAAAGGAAGATCAGTTTTGACAAATCTGGAGTTCTGTGAGGATGTAACTAGAAGAAATAAGGGGAACCTGTGAAAATGGTGTGTTTGGATTTTCAGAAAGTGTATGATGAAAGTCCAAAAGCAGAAGTGATTATCAAGGTTAGAGAAATGGGAATTGGAGGTAATAGTACTGATGTGAATTGAGAACTGCCATTCAGAAAGAAAGTAAAGAGTGAAAATAAATAAAAGCATTCTCTGGTTGGCAGGCTGAATTGATATAATATCACAGGATCAGTGGTTGGGCCCTAATTTTTCACAATCTATATCAATGACTTGGCTGAGGAAATCAACGTGAAGAGGTTTCAAGGATATATAAGCAGGCTAAGTGAGAGGAGAAGACAGAGTTTGTGCAATATAACTTGGAGAAAGGAGGTTATCTGCTTTGCATATAACAGAAAAGCTGAGAATTTAAGTGGTATGTTAAGTGACAAGATACTGGATGAAAACCTAAATAAGGAATTGTTGCAATTGTACAGGCCCTTGTTGAGGCTTTTGCACTCATAAAATATAACATTCCCAATAACCGAGTACACAACAGACCTGCATAGAAAAGGAACTAGTTCTCTATAGCTCCATATTAATGGTTATATAGGTGGACCCTCAGCAACATCACTCAAAGTTTTCACCTGCAAACTAACAGATCTGGATTTACAGCCCTATACTCCAAAATGGTAAAAATCTACATTGCATTATTCAGAAAAAACATTCCATCAATTCACATCAAGCAGTTCGAGGCTCTGGATATCACAACAAAAGCTTTCACATCTACTGGATGGATAAGCAAACCAACATTGGAGTCCACTTCCATGCCAGAATTCCCAGTACTAAGATCCTAACAACATTTAGTCAGTTTTGTTGCACAAGCCATTTTGTTTGCATACTCAACATATTAGATCCAGAAACAGTTTCTGATTCTGGATAGAGAATGGCGAACTCTATACTTACGAACTGATCAGTGCAGTGACAGTACCCTCACCACAACCTGCAAAGCAAATGAAATGATGCACTTTAAACTGTTTGTGTTCAAACACAAACATTGAATGGACAACTCTACACTTCATATTTATCATGCTGTAAAAACACTCACAATTTATTGCAAAATATTCCAAAGAAGGGCAGAACCATTGTTCAAAATTCAATGTAAATCAAAATATGTATATATCACCTATATAGTACTCCAAGATCCACTTTCTTGCGCAGGCATTCACATTAGAACAAATAAATACAACAGAACCAATTTTTTTAAAAAAACTACACACAAAGACTATCAATATTCAGAAGACAAACTATGCAAACAAAAAATTAATAATAAACAAATAAATAATTCTGAGGACACGAGTTGTAGAATTCTTGAAAATGAGTCCATAGGTTGTGGAATTAATTCAGTGTTCCGGTGAGTAAAGTTATCCACACTGCTGCAGGTGATGGTTGAAGGGTAATAACTGTTCCTGAACCTGGTGGTGTGAGACCTGAGGCTCCTGTACCTCCTTCCCAATGGCAGAAGAGGGCACGGCCTGGACAGGCAGGTGGGGTGGGAGGGTGGGGGGAACACCTTGATGATTGGTGCTGTTTTCTTGTAACAGCACTCCTTGTAGATGTGCTCAATGGTGGGGAGGACTTTTTGTGTGATGGACTGGGATGTATCCACTACTTTTTGTCAGCTTTTCCATTCTTGGGCATTGGTGAGTCCATACAAGGTCATATGCATCTCATCAGGATACTTCCACTATGATCTACAGAAGTTTGTCAAGGCTTTGATGACATACCAAATCTACACAAATTTCCAAGAAAGGAGAGGCGCTACCGTACCTTCTTTGTAATGGCATTTACGTGCTGGTCCCAGACAAATGCTCTGAAAAGATAATGCCAAGGAATTTAAAGTTTCTGACCCTCTCCACCTACGATCCCTTAATGAGTACTGGCTCATGGACCTCCAGTTTCTTTCTCCTCTACTCACTGTTCAGTCTCTACTCTTGCTGATGTTGAATGAGAAGTTTTGTTAGGGTACCATTTGACTAGATCTTCAATCTCCCTCATATTTCCATTCATCATGACTATTTGTTCATTTTTCTAATTACTAATTTTCTAATACTAATTTTGTTATGTAGTTTGTGATTGGTTATTACTTACATTTTATTTGTAATACTCCAATGAAATTCAAATGAATTACAAAAAAAACAAATACCTCTTTCTAATATTTTCTTCATTGGTCTTACCACCATATTTCTTTCAATGGGCGTTATAAAATAGGAATGATTTTTAAACAGTGATAATTAATATTCAAGCAGCTGTCATTCAATCAACGGAAAGCCTCTGTTTATTTAAAATATATGTGGCTG
This sequence comes from Mobula birostris, assembly GCF_030028105.1. Classification (NCBI taxonomy): domain Eukaryota; kingdom Metazoa; phylum Chordata; class Chondrichthyes; order Myliobatiformes; family Myliobatidae; genus Mobula; species Mobula birostris. Next base: position 103,149,654 of record NC_092379.1, on the reverse strand, counting down.
TTCATGCAATGTAATCTATAACATTCATCTCATACTCAAGCTACAAAACATTTAAAACCTTAACAAATGACAGGTTACTATTCTATGTAATTAGTTTCCAAATCTTTTGTAAACATTCTTCTTAATGCATATTTGGGAAACAATGTTATTTGCAAATTTTAATTTCGCAATCCAGAATATGGATAACTATCCCTAAAATACTAATCTTGTTATGTAGTTTGTGATTGAATATTGCTTAGATTTTATTTGCAATACTCCAATGAAATTCAAATGAATTACAAATAACCAAATACAGGTTGAGTACCCCTTATCCAAAATCCGAATTCTTTTTGAGCACTGACATGGCATCACAAATGGAAAATTCCACAAGACACTAGGAAGGCTCCCAGGCATCATGCAGCTCTCTGCACATCACAAACAATTCTGAGAAGTGACTTAAACTATGTAATGAACAGAAGTTAATGGAAACACACTGCATAAAGCGAAAAATGAATATCTCGATCATGTATTGAAAGAGTCGATTCAACAGCTTCAGAGTGAACATATGCAGCTTAATAGTATGCTGATCATGAAATAAAGATCTATCATGAGAACCAAAAATTAAAGGTAATTGTGAATATTCAGCAGACTGGTTGCAGAAATTTAAGAAAAGGCACAGCATTAAATTTTAAAAGCGTCTGATCACAAAGCAGCAAAAAAATGCATTGAGTTTGCTGAGAACATAACTGATGAAAATTTACTCCAGAACACATCTACAATGCTGATTGTTTTTATACCTTACATAAAACCTACAAAAAAGTAAAATACAGATACAGAGTACCGTAACCTTTTAATCAAAACACGGAATTATAGGTAGAGACTGAAAGCCTGCCATTGTTTATTGTTGTTCAACACCTAAATCAGGTATTCTCTCCTGATGATGCTGTGCTGCTTTTATTACTTTGCACACATTATATTTTTATTATATTAGTGGTATGTAATAATTTTTACTGTTAAGTACATTTGGTATGGGTGATGAACAAGTGTAGGACAAAGACTGCTGACCAGTAGCACATAATTTCAGAGTTGGAAAGGAAATGATGGTGATCCCAAGCCATCTCATTATATATTCCAAAATCTGAAAAAATCCAAAACACTTCCAGCCCCAAGCATTTTGGATAAGGGGTAGTCAACCTGTTTCTCCTTCTAATGTTTATTTTCATTGGTATTACGACTATATTAAAACAAATATAAAACTAAATGAACATGGACATTTTTTTTGAAAAACAACACAGTGAATGGATAAGTTATATAGATTTACTGTTCTAAAGAACCATCATTCTACTTTCTTGAAATTCCCATGTCAAGTAAATGAAATTCTGTTACTCTTCAATAGGGAGGATCTTCTTTTCTCTATCCATCCTATCCAAAATTTCACTGTACAGCCCCATCATCTGTTGAAATAAGTAAGTAATGTGCCACACTGGTTTACCTTTTTTATATACAAAGTTTGTTCAATGACTACATTACAACAGAAACCTATATGCAATACTCAGGACTACATAAAACACTATTTACAGTTTCAAATTAAAATATGTTATTACTATCTACAACACACTCCAGCTTCTGAGGTGCCTTCAGCATCCCTCCTCCTCATCGCAGCATAATCCCCACAGGCCCCTAACTGGTTTTGCCCTTGTGATACTCCACATGCCATGAATAAGAAAGTATTTTAAGTAGTTACTTAACTTCAAAAACTAAGAAGAAGATAGGTAGTCAGAAGTTCTTCATCTCTCAGCTGTTCTATTGGTGGATTTCAAGGAATTATAATTTGTTTAAAACTGTATTTAATTAAACACAAAATAGTCTGCAGATGCTGGGGTCAAAGCGACACGCACAACATGCTGGAGGAACTCAGCAGGTCGGATAGCATCCGTGGAAATGAACAGTCAACGTTTTGGGCCAAGACCCTTCGTCAGGACTGAAGAGGGAGGGGGCAGAGGCCCTATAAAGATGGTGGGGGAGGGTGGGGAGGAGAAGGCTGGTAGGTGCCAGGTGAAAAACCAGTAAGGGGAAAGATCAAGGGGTGGGGGAGGGGATAGTGCTTTCCCCTATTCTTTCTTCACCTTTCCTGCCTATCCCTAACCCCACCCTTACTGGTTTTTCACCTGGCATCCACCAGCCTTCTCCTTCCCACCCTCCTCTCCCCTTCTTTATAGGGCCCCTGCCCCCTCCCTCTTCAGTCCTGACGAAGGGTCTCGGCCCAAAACGTTGACTGTACATTTCCACGGATGCTGCCCGACCTGCTGAGTTCCTCCAGCGTGTTGTGCGTGTTGCATTTAATTAAAGCTTGTCAGTCATTTAAAATTACTTGCACCTACAATTACCGCAGAAACCAAAAATGGAGGGGAGAGGCATGGGAACACAAGATTGTATTCCTTAGATCAGAGCCTATAATCGTTCTCTCACTCCGAACCAACGTAACATCTGATCTAGAACTCACCAAAAGTCATTCCAAAATTTGCCTATTACATTTTTTAAAAAATTATTGAGATACAGTGTGGAATAGGCCTTTCCAGACATGCCACCCAGCAACCCCCGATTTAACCCTAGCCGAATCACAGGACAATTTACAATAACTGGTACGTCCTTGGACTGTGGGAGGAAACCCATGTGGTCACGGGAGAACGTACAAACTAATTACAGGCGGTCGCAGGAGAACGTACAAACTAATTACACTTGGTCACGGGAGAACATACAAACTAATTACATGCAGTCACGGGAAAACGTACAAACTAATTACATGCAGCAGCGAGATGTGAACACGGGAGAACATACGAACTAATTATAAACACAAAATAATCTGCAGATGCCATTGTCAAAGGAACACTCAATGCGCTGGAGGAACTCAGCAGGTCAGTCAGCATCAGTTGAAAAGATTAGTCAACGTTTCGGGCCAAAGCCCTTCGTCAGGACTGAAGGAAGAACTTTGGGGAGGGTTTGAAGAATGCTGGTAGTTGAAAAAAATAGTAATTTTAAAGACAAAGGGGTGGGGGAGGGGAAGCAGGGAGGCGATTGGCAGGAGAACAATGCGAAGTAGTAGAAGGAGGCGGAACTATGAGGGAGGTGATGTGAAATAGGGATAGAGGAAGAGGGCGGGGGGAGGGAATTACCAGAAGTTGGAGAATTCTATGTTCATACCAAGGGGCTGGAGACTACCTAGACGGTATATGAGGTGTTGTTCCTCCAACCTGAGTTTAGCCTCATCATGGCAGTAGAGGAGGCCATGTATGGACATATCTGAATGGGAATGGGAAGCAGAGTTGAAGTGGGTGGCTACCGGGAGATCCTGTCTGTTGTGGCGGACGGAGTGGAGGTGCTCGATGAAGTGGTCCCCCAATCTGCGTCAGGTTTCACCAATTACAGAAGGCTGCACTGGGAGCACCGGATGCAATAGATGACCCCAACAGATTCGCAAGTGAAGTGTTGCCTCACCTGGAAGGACTGTTTGGGGACCTGAATGGTGGCAAGAGAGGAGGTGTAGGGACAGGTGTAGCACTTACGCTTACAGGGATAAGTGCCGGGTGGGAGATCCGTGGGGATGGACGTGCGGATAAGTGAGTCGTGGAGGGATCGATCCCTGCGGAAAGCGGAGAGGGGTGGAGAGGGAAAGATTTGCTTTGGTGGGGTCCTGTTGAAGGTGGCAGAAGTTGCAGAGGATAATGTGCTGGATCTGGTGGCTGGTGGGGTGGTAGGTGAGGACAAGGGGAACTCTGTCCCTGTTGTGGTGGCAGGAAGATGGGGTGAGGGCCGAAGTGCAGGAAATGGAGGAGGTGCGGGTGAGGGCATCATTGATCACCGTAGAAGGGAAACCACGATCCTTAAAGAAAGAGGACATTTGAGATGTCCTGGAACGGAAAGCCTCATCCTGGGAGCAGATGCGGCGGAGACAGAGGAACTGGGAATAGGGAATGGCATTTTTGCATATGGCGGGTTGGGAAGAGGTATAGTCGAGGTAGTTATGAGAGTCAGTGGGCTTGTAGAAGATGTCAGTGGACAGTCTAATACAAACTAATTACATGCAGCAGCAGGATGTGAACACGGGAGAACGTACAAACTAATTACAGGCAGCAGCGGGATGTGAACACGACTCACCTGTGCTGTAAAGTGTTGTGCTAACTATTATGCTACTGCGCAATATACTTTGGGTAAGTGACTGTAAAAAATAACTGATTGTCAATATCACCATCATTGTAGCCTTGACCACAGAACAAACTTACAAAGTGGTTTTTAAATAAAGTACATCTAATAAATATTATCTTTTGTCCCTGATGACTTCAGACAAAACTAATATGCCCAGGGTGAACTCGTCAACTTTATTTTGCCAGGGAACAGTGAAGTTTAAAGAGCCTGCCTATATTTCTAAATTAGATCCACATATATATAAAACAATGAAAAGGTAGAACAAACAGACCTTTTCCCACTGTTTCAGAAACCATGATTCATATACAAGGACTCTGGGCACAAGATTACACTCCTGGGGAAATCAATGCTCCCAAGTCAAACAAGCATTAGTGGTTAATAATATGATTGAAAACGCAACTTTTCAAAAAAAAATCAAGAAAATTTATCATAAGTCATGCAGCAAGTCCTTCTTCAGCACTTCTAACTTAATCAATCATTAATTTAGTTATTTAGATCAAAAAAGGTTCTGAGCCTTGCTGAGCCACTGAGCGCTAACAGCTAAGGAATAAACCAAAGACACATTGAACTGAAATATTAGCTTTCAACAAGGGGAAATGCATCAGTAAAATGTTAATTCCAGACAAATCTTTGAGAAATGGTTGATGGGAAAGATTAAAATGTTGTTCTTAATTAATTCCCAGAATAGTATACTTCCTTTAGGAAAATAAATATCTTGTGAAGAGAAAACGTACTTGTCTTGAGGAGGAACAATGAGATTGAATAACATGATCTGAATTTATTTACATAATAAAGAAAACTGTGGCAATGAATATGTAATAGCTTCTGGTTGAATTGGATACCTCATAAAGGTAGGCACATTGAATGCATGTGTGATTAACCTGCATCTGTTGCTACCTGCTTATTTGCATGACTATAGTTCCTGTTGCTCAATATTTGCAAACCGCAATAAGAGGCCAATATTGTAAATCACTTGAATGCATTACTTAAGAATAGCAAGCAGTTCATGAAGGATGATGAAATGTGGGATGGCCAAATCCAGACACTCCAGCATATTAAGGTGGATAAAGAACAAGATAAGCAATGAGAAAAGGAGATATACTGTATGCCATGCATCAAAAATTTAATACAGCATAAAGCTTTGAGGAATAGACAAAGTGCAGGATGAAAACTAAGGTTGCAAGTAAAATTCAGAAAACAATCTTGGTTTTATAACTACATTATGGACCAAAAGATAACTATCAGACATAACTTGTGTGGGGAGATGGGTCATGCAGGAAGGGAAGTAGTTTGTGGCTGCTGTTTTCACAAACGAGAGGAAAGACATCAATGGCTAAGACTGATGATGCTCAGGCAGAAGATATTGCTGAAATGAAATTCAGTAAAGCATTTGGCAAGAGTGGTTGACATCTGGAATTGACTGCCAGAAGAAGTGGTTGAATCATTTAAACAGGCACTAAAATAGGCGATATACAGAAAGATATGGGATTAGTACAGATAAGCAAAAAGATTGCCATGGACATGAAAGGCAGGATCTGCGTTGTACAACTATTTTGTAAAATAAGTATTTAGAGGATTACCATTTGTAAAAGACTGCAAGGTAATTCTAGTGGGTGGGTCAATAGATGAGTGAGTAAGAAGAAAGTTATTAGTTAAAATGGGAGAAAGGTCTAAACCAAGTAAATGAAACCAGTTGATGTAACTTCAGTGATGGGCAACCTAGTAGAATCAATTCTGAGGTACAGTAAAAACATTTGTTTTTAGAAAGGAGCACTTCGATCAAGGTCAATCAGAATTGATTTGTTAAAGGAAGTCTATGTCTGATTAATGGCTAAATTTTTTGAGGAGTCACATGAAGGATTGATGAGAATAGTGTTTTTAATACAGGGTACATGGACCTCATGAGCTTTTCAACAGGGTCAAACAATAAAATCCCATGGGGTCCAAGGGACAGTAATAAATGGTATCTAAAATGGGCTCAGTGGAAGAAGCATAGTGCTTGAAAAATGTCTTTGTCATGTGGAGTTTCACTAATGACAATGCTACAATCACCCAAGTGCTTAGTTAAATAATCCCAACTGGCTTGTCATATGTGACTCCAATTCCTTAAATTTGATTATCGATGCTCTCAAGACAGATAAAAAGAGTATCAATTACAGTACTCACAAAATGCTGGAGGAACTCAGCAGGCCAGGCAGCATCTATGGAAAAGTGAACAGTCGACACTTCGGACCGGTACCCTTCAGCAAGTCCTGCTGATCGGTCTTGGCCCGAAACATCGACTGTATTCTTTTCCAAAGATGCTGCCTGGCCTGCTGAGTGCCTCCTGCATTTTGTGTGTGTTGCTTGGACTTCCAGCACCTGCAGATTTTCTCTTGTTTGTTAATTACATTACTGCCAAGTCTACTGAGAATGCCACTGGCACACTTTGGAGCACCATTCTACACTTTTCCTCTCCTACTCATGTCTTCTATTAATTCTATATTTTATTATGATTTAATTATGTAATTTAGTACAAAATTGAGCAATTCCATCTTTGTGATATTGCTTTTACCTGACTTTCATAGCTGGTCCTGAGAGAACCCAGATATTTCAGAAAACGCATTCCAAGGCCACACCATTGTTCTGCTTCAGAATATTTTGCAAAACTATGTAAGCAAGCTCCAGTGTTCCAAGCTCGAGTCATCAGCCACAGGATCTCAGTCTCTGGGTATTCCTCCTGCTACACAGAAAATTCTATAAGATAGTAAGCCCAACTTTATCTCACCAGACGATAAATTCAAATTTCAATCTGCAAGTCCATTCTTCCTCATGATAAATGTCGATATTTTCATCTTCATACTACTTAAATTTCAAGGATGCATTGTGTATTGTTTCCACAATTTGCAATACAACAAAACAGGAATGCTCTTATTCTTGGCCTCAGTTGGTTGGGGTCGACTATGGATGTTGCATCTTAGCTGTCTGTCAATACACAAGCCAGAACAGTACAATATAAAGAACAAGCTGTTACCCTTGCAGCAGGCTCCCCCTCTCCATGCAGCTGATGAATCCAAAGAAATGGCAGAGACCGATACACTTCGGCATCCATGGTGTTGAAGGAGTTGCCAGTCAACGTTGAAATCAATGTAGGATGCCTTAGCAATTCCAGGTCCAGATTTTTCCCTTGGGTTTACTCCCGAAGCCTTCCCAATGAGTGGGTATAGCCGCAAGGTAGTGGAAGTTTGACGTCAGTTTTCCTTCTCCTAGATGAGCTGCCAACCACGGCTGAGAAGTTCCATCTGCCTGAAGCGACTAGTTTAAGGTGCCACTAACCCACCTTTGCCCCTTCTGTTAGTTCCACTGGGCTTAGTAGCTAAGTGTTACGAACCCTGTGATGGGTTGAAAAGGACCAGCAGAAATGGAATACACCTGGAGTCTGGTTTACTATAAATTAAGACTATATTTATTACTACTACGAATTAATATCATTAAACTCGATAATACGATACAGGTTATAAACTATTATATATATCTGTAAATGTGTGTGTGGATACAAAAATAAATAATAGTCCAGGAAGTAGATATCAGTCTTACGGTGTCAGGTAAGTTTAAGCAGTTCAGTTCACTTTGTGTTGCGTCGAGTTGAATTGAGGGAGGGAGAGGGGGTTAATTGAGTTGATGTTCAAGTTGGCAGCTTTAGTTGTTCCTGCTTCCGAAGTCTTCAGAGTCACTTGGTGTAACCCCCACACAGACACAGATGGACAGAGCCCCTTCTAGGGAACGGTCTACTAACCCATGGCACGGGTTCACCACCAGCAGACCCCCACAGGCAAGCTCTTACCCACTCTGGTAATCACGGGTCGAAATTAATCGGTTCATGGCCTCCACCCTCGTGGTGGTCTTAAACTCCGCCAGTGGTTCCTCGGGTAGCTTCCACAGTTCCCTCGTGTCGTGTCTCCTCTGCCGTTATCAGACCGAAGGATCCGCTTTTTATAATCCATCGAAAATTCCAGTGTCCGTTAGCTCAACCGCTCTGAGCTGTTACCATGGTGACTTCCCAGCTCGTGTCTCAGCTGGCACCGTACTCTCTCTCTCTCAACGTCACAATTAAAAGTGTTATCAAAACAAAGTCAGAGTCCTCTCATCTTTTAATTGCCTCCTTGTTCATTAGACTGCTGAATTTTCTAGCAGTTTCTCACCTGCGTGACACTAAGCCACACATGAAGGCCAGAAGTAGCACGTGGTTGTCAGACGCTATTTAAAATGCATGCCATTGGGAGCATTTAATAGGTAGTGGGAGCTTATCGCCACTATCCCCTCCCAGCTATGATAACCTTAAGGAACCAAGGATCAAGTATATAATATGGTTATAAAGCTATTTATGGCCAAATGAATGCTATCAATATTATCTTACCAATAACTCACTTTGGGGCTTCACACAGGCATCTAGTGTGCATCAAACTCAGAGAAATTGTGTTGAGAGAAGGTTCAGGAGTTAGCTATTTCTTGGAAGTTTGATGTTCCTCTGATCCATTCCAAACTCATTGTTCTGGCATTGGATTTCTGTGAACATGTCTTCACCAAAGGATTTATTTTTTTTTACCCCCCCCCCCCATGTCTTTCCCATAATCATCCCAATTACTTACCGAACTCTCAATAATTACTAATGCTTCCTCATAGAAAGACCAGACTTCCTCCAGAATCCAAGGTTCAATTTCAGTCACTCGCGTCGGGAGTGAGATCTGGATCAGACTGTGTAGAATCTTGCTGTGTGGAAAAAAAAATTGCAAATCCTTAATGCACTCTACAGACATTAAAAGGAGGATTAAAAAAAGGAATAGTTTGTGAAAGGGTGGACCTTCAGGGATCTCCACCGGCCAGGCCATGCTCTCTTCTCGGTGCTGCCATGGACAAGAAATACAGGAGCAGTTGTTAACCTTCAACCATCAGGCTCCTGAACCAAAATGGATAATTTCACTTACCTCAACACTAAACTAATTCCACAACCTATGGACTCACTTTCAAGGACACTACAACCCATGACCTCAGTATTATTTATTTATTTTGCATAGTTTGTCTTCATTTGCAGATTAGTTGTTTGTCAGTATTTGTTTGTGTGTAGTATTTCACTGATTTTATTGTATTTTTCTGTTCTACTGTAACTTCAAGAAAATAAAGTATATCTTGACATATATGTACTTTGATAATAAATTTACTTAGAAGGAGTAATTAAATGACAAAAGGCTGATGTTGTGAGGTGAAAGAGTAATTACAGATTTTCTTTCCTTCCTGATGGAAAGTAGAAGTGTAGAGGAACTGGCATCCATAGTGAAAATGAGACAATCAGGGTATTCTACTCTAGATTGACAACTGCATTGGTGCTGCTTTTTACACACATACGGAACTTGTCATTGTCGTCAATTTTGCCTCCAATTTCCACCCTGCCGTGAAGTGTACTCTGACGCCTCCCTTTTCTCGATCTTTTTGTCACCATCTTTGGAGACAGGCTATTTACTACGTTGTTTTATAAAACACTATCTTGATTGAAGTGATTAAGAGCATGTGAGTATCACAGGTGTAGTTGGGAAGGAAGTGAACCAAAAGGAAGTAAATGAGGTCGAGGTATGTGTGCATGAGTTCAGTGGGGTAGGTGCTGGCAGAAACAATAGGCCTACCTGGACAATCAGGTTCATGGATCTTGGGTATGAGGTAGGAACGAGCAGTGCAGGATAAGGAGAATATGAGACTGTTGGCAAATCTCTGTATGGGAGATCTCCAGTCATGTCCTCACCCACTCAGCTGGTTTGCTTACATTCTCCTCATAATTCATATTACCATCCAGCTTTGTATCTGCAGCAAACATGATGGATATATACTGTATAAAGTCATCTCAAGACTTGAAGTAATATACCCAGATAATTAATTATTTAAGAGGCCAATCTTCTGTAATTAAAAACAATGAAAGGTACACTTGTTGGCATTTGTCTTCACACTTGTCACATTATTCAGGCACAAGATCAATGAGTTTTACTTAGGAAGCTTAAACAGCTATCTTTACCAAAGGAACCAAGTAAATATTCACTTCACCCAATTGTCAAAGTACAAAGAGCAGTTAACAGAAGACTAACAGGAAATAAAAACTCAAAAGATACACTATCACTTTTAGTAAGAAAACTGTAATTCCATGAAATTTCAGTAATATACTATGTCTTTTTTGTAAATATTATATATTGGAAGCTGTTTTGGGAAAAAATCCATCATATGAGCCTCATGACTAGGAGAAATACACCTAGATAATTAATTCATAATGAGGCCAATCCTTTGTAATCAAGATTAATGATTCTATAAGGCATGCAGTTACATGGGGAGAACAAATACAATGAAGTATATGCTAATAAAAGAAGTATCATATTTCATAGCAGGGAAAATGTTTTTCAATTTTGAGTGCCTTAATAAATCTAATATAATTCTACAATATAACAAACAATTTCATGAAGCATTGAATTTTGTTGTGTTCTGTTTTACTTAGCATCAAAGAGTTGGTACTTGCACTAACTTAAAAATATTGCTAATAAAGGGAAATGTTACTGGATTGTGCTAAGATAAGGTGAAGGCTGCATGGTGATGGGTTGCCTGGTTAAACAGATTAATGGAGGAAGTTAGAGGGTGAATGTACTTCTTTTTCTCTGTCATGTGTTGCTAAAAGCAGGATTGTTGGATTGGCTGGCAGGTAAAGTTGTAATAATGTTGGACATCTGCAGAAAATACTATATCTTATGATTCTTGGAGAAACTGCTCACTAGAACCCCAAACATGCTTGTGTGATCAAATAAAGGTCTGTTATCTCTGGTCTCCAGCTAGCATCTTAATCGACAACATCTTGAAGTGGCACACGCACAAACTTCTTTTTATGGTTGAGGCAAGACTTCCTGTGAATAGTGTGTGAGCTGCACATATACAATCGAACAATGCAAGGCAAATATCAGATGAACTTTGCATAAAGATTGAAGCAATCTGGTATATATTCAACATAATTTGGGTGCACATATACCACCCAATTCAATATCAATAGTAATGTAAAGCATGCTACAATGTTGAAGATATAATTGCACACATAGAGGATAAAAAACTACAGTGTGATTAAAATTCTGCCCTGAACTGTTTTCCGGTGTTGTACATAAGATTATTTATTTTGATTAGTGAGTTATGCTGAAAACTTGATGTTTTTTTTCTCTTTATAGCAATCGATGTCATTGGTATTGCAGCCATTCAATAAAACTTTTCATGTCACAATTATAATTTCTGACAGGTGGTTCCCATGCAAGTTTGTTACCAAATGAATACTGACAACAGCAATGTGAAACGAGAAACAATGAACTGGAGACAATGCTCATAAATTCCTGGAAAAAGATAAAATTTATGTGAACAAGTGGTTTTACAAGCCTCTCTGACTTTATTACTGACCTGCATCGTATTACATCCATACCAGGTTGCTTCTTTTGAAGAGATAAAGCAATCTTCAATGCCTTTTTACAGAGTGATGGGTAATGAGCAGGAGGTTCCATGGATAAAGCTTTGGTTTACAAGAAAATAAAAATTCTATTATCCTCCATGTAGTAAACTGCTATACAAAATCATTTACTGACATGGTAATTCTGTGGCTGGACCAAATACTTTGAAATTGTAGTAATATTAAATAAGCAATACCTTTTCATAGCACAAAAATAAAATATAAACACATTATGAATATAAATTCAAATATTTTGTTTCTAAAGGCATTGTACTGCAAGTTTTCTAATTGAGCCACAGATAAGCAACAATTCTGCCATTTATAGAAAGAGGAAAAAACAAATCCAAAGCTTTAAATCATCCATGCCATCAAAACACACAAAATGTAATGAGTTATAATAACACACCAAAAGCTGGAGGAACATGCAGAACCTAAGGGCAGGAATTCACTGTTGACGTTTCAGGTCAAGACCCTTCGTCAGGAATGGAAAGGAAGGAGTAGAATCCAGAATAAGAAGTGGGGGGGAGGGTGGAAAGTACAAGCTGACAGGTTATAAGTGAGACCACATGAGGAGGATGGATGGGTGGAAGAAAAGGTGAAATAAAATAAAATAAAATAAAATAAAATAAAAAATATAAGTGAAAAGCTAGGAGGGGAGAGGTGAAAGAGATAAAGAGCTGAAGAAGAAAGAATCTGAAAGGAAGTCTAGTGGACCATGGAAGAAAGAGAAGGAAGAGAGTAACCAGAGGGAGGTGATGGAAAAGTGAGGAGAGGGTACGAAGGTAAGTAGAATGGGGAATAGAAAAAGAATGATAAAGAGTTGGGGGAAGAGATTACTGGAAGCTTGATTAAGGCATTCAATGTTCATGCCATCAGGTTGGAGGCTAGCCAAACAGATTATGAGGTGCTGCTCCTCCAACCTGAGTTTGGCTTCATGATAGCAGTAGAGAAGGCCATGAACAGACATGTCAGAATGGGAATGGGAACTCAAAATGAAATGCATGGCCAACAGGAGACTTGACCTCTTGTAACAGACCAATGCTTCCTATCTGAAATGAGTCTTACCAATGTAGAGGAGCCATACCAGGAGCATCATATACAGTAGAAGTGCCACCTCACCTGTAAGGACTGTTTGGGGCCCTAAATTATGGTGAGGGAGGTGGTGTTGGGGCAAGTGACACTTATCACATGTGCAGGAATAAGTATCAAGAGAGAGATCAGTGGAGAGAGATGAGTGGACAAGGGAGTCATGTAAAGAACAGATTCCTATAGAATGCTGGGGGCGGGGGGCAGGAAGGAATGATGTGCTTCGTGGAAGGATTCCGTTGGAGACGGCAAACATCCCTCTTAATTCCTCAGCTAAAACAGCAGAAAATTTCAGTGGGATTCTTACATTCCCAAACAATTGTGAAATGCTTATAATATTAAAATTCAAATATTATTTCACAACAACATAAACCTGTTTGTTAAAAGAATTCACAAGGGTCTGTTAAGTGGTAATAACTTAATTTTAATGAAGACCAAAACATTTTCCTGCAGGCACAAGTTAATTTGCAGACTTCACTATGTCTGTCAAGGGCAGACAATCGCTGAATAAAATAGAAGAATGATGGCAGTAATCATTTCCTGTGTAATTACAAGAGTCATAACCTTTTAACAGTCTGGTCCAGACAACATTCAAATAATAATGCAGATGGCCTGCCTCACGGAAACTTCCATAAACTAGATTACTCTGAACAAGGGAGTTGTTAACTAGATAAATATTTTTTGCAAAGTAATGTCTGATTAGGAATAATGTGACAGCTATAAATAGCCCCATCAAACAGCTATTTTCAGATTAAAAATAAAAGGCTGACATGTAGCTGACACTATTACAGTTGCACTAAATTGTTATCTTTGCAACAATTCTAGCCTGCAAATGAATAGTTAGCATGGTAACCAAATGTAACTTGTACAGGTTTTGACCAGGCTTAAAAAGCTAACTGAAGCACAAACTGCAGATGCGGAATCTGGAGCGAAAAAGAACTCCTGGAGGAACTCAGTGCGTCTTAACTTTGGAGGAAGGAGGATGGTCAACATTTCGTGTTATGACCCTACACAGGTCCTGATGCAGGGTCTCATTGACCAACCCTCTGCCTCCACAAATGCTGCCTGAGCTATGAATTTCTCTAGCAGTATGTTTTCTTGCTAAAAGGTTTTAACACCTACCTGCCAGAGTTTCCAGTGTTTTAGGTTCTAATTGCTGTAGATGTAAGACCCTCTCTAGTACATGCTCTAATTCGGGATCATTTAATTTAGCCCTGGCTTCAAATTCATAAAGTAGAAGTAGGGTCTCTGTAGGATCTTTTGAGAAGTCTCCTGCAGAGAAAGAGAGAGTGATTGATAGCGCAACAAAATGGTTACACTAAATACATCTTGATTCATACCGTTTAAAATATTAACTTTTTCATAGAACGTTGCTTTAAACAGTTTCACTGTAATGATGCTCTAATGATAAACATTAAAAAATTAAAGCAAAACTGTTTAATTGAACAGAAAAAAAAACTTCGATCTGTGGAACGGAAATTCTCAATGATATGGAATACACAACAGATATTATCGTACTGGAAGCAAGGGGCATCAAACATGTTCAAGTACTTTTCCACATGTTTCATTTAGTTAAGAAAAATATATTTTCTTCATTGTTTCTCATTGAGATTCCAATATGTTCCTGGAAGATTAGATAATGCACTTATGAAATATGGCTTAAAAGTGACTCTTGGGTAAATTGTTCTTTATTGTGGGTGGTGCTCTGACAGAGTGGATTGCTTGCCTGTTGTAGAATTCACCCATTTTTCAGCTTTTTGAAATTACTTGAATGAATGAAGCTTGATAGCAGAGGTTTAATAACAGGAAAATAATCCACTCCAACAGATTCTCATCTATAAGGAGAAGACGACAGTTTATGTCATGTTTTCTCTCTATTAAGCTTGAAAATTAGATATGTGCAGGTCAAGGTAATACAAGATCTCCACAGGATTTTTAAGAACTGTTCACATGGGAACCAATCAAACAATATAAAACGATTCCCAGGGAGTAGTTTTCATGAAAACTATTTGCTCCACATTTCTGGGCCTATCAATCAATTTGCTCCACATAATGCCTATCAATACTTATAATTTTCATGTATAAGCAGGAGAACTATAATTTTGACTGCAACTTTTTCACCTCTATTTAGAATTTTGAAATAAAATGAATTAAATTAGGGGATTCAGAAATATTAACCTAGTCTCTAATGACAGTGTGGGTACAAACGATGCTGATTCATTCAAACAGATTTAAGTTATCCTTAATCACTGACCGGCAGTTGTGGATTTTAATGTTGCCCAAATCTCCCAACAAACTTTAATATCCTCCCTTGCTTGAGTCAGACTTCCAATCTAAGAGATGAAAACAATAACGAAATGCTAGGGAATGTGTAGAAATTTCTAGTATTTTAACTTGGCAAAATGAAATATTTTATAAACTTATTTCATACTGTATAATTTGCCAAATTGTACATCCTCATATGTTCCAGTCGGGTTGCTGTGTGTGCAACAGTGAGATCTTCATGAACTTACAATAATTAATTGATAGTTAAACCATAACAATTTGAGGATATGGATAAATATACACTTACAAGCAGATGTCATAAGAATATGAATACAATAAAAGTAATATTAGGACAGTTGGCACCTTGTGCCTACTCCACCATTAAATAAGACAATGGCAACATCTTCTACCACAGTGCACTAAAATAATATTCCTTAATGACCTTAATATGTAATAATCTATCAATTTTGAATATACGTTTCTACATAGAGACTAATTGGAACCCCAGAGAAACAAAAAACATATTTCCAAAGCACATGTATCCTGTCTTGTAGAAGCTTCCTTAGGTAAGGAAAGACACAAGATCCTAGAAGATAAAAACAAAAGTAAGCTATAAATTTAGATAGTACATTACAGATTATAAACACAAGACACTAAATAGTTGGGATTGCTGCTCCAGCCAAGTGCTAGGATAATTAAGCGAATAGTGTTTAAGGAAACTGATGCATGTCTAATAATGCAGTGTCAGGATGAAGTATTCTGTTTCACTGGGAAATCTTACCAGATGAAGCAGAAGGAATCTATTTTTCCTAATAAGCTAAATCTTAGTCAAGTGTTGATGTACTGTTAAAATAACAAAAGAATAGCAAGTTAAGTTCAGGTTGAGATCTGATTGAGGTATAGAAAACAATGAGGGATATAGCAAAAGTAAGAAGTTTAAGGTAATGGGTAGAGGTTTGAAAGGTGTTCAGAGGAACATTTCTTTCCTCACTCAGAGTGACTGGACTCTGGAATTCAAGGCCTGGTAGGATAGGTGGTGAGGTAGAATCCCTCATATTTATTAACAGTGCAAATGTCCACATAACTGGTCAAGGCATAGAAGGTTATCAGTCAAGTGTTGGAAAATGAAATAGTGTAGGTGGGTACCTGAAGTTTAGTAAAAATATGGCAAGCTAAAAAGCCTACTCTGTGCTGCGTGACTTATTCACTATAATTATCCACAATGAAGTTCATTCGCTATTTATAATCTCACAGTCTGACACTATATTAACTATAATTTTGTGTCAGCTGCAAATTTTAAGTTACACTTTGAAATCATTTATATAGAGCTTCTCTTAGAGAAGTTAGATATTAAATTTCTGTAAAATTAATGTAATATATTTTTGTATCAATTGAGATGGTTGTTTAATTTGGTTGATAAGCATTTATAGAATATATTTTTCAATTAAAAATCCCTAACCGGGCTCATATGCAAACTTGGCTCGATAGCTAACTCTGCTAACAGCCACCTGACAGTGAGAAGGCCACCTTTCATAAACCACATACGTCTGGAATCCATATGATTTGGGGTTCAACTAAACAGGAATGTCATGATATTCCAATTAAAGAAACCTCAATTTGAGCAAATGCTGTGTAAATACTACTCATAAACAATTATCGGCCGGCACATTGCACACTGCAATAAATGATAAAGAAAGTATATATATTAATTTCAGCTTTATCAAAGTTAGTAAGGGAAATGAAAGAGAGAAAAAAAGGGCCCAATACAGTTAAACCAGTCTAAATGTGCATGTGACCATTGGAGTTCATTCAAAAGCTGGGTATAACTGTTATTCACAGTGTTGAAATCATTGTCTGCATGAAAGCACCAGTCACGATCCAAAATTCCTTTGAAGTCCATCGCGAGCAAACTGGCTTTCTCTCTCTCAGGAGTACTGGTCCTCCTCCTCAGAGCGACTCATCTACGCAAAGCACTTCTTGTAACGGGGACTCCCCTTCCCACAGCATTCTGCAGCATCTTACCTTCTGTCCTGCTCCCCTGCTCCAGCCAAAAAGACCCCAAACCAGACTACTGTCTGTCACAAATCTCTCTCTTCCTTGCTCTCTCTAGTATTTTCTCCAGATCCCACCATCCTGATTGGCTGACACAACACTCCTAAGTTGAACAGCAGAGCTTCATATCTTAGCCAAAACCAAAACATTCTACCGGCAGGCCACACTGCTTTTGCAGAAAACTGCTCAAAGAAATACCCAAAATGCAGTAGAGATCTTAACCAAGGCATTACACTCTCCCCCCACCAAAAACAGTCATGACCTCATGACTGTGGAACTTATTAAACCATTATTAATAAAACAGTAATGAAATGAATTTTGTGGTTTCAGGACCCCTATCCATTTGTAAATGGAAGTAGCATTTCCCAGCATGGAAATGGATGTTCCCACGTGCTTCCTCTGCCGGCCTAGCTAGGGGTTTCCTAACTGAAGGAAGCTAAGTTCTGTTATAGGACAGGGGGACCTGAGCTGCCTGAAGATATGAGTGATAGACAAGGGGAGGCATCCTCTAGTAGAGAGAAAAGGTCACAAGGACTGGCTGAAGCTCGAGAAGCTGAAGATGAGATAAGGAGGTCTCAGAGAATCAGGAAACCCCTAGCTAGGCCGGCAGAGGATGCACCTGGGAAACAGAGTGTCATATCCATTTCCATGCTGGGATATGCTACTTCTGGTAGCTCAGGTCCCCCTGTCCTATGACAGAACTTAGCTTCCTTCAGTTTAAGCAGCTGCTGTTGAACATCTTCAACCTCTTGGAAAGGGGTGTCCTCGATCAGACTAATAGTATGGCAAGTACTTTTGGAGCAACCAACATTAAACTCATCAGTAGAAAAGACATCTTCTCAATTAACCTCCTTTCCATTCCTTGGGTATGAATGAGTCACCAAAGTTGCATGACTTCGATGTCAACTTCCTCGATCCAGGAGACTGTTTCTCTTCCATTTCTCCTTGAAAACTAGACACCACCGTCACAGGAAAAAGAGGGATAATTGGCATCCCATGTCTGAAGATAACATCTCTTCCTGAGGTGCTCCTGATAATTGCTGTCATCCTGTTTGTGTAGTCAGCTGAAGATTTCTGCATTTCAAGTCTCACCAGCACTTCTGCAGGTAAACGTGACTCTTCTTCCTGATCATCAGGAGCATCCACCTGGATAGCTGAGGTGTCAGGAATTCCAGCATATTTAGGGGTTTCCGTCACTCTAGCTACTCTTCCAGGACGTAACATGAAAGATTTAGACTGGATGTACCACATAGTTCCTCATTATTGCTCATCATCCAGCTTAGGAGGAATTAGCACCTTCTCAAAAGCATCTCTGAACACCGAGCGAATGGACAAGGTTTTCAAAAAGTTCTCTCCGTTTCCTTCCTTGCATGCTCCCATGAGCCTTCTTATAATAGAAGTATTTGTTCCTACAAGAATGGAAGCTCCACCCTTTGCGACCAGATCTGGGCAGACTAACACTGTCAATAGTCTCAGTTACTCCAACATCTGCTTCCAAAAACTCCAGTTTCAACAAGTAACCATCATACAGTACTCATCAGTACTAGGCCCCTCAATCTCAAGGGCACTGAGTAGCACCAATGCTAATTGTATCAAATACCAGTTGTAAAAGGATCTATAAAGCAAAGTAACTTGAAGACCTGCGTCAAGTATGGCTCTAGCATAAGCACCTTCAATCCATATGGACATATCACAGCCTAGTCCCATTAACCCTTCAGGAATAGTGTTTTCCACTCTAGTATTTCCCTTGATATACTGATTAAAATGTATCCTCTCCAAGATGCCAGCCCCCTCCTTTACTGGGTCCCTCCGTAGTTTGGCTTCTTCTCTGTTTGATTATCCACTGCCTTACTTTTCGAAGATTTTCCTGTCCCTCACAGCCTGGCTTGAAAGGTCCATCTTCTCCACAGTTAATACAGAAAATACCAGTTGCCTCTCTAGTCAAGAGACCTTTTGTAGCAGCACTCCTCTGCGTCATAAGTCCTACAGGTGTGCAGGGTTTCGCAACGGACGTATCACATTTAGCTGAAACATTAGCAGACAATCATCAGATCAGCTCAGCTCAAAAGTTTTCCACCTCATTCCTCAAAACCTCTATCTCTGTGGCATCAGGGTTCACTTTAGCAGCAGAGGGAACCACTGGAGACACTATTCAGCTTTTGAAAATGTTCCGCTTCTCAATCATGTTTTCCTCCACTCTAACTTCTCTGAGTAACTTGGTAAAAGATGGAGGAGGGCACATTTGCGGGTCATTTGAATACATAGAATAATCACATCAACTGACAGCACACTCTTCACAATTTCTCTCAGACAGTTGAATGCCCCCTTTGTGACACAATCGAAGCAGCAATTTCTCCAACCTGGAAAAATGGGCAGGCAGCTTCTCTCCTTCCTCCAAGAATGTGTACCTAAACTTGATCATAAGATTGGCTGAACTTTCAGCTGTGCCAAAAGTATCTTCCAGAGCTTGCAAGTAATTAGCTGATGTGGCTAATGGGTTTTCTGTCGTTGGGAATGTCACTATATCAGCTGCTGGACCCTTTAAACTCTCTACCAGTCTCTGTTTTTTCATATTATCTCAGCACTGCTATTGATCCAGTAACTGAGATGTCTGCTCAGACCTAGCTTCACATTCTTCCTTCCCACTGGGTATGGGCTTGACTCCAGAGAATACTCCCAGCCTATGACAAATATGGCTCTCCACAAGTGCAATTTGGAATTTATTAACCAGTGCTGTAATAGCCAAAACGAGCTCAGAATTTAAATCAGCCTCTGAAGGATCTATTAGACCTTTCACATTAGGCAACTCTTTTCCCTTACTTCACAGAAACTACAACAGCTTGTCTTTAGGTACCTTTGCCCCAGCTTTCTAAAAATATGGACTGTCCATGATCCCACCTCTTCAGGATCTTCTAATGTATCAGGCAGTACTACTTTAGTCACGTCACTGCTAGTCTGGTCTAACGTGACATCCTTACCAGCCGACTGGTCAAAATGCCATTCAATCAGCATAACTTTCCCCAACACTTTTACAGAACTCAGCACTCTGCAGTAACAGTTTATTGGGACTTCGGATATCCACCCTGCTTAGAACACAAGCATTATTTGTGGATAATCTCTTTGAATCACACCAAACCTTAATCCCTGCAGTGTCCATAATAAAATACTTTAATCACATTCCCCAACCCTAGTTTAAACACAGGTTTAAACAAACAAACCGCTTAATCAATTCCAAAACAGCAGTTACAGAGCATGTGAAAAATCCCAAGACAATGGTCCCCACAAATATAATCCCCTCAGTGGGCCCGTGTGCAAACTTGGCTCGATAGCTAACACTGTTAACAGCCTCGTGACTCAGCAGTGAGAAGGCCACCTTTTCTAAACAATATACATCCAGGGTCAATATAATTTGGGGTTCAACCAAACAGAAACGTTGTGACGTTCCAATTAAAGAAACCTCGATTTGAGTGAATGCTGTGTAAATGCACAATTATCAGTCAGCAAGAGGTAACAGATCATACACCACATAAAATTATAAAGTGTGTGTATATATATATATATATATATTAATTTCAGCTTTATCAAACAGTTAGTAAGAGAAAGAAAAGAGAAAAAAGGGCCATTACAGTTAAACCAGTCTAAGTATGCACATGACCGTAGGAGCTCATCTCTTCCAAAAGCTGGGTATAGCTGTTACTCTCAGTACCAAACCTACTATCTGTGTGAAAGCACCAGCCACAGTCCAAACTTCCCTTGAAGTCAATCTCGAACAAACTGGCTCTCGCTCTCAGGAGTATTAGCTCTCCTCCTTGGAGCCATTCATCTGCACAAAGCACTTCTTGCAATGGGGACTCTCCTTCCCACAGCATTCGCGGTACCCTGCTCTGCAGCCTCCGCCAAAAAGACCCCAAACCAGACTACTATCTGTCACAAATCTCTCTCAGACCCGCTCTCTCTAGAACTTTCTCCAGATCCCACCCTCTTGATTGGCTGACACAACATTCCTAAGTTGAACAGAAGGGCTTCTTACCTTAATTGAAACCAAAATATTCTACCAGCAGGACACACTGCTTTTACAGAAAACTGCTAAAATGAAATGCTAAATGCATGCAGTAGAAATCTTAACCAGGGCATTACACATATAGGGAGTAAGGGTCACAGGGAGAAGGAGTGAGATGATTGAAAAAAAAAATCAGCTGTGATTAAATGGCTTAGTAGATTTGATGGGCCAAAATGCCTGTTTTTCCTCTTATATCTTATGAAACTGAGATGATACTGACAAACATAAGCTGCATCACCTGCTCCGGAGTAATTGTTGCTTTTCGACCAATCTCCAGACTAGCCGCTGCCGCCATTAGTAAGCAAGTCTTTTGTCCAACCAAAATGGTCTTATCAATTGATAACATCTGTGAAAACTAATGGCAAATACAATTCAATTTTATTATTTCTAGGTGACTGATCTATATTAAAAATTTAGTTCTGGTATTGGAGGCCAAAAAGACGGAAGCAAATCTGTGCTTTTTACTTCAACTGACATGGAATCAGATCTTGTAATTAGATTTTAATCAACTAAGCGCAGCTTTCATCTTCACTCAGAAGATTTTGGGCTCAAGTGCTGACCCAGGTTCTTTAGCACAAAAACTTGATTCCTGTGCAACACCGGACCTGACCTGTGCAACAATTTCTGCAGCAAAAAGGTGACAGATTGTACCTACATTATTGGGAGCAGATTCCTACAGAGTAAAGGCAGCTTGAGGTCTGCATACCCAGAAAATTACCAAGCACTATATGTCATTATGAAAATCAAAAGCATTTCAAATTACACATTCAGCATATCTATCTTAACTACAGACTCTCAATCAAATGGTTCTATACTATATTACTCCTTAAGGACCAACTACTGAACTAGTTATGCTATGTTAATAGATTGGGCTTCTGGTATTTCTAATAACATATACACAATTATTGTAATTAAGTCATGGACACAACATTGAAACAAAGACAATGGCTATGTGTTGGATGAATTGACACCCAGTTTGCTAATAAAGAAAATTTGTTAATGTCATCTTTTTCTTTTAAAACTTTACTCTATCCACCACAGAAGTGATCAGGGACGGATAAAAATACTAGCATTATCAGTGACATCCACATCCTATCAAATTAACATTTTAAAAATTATATATACGTAAATCCACTTTGCAAACACTAATTCCTTATTTTTAAAAGCTTAGTAAATTATTTATAGAGTATTAGAAAATGTATTCTGCTGAAAGGAATGCCATAAAATACTCAAGACATAGTACACACCTGGTAAGAAAGAGTGAAGAATTCTCTCATTCTAGCTGGGCAGTCTTCACACTGTAGAGCCGAATTCCATGCTTATAAATATAAATCACATTGATATTATTTACAATGTTTTTTTTAAAAGTCAGTTTTGGTTTGTTACTGTAATTTTTTTTAAACTGTTGATTATCATGTCATAGATTAATGTTCATATATTTAGGTTTTTTGTGAGAAACTCTTCCAGGTCAAGCTCTTCCTATTACATACTCACTAAACTGCTCATAGTTCAAAGGGCAACAGGGCTGAAGTTAAACAAAAGCTGTTGTATGTGTGTTATCATAGCATATTCTCACAAACATTAATCGTTTTATGAAAAGCCTACAGAGTACGTTATTTTGATGCATGTTGCGAGCTGCACTTTGTGGATACCATAAAAATGCAATGGAGAATATAAAATTACAATCTCCAGACCAGATGGAGGGTTTTATCCAAAACATCGATTACCTATTTCTCTCCATAGATGCAGCCTGGTCCACTGAGCTTCTCATGTGCTTTGGCATTCCTCCTGATTGCAGCACTTACAGTTAATGTGCCTCCATAAAAATACAATCTTCCCTTCCGGTTTTATTTTTATTGGCAAACGACATGCAAGTTTTTCCACACAGAGGGTGATGGTTATATGGAACAAACTGCCAGAGGAGAGGGTAGAGGCAAATACAATCACAACATTTAAAAGGAACATGGAAAAGAATTTCAATTGGAAAGGACCAGAGGGATACTCAGATCCGAAGCAAGGTGAGGCAAGCTAAGGCAAGGCAGATTCGAGGCAACACGGCCTGGGCCCAAAAGCAAGGAGCAAGCCCGTGTCTGACTAATAGAAGCGCTAGCCAGATTGGAAAGGTTGAATTAAGGCGGCAGGACCCAGGCCCGGCAGTGTATTGAAGCAGCAAGGTCCAGGTCCAAGAGTGAAGAATGAGTCAGTTTTTGGCTGATTTAAATGCTAGGCCAGATTGACAAGATCAGGGGGTTTTGGCCAGAAGCAAATGATACATGGTGTTCAGCTTGTTGCTTGTCAAGATTTACTCATCTCCATGCTGAACTAAGTCTATGGCCTGCAACTAATAGGCTCCTTAACCAGCTGCAGTGATGACTGGCTTCATGGCTGTCAACTCACTTTCATGAACTTTAGTTCTGAATGTTACTTGCTTACTTTTTATTGTTTGAACAACTTATTCTTTTTTTCCACATTGAGTGTTTTACGGTCTTTTTTAAAATGGGTTCTATTGGGTTTCTTTGTTTTGTGGCTGCCTGTAAGGAGAAGAATCTCAAGGCTGTACATAGTATACCGTACATATGTTGATAATAAATGTACTTTGAACTATTGAACCTTACATGGTCAAATGGGATTAATGTAGACAGGTATCACAGTCAGTGCAGATAAGTTAGACTGAAAGGCCCATTTCTGTGCTGTACAACAGCAGTGGCTGATGCAACAATAAATTTATTCTCATAAAAAAAAAGTACGTATTATTCTTGAATGTGGACACACAAGATGCACACATTCCAGAGAAGTTTCATGGGATATGGGAGGAAAATTGTATTTAAAAGTGGCATGCTAAATACTAATGGGAAGAAATTAAGCTCTGGTCACCAAAGTTCAACAGATAAATTCACATCCAATCCAATCACTTCCATTAACATCAATAGACCTGAACATTTAAGTACAAGCAGTGGTATTTGCATGTAGAATTTTAGCAATCAGAGGAGAATTTAGTTTCCTGTGCATCCACCAATGTTTGGTACATGTCTGATCATTTGGCTGCACTTTTACCTGCATACAGGGAGAGGCTAAAGAGCCAGGCTCCAAAGATTAGGACAACAAAGAGGTGGTCGAGGGAGGCAATGGAGCGGCTACAGGATTGCTTCAAGTCGGTGGACTGGGCCATGTTCAAAAACTCATCAGTAGATCTGAATGAATACATCATGGCTGTCATAACCTTCTAAAAACAGCCGTAGATGAGTGTGTTCCCACAGAATCATTTAGTCTTCGCCAACCAGAAGCCCTGGATGAACCATGAGATCCACAACCTGCTGAGAGCCAAAACAGAGGCATTCAAGTTACAAGAGATCCAGGTAAGTTCTCCAGAAAGCCATCCCTCAGCCAAAATAGCAATTCCAGACTGAATTTAAAACAATAAAGGATGCTCAATAGCTGTGGCAGGACATGAATGCAATCATCTCTTACAAAATTAAATCAAACAACATAGGTGACAACAGGGCTTTGTTTCCGGATGAGGTCAATGCCTTCTATGTTTGCTTTGACAGTCAAAGCACAGAGGAACCATCACGAACACCAACGGCTTCCATTGACCCGTAGATATCAGTCTAAGGCCAACATGAGAGCATACTTCAAGAGGGTGAACCCAAGGAAAGCATCTAACCCAGATGGGGTATCTGGCCAAGTACTAAAGACCTGTAGTGATCAACTGGCCTGAGTGGTCACCGAGATCTTTAACCTCTCAGTTAGGCAATCTGAGGTACCCCCCTGCTTCAAGCAGGCTTCAATTATATCAGTGTCTAAGAAGGACATGATAACCTGCCTCAATGACTATCGTCCAGTAGCACCTACATCCACAGTGATGAAGTGTTTTGAAAGGTTGGTGATGAAACATATCAACTCCTGCCTCAGAAGTGAGTGGATCCGCTCCAATTTGCCTACCAGAGCAACAGGTCCACAGCAGATGTCATTTCATTGGCTCTTCACTCAACCCTGAACAACTGAACAGTAAAAATGCATACATCAGGATGCACTTTATCAACTGTAGCTCAGCATTCAATAGTGTCAACCCCTCAAAACTAATCAATAAACTTCAAGACCCTGGCCTCAATACCTCCTTCTGCAATTGTATCCTCGATTTCCTCACTTGCAGACCACAGTCAGTTCGGATTGGCAACATCTCCTCCGCAATCTCTATCAGCATGGCGCAGCACAAGGCTGTGTACTTAGCCCCCTGCTTTACTCACTGTACATTAAAGACAGTGTGGCTAAGCACAGCTCCAATGCCATATTTAAGTTTGCTGACAAAACCATTCTCATAGGCCAAATCAAAGGTAGTGATGAATCAGAATATAGGAGGAAGACTGAAAATCTGGCTGAGTGGTGCCACCACAAGAATTTCTAACTGAATGTCAGCAAGACCAAGGAGCTGATTATTGAATTCAAGAGGAGGAAACATGAGGTCTTTGAGCCAGTCCTCATCGGGGGAATCAGAGGTGGACAGGGTCAGCAACTTTAAATTCCTCAGTGTTATAGTTTCAGGAGATATGTCCTGAGCTCAGCCTGCAAGTGCAATTACATATAAAGATGGCAGCATCTCAACTTCTTTAGAAGCTTGTGAAGATTCTGCATGACATCTAAAACTTTGACAAACTTCTCTAGATGTGTGGTGGAGAGTATACTGATTGGCTGCATCCCAACTTGGTATGCAAACACCAATGCCCTTGAACGGAAAATCCTACAAAGGGTAGTGGATACAGCCCAATCCATCATAGCCCTGCCCATCACTGATCACATCTACACATCGCAGGAAAGCAGCATTCATTATCAATGACCCCCACCACCCAGGTCAAGCTCCCTTCTTGCTGCTGTCATCAGGAAGGTACAGGAGCCTCAGAACTTACACCACCAGGTTCAGGAAGAGTTATTACCCCTCAGCCATCAGGCTCTTGAACCAGAGGGGATAACTTCAGTCAACTTCACTTGACCATGACTGAACTGTCCCTAAAATGTATGGATTCATTTTCAAGGATTCTTCATCTCATGTTCTCGATATTTATTGCTTATTTACTTATTAGTATTATCATTATTATTATTTCTTTATTTTCTTTATTTTTGTATTTGCATAGTTTGCTGTCTTTTGCTCACTGGTTGTTAATCCTGTTGGTGCAGTCTTTCATTGACTCTATTATGGTTGTAGGATTTGAGTATTTCCATAAGAAAATGAATCTCAGAGTTTACATGGTGAGATACACAGTTGAAGTCAGAAGTTTACATACACCTTAGCCAAGTACATTTAAACTCAGTTTTTCACAATTCTTAACATTTAATCCTAGAAAACATTCCCTGTCTTAGGTCAGTTAAGATCACTACTTTATTTTAAGAATGTGAAATGTCAGAATAATAGTAGAGAGAATGATTTATTTCAGCTTTTATTTCTTTCATCACTTTCCCAGTAGGTCAGAAGTTTACATACACTTTGTTAGTATTTGGTAGCATTGCCTTTAAATTGTTTAACTTGAGTCAAACATTTTGGGTAGCCTTCCACGAGCTTCTCACGGTAAGTTGCTGGAATCTTGTTCCATTCCTCCACATAAAACTGGTGAAACTGAGTCAGGTTTGTAGGCCTCCTTGCTTGCACACACTTTTTTCAGTTCTGCCCAGAAATTTTCTATCAGATTGAGGTCAGGGCTTTGTGATGACCACTCCAATACCTTGACTTTGTTGTCTTTAAGCAATTTTGCCACAACTTTGGAGGTATGCTTGGGGTCAGAAAGCCTTTGATAAAGTCCCACAAAGGAGATTAGTGGGCAAAATTAGGGCACATGGTATTGGGGGCAGAGTACTGACATGGATTGAAAATTGGCTGGCTGACAGAAAACAAAGAGTAGCGATTAACGGGTCCCTTTCAGAATGGCAGGCAGTGACCAGTGGGGTACCACAGGGTTCAGTGCTGGGACCGCAGCTGTTTACAATATATATTAATGATTTAGATGAGGGAATTAAAAGTAACATTAGCAACTTTGCCGATGACACAAAGCTGGGTGGCAGTGTGAAATGTGAGGAGGATGTTATGAGAATGCAGGGTGACTTGGACAGGCTGGGTGAGTGGGCAGATGCAGTTTAATGTGGATAAATGTGAGGTTATCCATTTTGGTGGTAAGAACGGGAAGGCAGATTATTATCTAAATGGAGTCAAGTTAGGAAAAGGGGAAGTACAACGAGATCTAGGTGTTCTTGTACATCAGTCACTGAAAGCAAGCATGCAAGTACAGCAGGCAGTGAAGAAAGCTAATGGCATGTTGGCCTTCATAACAAGGGGAATTGAGTATAAGAGCAAAGAGGTCCTTCTGCAGCTGTACAGGTCCCTGGTGAGACCACACCTGGAGTACTGTGTGCAGTTTTGGTCTCCAAATTTAAGGAAGGACATTCTTGCTATTGAGGGAGTGCAGTGTAGGTTCACAAGGTTAATTCCCGGGATGGCGGGACTGTCATATGTCAAAAGATTGGAGCGACTGGGCTTGTATACTCTGGAATTTAGAAGGCTGAGGGGGATCTTATTGAAACATATAAGATTTTTAAGGAATTGGACACGCTGCAGGCAGGAAGCATGTTCCCGCTGATGGGGGAGTCCAGAACCAGAGGCCACAGTTTAAAAATAAGAGGTAGGCCATTTAGAACGGAGTTGAGGAAAAACTTTTTCACCCAGAGAGTGGTGGATATATGGAATTCTCTGCCCCAGTAGGCTGTGGAGGCCAAGTCTCTGGGTGCTTTCAAGAAAGAGATGGATAGAGCTCTTAAAGATAGCGGAATCAAAGGTTATGGGGATAAGGCAGGAACTGGATACTGATTGTGGATGATCAGCCATGATCACAGTTAATGGCAGTGCTGGCTCAAAGGGCCGAATGGCCTACTCCTGCACCTATTGTCTATTGTCATTGTCCATCTGGAAGACCCATTTGTGACCCAGCTTTAACTTCCTGGCTAATGTCTTGAGATGTTGCTTCAATATATTGTGACGGGATCCTGAATTATCCCTTATGAACTGTGCCTCTAAAAAGAGAGAGAGCTGTACAACACACACATCTTGTTATTAAGAGACAGAGAGGCAAAGACTGCTCACAGTTTGCTTGGAGATGGTGTTATGGTTTCTCTGCAGCGTGTTTACACTTTTGCAAGGACACTGCCAACTTCTGAGTTCCTACAGAGAGAGAAGGGAGGAGCTACTTGTTGGACAGTTGGCGTTCAGCATAACAGTATTTAAACTAGCGTAATTGCTTGTTTCACAGGTCACGTAGATGCACTAAGGTGTGGTGAAGTTACCACTATCCTGTTTAGGTGCCCACGAGTGTGGGACTGTGGATCGATTACGAGGTATCGATCTGTGGTTACTAGTGCATGAAAGAGCGACCCTGTGGAGTCTACCTGTGTGTCTAACCCCTGCCTGGGTTGGTAGACTATCACTTGAAGACAGTGCTCTTAAGTTGGTCAAGTTTGGCTAACTTGGAAGTTTCGGAGGACAACGGGAAGATCGACGGCATCAGCTCACCTGAAGAACTAGACACCTCTCTCTCTCTCCATCACTAGTCAACTCAATACCACGACCTGAACTGAACTTTACTTAACATCGTAAGACTGTATTCATTTATCCCCAGGCTTGAAAAAGCTTGGTTTTTATATTTCCACACTCATTGCTAACCTGTTTGATATATCTGAATTTTATTACTGTATTGCGTAGTTACTAATAAACATTGTTAGTTTACAGCAATACCAGACTCCAAGGTGTTTTCCATTTCTGCTGGTTCTTTAACCTGTCACTTGCAAACTGTAGTCTGGCTTTTTTATGGTGGCTTAGGAGCAGTGGCTTCTTCCTTGCTGAGCAGCCTTTCAGGTTATGCCGATATAGGACTCGTTTTACTGTGGATATAGATACTTGTGTACCTGTTTCCTCCAGCATCTTCACAAGGTCCTTTGCTGTTGTTCTGGGATTGATTTGCACTTTTCGAGCCAAAGTATATTCATCTCTAGGAGACAGAAGGCGTCTCCTTCCTGAGCGGTATGACGGCTGCGTGGTCCCATGGTGTTATACCTGCGTACTATTGTTTGTACAGATGTTCATGCATTTGGAAATTGCTCCCAAGGATGAACCAGATTTGACATCATTTTCTGACTTCAATCCGAGAGAAAATTTGTGGGCAGAACTAAAAAAGCGTGTGCGAGCAAGGAGGCCTACAAACCTGACTCAGTTACACCAGTTCTGTCTGGAGGAATGGAACAAGATTCCAGCAACTTACTGTGAGAAGCTTGTGGAAGGCTACCCAAAACGTTTGACCCAAGTTAAACAATTTAAAGGCAATGCTACCAAATACTAACAAAGTGTATGCAAACTTCTGACCCACCGGGAAAGTGATGAAAGAAATAAAAGCTGAAATAAATCATTCTCTCTACTATTATTCTGACATTTCACATTCTTAAAATAGTGATCTTAACTGACCTAAGACAGGGAATGTTTTCTAGGATTAAATGTCAGGAATTGTGAAAAACTGAGTTTAAATGTATTTGGCTAAGGTGTATGTAAACTTCTGACTTCAACTGCATGTACTTTGATAATAAGTTTACTTTAAACTTTGGTCATTAATATGCACTGAGATTATTTACCACTAAGTATAACATTAAGTGAATGGACTTTGTAACAATTCAATGCTACATCTAAAATCCAGGAAATGCACTGGAAAAGAAAATGTCAGTTAAAGTATCAAAGGCTGCTGCCTTGGAAAATAGTATTTCACCAATATTTGAAGGTATGTGTTTAATATTAAACAATACATTCTCACCTATTTTTCGAAACCAATTGGCTTCACTACTTTTCAGCTCAACACTCAGCTTCCCTTCCGCTAACTGAATAATCAGTTTCTTATGAGCTACAATAAAAATGAAATCAAGTGTCAAAAAGTTAAAAAGAGTAGAGCATTATTTAAGTTATTTTCAATGTTTCAAATTGAGCTTTGCAGTGTACGTTTTTATGTGAGACTGTGAAAAACACAGATGATCTTCCATGTCTCTGGAAACACCAATTGGCGAAACTAGCCAACGCGTGATGAAATACATCACCACCTTCATGTTCCAACAGTGACTTTGAATGATTGTGAAAAAGGGTTCTTGAGGATTAAGACATCACACTTGCCACCAAACTCAAGGTCTACGAGGCAACATCAATCCCTGCCCAGTGCTATGTTTCAGAAATCTTGACTACCAAGAACAAGTGCCTCAGGGCACTAGAAAACAGCATCAACATTATCCTTACAAAATCATGAAACAACAAGCAAACTGATGTCAGCCTCCTCTCCCAGATCAATGTTTCCCAGCACTGAGGTCTTATTTGCACCCAGTCAGCTATGCAAGGCCAGGCTTTGTTGTTTACCTGTCTGGCACCCAACTTCTGAAAGAGACATCCTTTTTCAAACTCCATCATGGGAATAAATTATCAGGTGAACCAGAGGAAAGTTTCAAGGTTATACTCAAAGCCTTCATAAAGGAATGTAATATTCTCAGTGACTCCTCGGATCTCTGGCCCACACGGTCAAAGTAGAGAAACAGCACTCAGGATGATACTGGGAACACCAAGGTCATATTTTGGGACTACACATAGCCTTGCACAAGCAACTCAAGTAACTGACTATCAGCTACCACTTGTTCTAATTGTGGGAGAGTCCCACATTAGCTTTTCAGCCAGTTCAAAAATCACAATTGGAATTGGAAACAAGAGCAGATCTACAGATGCTGGAAATCAAAGCAACACACCCAAAATGCTGGAGAAACTCAGCAGGCCAGGCAGCATTTATGGAAAAAAAAGTACAATCAATGTTTTGGGACGAGACCCTTTGGCAGGAGTGATTGGAATGGGAGAGGAAGCAGACATCAGTTTGCTTGTTGTTTCATGATTTTGTAAGGATAATGTTGTTTTCTAGTGCTCTATTAATTGGAATTGGAATTGGTTTATTATCGTCACATGTACAAAGGAACAGTGAAAAGCTTGTTCTTCTACTGAAGTCACTCTTAATCCCAAGGGACTGCCAAGGAAGTTAAATAGTAGAGAGTTATTTCAAGTTTTAATTATTATTTCCCTAATGGATTCCAAGTGTTTTTGTATTTCAAGGACAGTTCTATAAGCTGATCTGTTTCGCAGCAGGGATCCAATGCTGTCTGAACTGTTCTCAGTGTCCAGGAAGTTGTGCCTTGTTGGGTGAGCACCTAAGTGCTCAATAATTGTCCAGCAATTTTCAGGTAACCTTGGATATCAAGATTAGGATATCAAGACATGCGATGCAAACCATCATAGGAAACCATCATTTGTTGAGCACATCTACAAACAGCAGAGCCACAAGAAAATATCAACATCAAAGACCCCCATCATCCAAGCCATGCTCCCTTCTCACTGCCTCCATTGAAGGGGAGGTACAGGAGCTACATCACCTACACCACCAGGTTCAGGAACAGTTATCACCCTTCAACCATCAGGTTCTTGAACCAACGTGGATAATTTCACTCACCTCAACTCTGAACTATTTCCACTATCTATGGTCTCACTTTCCAGCACTCTACAGCTCATATTTTAAGCTTTTTTTTGTGTTTGCAGTTTGTCTTCTTTTGCACATTGTATATAGTTTTTCATTATTTATATTGTATTTCTTCGTTCAACTATGAATGCCTGCAATAAAATGAAACTCAAGGTAGCATGTAGTAGCAGATACAGTGATGCTAGGAAGTTTGTGAACCCTGTAGAATTTTTTCTATTTCTGCATAAATATGACCTAATATGTGATCAGATTTTCACACAAGTCCTAAAACTAGATAAAGAGAACCCATTAAATAAATAACACTAAAAACATTATACTTGCTTATTTATTTATTGAGAAAATGATCCAACATTACATGTATTTGTTGGAAAAAGTATGTGAACTTTTGCTTTCAGTAACTGGTGTGATCCCCTTGTACAGCAATAACTTCAACCAAATGTTTCCAGTCCTGCATATTGGCTTGGAGGAATTTGCATTAGCCAACTCCTATTAAGCTTCAGGTGACAGACTGCTACCCTCATATTGTCCCGTAAAGTGTCTTGATACAATTTTGAATTCATTGTTCCCTCAACAATTACAAGCTTTCCAGGCTCTGAGGCTATAAAGCAGCCCCAAACCACGTTGCTCCTTCCACTATGCTTCACAGTTGGAATGAGGTTTTGATGTTGGTGCGCAGTGTCTTTTTCCCTCCAAACATAGCAATGTGCATTTCTGCCAAGAAGTTCAAATTTTCTTTCATCTGTCCACAGAACATTTTCCCGGAAGTGTTGTAAAACACCCAGGTGGTGTTTTGCAAAAGTTGAGAGACATGCAGCAGTGGATGTTGGAGAGCAATGGTTTCCTCTGTGGTGTCCTTCCACGAACACCATTCTTGTTCAGTGCTTTTCTTACAGCGGACACATGAACAAAGATTTTAGCAAGTTCTAGAGATTTCTGCATGTCTTTTGCTGTTAATTTTGGGTTCTTTTTCACCTCCTTCAGCATTGTACATTGTATTCTTGATGTGATCTTTGCAGGATGCCCACTTCTAGGGAGAGTATCCTCCATTTGTAGACAGTTTCTCTTACTGTGGATTGATGAACTTAGTTCTTTGGAACTGCTTTTGTAGCCTTTTCCAGCTTCAAGCGTCCCAACAATTCTTCTTCTAAGGTCCTCTGAAAGTTGTTTTGATCAAGGCATGGTACAGATGCCTTGATCAAATAGATCTTTCTTGAGAAGAGCATGCTCTGTCAGTAACCTGACTTTGTGTGTCTTTTTTTTTATAGGGCAGTATACCCCTATAACCCATACCCGCAATCTCATCTCACTGATTGGAACACCTGACTCCAAATAGCTTTTGTAGAACTCATTACCCCAGCGGTTCAAATACTTTTTCCAACAAATACATGTAATACTGGAACATTTTTCTCAATAAATAAATGAAGTATAATGTTTTTGTGTTATTTATATAATTGGGCTCTCCTTATCTAGTTTTAGGTCTTGCCTGAAGATTTGATCACATTTTAGGTCATATTTATGCAGAAATAGAGAACATTTTACAGGGTTCACAAACTTTATAGCACCACTGTATGTACGTTGATTTTAAAAAATTACTTTGAAATTTCAACAAATGCTTATTTCTGAAAGTGCAATCAGAAACATGAAAGTACCCTCTTGATAATTACTCTTAAGAGAAAAACAGGTACAAGATGAACATGTGAAATTGAAATAAAATACTATTCAGTGCAAACAGAAGATGAAAAAGCAAGTAATAACGGTTACAAGAATTTGAACATGCTTCCAGAGTCAATCCAATCAGCATAAGCCCAACTCAAGAATGTGTGCATAGCTCACTGCTCTACTGACCATGTGGCTGGCACAGCTCAAAGGCCATCTATAAATTTGCCAATTACACCACTGTTGCTGGCAGAATCTCAGATGGTGACAAGGAGCGAGATAGAATGGCTAGTTGAATGGTGTCATAACAATAAACTTGCATTCAATGTCAGCAAGACCAAGGAATTAATTGTGGACTTCAGGAAGGGGAAGTGGGGAGAGCAAAGACCAATACTCTTTGAGGGTTCATTAGAGGAAAAGGTGAGCAGCTTCAAGGCCCTGTTATCAATATCTCAGAAGATCTAGCCTGGGCCCAACACATTGATGTAATCACAAAGAAAGCACACCAACAGTTATATTTCATTCAGAATCTGAAGGCATTTTGGATATCACCAAAGGCTCTACCTTCCACATTTGTACCGTGGAGAGCATTCTGACTGGCTGCATCACTGCCTGGTACGGAGGCTTCAATGCACAAGTTTGAAAGAGATTACAGAAGGTTGCAGGCTCAGCCAGCTTTATCATAGACACCAGTCTTCCCACCTTCAAAGACATCTTTTAAAGAGGGGCCATCCCTCTTTACATCAGTGGCACAGCAGTGGAAACTGCAAGCAGTTTTAAACTCCTGGGAGTGCACATCTCGCATAACCTTTTATGGTCCCAGAACACATCCTAAGCAATCAAGAAAGCTCACCAATTCTCTACTTTCTGTGGAGGCTGAAGAGAGCTTGGCTATGCACACCTATACTCACATCATTCTACAGATGTGCAGTAGAGAGCATCCTAACATGCTGCATCACTACATGGTACGAAAACTGCATTGCAGTGGACAAGGAGGCTCTACAACGGGTAGTCAGAGCTACCAAACACATCACCGGCAGCAACCTACCCACCATCAAGGATATATACAGTATATGGAAAGGTTCCAGAAAAGGGCCAGAAACATCATGAAGGATCCCACCCATCCTGATATTGGACTACTTTTTCAACTTCCATCAGGGAGGAGGCTAAGTAGCATCCATGCCAGGACTACCAGACTCAGAGACAGTTTCTTTCCCCTAAGTTAGGCTAATCAAAACCTCCACCCACTCACCCACTCTTCCACTATTTTATCATTTCCTATCAGAGTCACCTTATATACAGACACTTCTGTACCTGGAGTCACTTTATGGACATACAGTCAACCTATGTATTTACACTATCTTATGTATTTCTATTAATTGCAATGTTTAAAATTATTGTATTATATTATTGTGTATTTTTTGTGCTGCGTCGTATCTGGAGTAACAATTATTTCATTCTCCTTTATACATGTGTACTGGAAATGACATTAAACATTCCTGAATCAAACAGTCTTGAGACTCAATACAACAGCATCCATCCATCAGTGACTACCCTCACCAACTGGGATGTACCCTCTTCTCATTATTACCATCAGGGAGCAATATTGGAACATGAAGGTCACACTTTTGAAATGGCTTGTATCCCTCTGCCTTCAGACTTATGAACAGTCTATGAACAGAACCTTGTCATTCACCTTTCACACTATTTATTTATTTATTGCAACTTATAGTAATTATGTAATATCTTGCACTGTACTGCTGCCACAAAACATGTCAATGATAATAAATCTGATCAGATATAGAAGGTTAAATTTTCTCTTAAATGCTACCACCTTAATAAGCACTTCAAAGGGCACTGACCTCATTCAAGTCTCATTCAAAATACAACTTTTAATATAATGTAGAACTCTCTTAGTATTTCGTATTATTTGCTTGAGGCTTAACCCACAACTTTCAGAGGAAAATGTACTACCAATTTAGTCAAGGCTGGAACCTTGGACCATAATACCATGACACAGCAACAGAATTAGGTAATTCAGCCCATTGTGTCTGCTCTGCCATTCCATCATTGCTGATTTATTATCCCTCTCAACCCCAATTCTCTTGCCTTCTTCCTGTAATGCCTGGGCTAATCAAAAACCTGTCAACCTCTGCCTTAAATATACCCAATGCTTGTGATTTCACTTTGTTCTTTGAGTCTTGGAATTGGGATTCCCTTTGATGAGTTTTTTTTTTCCTAAGTTCTCTCTATGATTCTAGGTTCTCATGCTTTTCTTGGGTTTGGTAAAGTTTTATATCTTGTTTACAAAACCTTCTGCTATTCCCATTGTTCCCTCCATTGGAATGTTCCACAGATTAATAGTCCGGTCCAAGTCTGACCTATTTCATTCATCTTAATCCTGTTGCAGCTGGACTACTGGCTGCCACAGTATTTCCTCCATTTTCCATTTTACCAATTATGAAGTATTGTAATTATTAGTACTGAGACAGTCAGTATAAAGGAGTGTGGAATTAGTTGCTCCTGACAATTCATGCCAACACCACATTTCCTATGTGGGTTTTGTGACCATAAGGCTATAAGACAAAGGAGAAGAATTCCACCAATCAGCCCATCGAACCTGTTCTGCCAGTCCATCATGGCTGATGTATTGTCCCTATCAAACCCATTTTTCGGCCTTCTCCCCATTACCTTTGAGGCTCTAACTAATTAGGAACCTATCAACCCCCTTTTTAAATATATCCAAAGACTTGACCTCCATAGCCATCTGTGGCAAGGAATTCCATAGATTCAATACACTCTGCCTAAAGAATTTCCTCCTCATCTCTGTTCTAAGTGGACTTCCCTCTATTCTGAGGCTGTGGTCTCTGGTCCTGGACTCCACCACTACAGGAAACAGCCTCTCCACATCCACTGTATCTAGGCCTTTCAATATTTGATAGGTTTCAATGAGATCCTCCCTCATTCTTCTAAACCCCAGCAAGTACAGGCCCAGAACCATCAAACATGCCTCATAGATTAACCCTTTTATTGCCAGAATCATTCTCATCAACCTCCTCTAGACCTTCTCCAATGGCAGCACATCTTTTCTCAGATATGGAGCCCAAACCTACTCCCAATATTCCTATTGTGGTTTTCCAATGTTCCCTCTAATTTGCTTTACAGCTGCGCAGACCAATTATTGCTCTGAGCATAACATTTTTACACGGCCTGAAAACTGCATGCACTTTTAATGTTTTTCTTGTAATGTGCACACTTTGAATATTTAGAATGAAAATTGAAAGTCACATACTTTTGATTTTATTTACTAATTGAGAGGTGTAATGAAATACAGTACAGCAAAGAAAATCTTTCACATTTCATAAACGTTTTTGTCAGTATTTAGAAAATAGAAAATAGAATAGAAAAATTTAGAAAATAGTCTATGCCGTTAGTCCTTCTACCAAAGTACATGACCATACACTTCTCTAATCTATATGCCATTTCTTTGTCCATTCTCTCAATCTGTCCAAATCCTTCTGCAGACTCCCTGTTTCCTCAACACTACCTGCCCCTCCACCTATCTTTGTATCATCTGCAAACTTGTCCACAAAGCCATCAATTTTGTTATCCAAATCATCGACAGATAACATGAAAAGAAGTGGTCCCAACACTGATCACTCTAGCACACCACTAGTCACTGGCAGCCAACCAGAAAAGGCCCCCTTTATTTCCACTCTTTGTCTCCTGCCAGTAAGCCAATCTTCTATCCATGCTAATATCTTTCCTGTCATACCATGGGATCTTACCTTGTTAAGCAGCCTCATGTGTGGCACCTTGTTAAATGTCTTTCGAAAATCCAAGCAAGTAAAATCCACTGACTTTCCTTTGTCTATCCTGGAATTCAAAGAATTCCAACAGATTTGTCAGGTAATTGGGCACGTGGCCAATTGGTGAAGGCGTTCGTCTAGTGATCTGAAAGTCGCTAGTTCGAGCCTCAGCTGTGGCAGCGTGTTTGTGTCCTTGAGCAAGGCACTTAACCACGCATTGCTCTAGTGTCTGTGCGAGGAGTGGCACCCCACACAGCCTTCCAATCTGCGCCTAGTAAGACATGAAAATGCCCGATGCAGGCCTCTCATGGTTTGAGTCGACGTTCCCTCCCTCCCTCCCCTGTCAGGCAAGATTTACCCTTAAGGAAACCATACTGACTTTGGCCTATTTGATCATGTGTCTCCAAGTACTCAAAAACCTCACCCATAATAATAGACTCCAAAATTTTCCCAACCACTGTAGTCAGGCTCACTGGCCTATAATTTCCTTTCTTCTGCCTCTCTCCCTTCTTAGGCAGTGGAGTGACATTTGCAATTTTCCAATTCTCCTGAACCATTCCAGAATCTAGTTATTTTTGAAAGATGCCTCCACAATCTCTTCAGCTACCTCTTTCAGAACCCCGGCGTGCAGTCCATCTGGTCCAGGTGGCTTATCAACCTTCAGACCTTTCAGCTTCCCAAACACATTCTCCTTAGTAACAGCAACTACACTCACTTCTACCCCTTGACATCTTGAATTTCTGGCATACTGCTAATGTCTTCCACAGTGAAT
This sequence comes from Mobula birostris, assembly GCF_030028105.1. Classification (NCBI taxonomy): domain Eukaryota; kingdom Metazoa; phylum Chordata; class Chondrichthyes; order Myliobatiformes; family Myliobatidae; genus Mobula; species Mobula birostris. The sequence continues at coordinate 103,111,703 of NC_092379.1, read as the reverse complement.
ACTAACACAAAATATTTGTTAAGTTCATCTGTCCTTTCTTTGTCCCCCATTACTACCTCTTCAGTGTTACTTTCTTAGTATCAGATATCCCCTCTCATCTCTTTTACTCTTTATATATCCGGAAAAAAAAACACTTTTGGTATTCTCTTTTATATTATTGCCTAGCTTACTTTCATATTTCATTTATTTCTCTCCTTATGGCTTTTTAGCTGCCTTGTTGTTGTTTTTGAAAAGCTTCCCAATCCTCTACCTGACCACTAATTTTTGTTATATTATATGTCTCTCTTTTGCTTTTATGCTATCTTTGACTTCCCTCATAGTTGCATCATAACCCCTTTAAAATACTTCTTCACCTTTGGGATGGATCTATCCTGCTTCCAGAAACTGCAGCCACTGATGTGCTGCCGTCATCCCTGCCAGCTCCTCTCTCATACTTCTGTAATTCCCTTCACTCCACTGTAATAATGATATATTGAGTTTAGCCTTTCTCTCTCTCTCTCGCAAACTGCAGGATAAATTCTATCACATTATGTTCACTGCATCCTAAGGGTTTCTTTACCTTAAGTTGTCTAATCAAATTTAGTTCATTACACAACATCCAATTGAGAATTGCCTATCCCCTAGTGGGCTCAGTGACAAGCTGCTCTAAAAGGAAACTTGGCATTCTACAAATTCCCTCTCTTAGGATCCAACACCAACCTGATTTTCCCCGATCAAACTACATATTGAAATCCCCCATGATGATAACACCGCCTTTTTAAATGACTTTTCTATCTCCTGCTGAAATTTGTATCCTACATCCTGGCTACTGTTCGGAGGCTGATACATACCTCCCATTGGGACCTTTTAACCTTGCAGTTTTTAAACTCAACTCACAAGGATTCTAGATATTCTGATCCTATGTCACCTCTTTCTAAGGATTTGATTTCATTTTTTACCAACAGGCTCTTACCAACCCCACCCCCTGTGTTTACCTGCCTATGCTTTTGATACAATGTGTGTCCTTGGATGCTAAGCTTCCAACTGTGATCTTCTGTCAGCCACAATGTCAATCCTGCCAATCTCTAAATGTGCTAGAAGATGACTTACCTGATTCTGTACAATGCATGTGTTCAAATATAACATCTTCAGTCATGTATTCATCACCCTTTTCAATTTTGCCCCCAAGTTACACTTCAACTCCTCCAAATGACTGCAATTTTGCCCTATCAACTGCTCGTCGTTCCTCACAGACACATTACACACTGCATCTACTTGCATACCAACTGCCACATCCTCAGCCCTATCCCTCCAGTTTCCATCCTCTTCCCAAATCAGTTTAAACCCTCCCCAACAACTCTAGTAAACTTTCTTGTAAGGATATTGGACCCCTCGTGTTTGGGTGTAACACACTCTTTTTGTACAGGTAATACCTTCCCCTGAAGAGTGTCCAATGATCCTGAATTCTGAAACCCTATCCTCAGTCACACATTCAGCAGCCACATCAGGCTATTCTTACTCTCACTGGCAAAGGAGTTCAAAACATCATGTAAAATGTACAGTCTATAAAGTTATAGTGAAAGATGCCAATAAAAGCATGCTTACTGTAATGGACCATTTAAATTTGATAATTATACTGTCCAATGTTAAGTATTGAACAGCTAAGTGCCTTGATTAAAAGGAGATGTGTTTTTGTTATAAGGTGTTGTGTTCATCCACTAATACTGCATTTAATAATTTAACTTAAATGGCTGAAAAATTACAATGTATATGTAATAACCTTTGAACATAAAATAATATAACTGTACCCACCTAGCTTTAAATATGTTAACAGGGAGTCCAGTCGTTCATATCTGCCAAAATAAATATTTATGATTAGGTACCATAAATGCAGGATTAAAGAGTTAGAATCTACCTATATATGTTTTAGCTCCAAAATATAACCAGGTCTGGATTCTATAGAGTTTAGAAGAACGAGAAATTTTATTGAAGCTTCCAAAATTACTATACAGCTTGAAAAGAAAGATGCTTTCCTGGCTGAAGAGTCAAGAACCAGTAATCACAGTCTCAGTATAAAGAGTAAGCCAGTAAGGATTGAAATAAGGAAAATGTTTTTCACTTTGAGAGAGCTGAACCTTTAGACTTCTCAATCTACAGTGGTTCAGTCATTGAGTTCACTCAAAACAGAGATTGATAAATTTCTGGATTTAAAGAGAGTCATGATTTATAGGTATAGTGTAGGAAAGACTAATTAGATATTCAGAACTGTGATAAATGTCAAAGGAAACTCAAGGGGCAAAATGTCCTACTCCTGCTCCCAATTCTTATATTTTTATTGTGTAATTTTAGCACATTCTTGCCTCCATCAGTAAAGTTCAGTTTTGTGGAGTAGAAAAATCACAAACTGTAACCCAGTAGTGACCTCTTTATCATTAAATTCTTATACAAAATTGAATAATTACATATTCATGTAGTTCTTAACCTGCTTTCAGTCTTCCTCCAAGCTTCCAGATTAATAGGGTTGTAAGCACTGCTTCAAACACTCAAATATCACTCCCATTTCACCCTATTTCTAATGCTCCAATCCTAAGATCTCCCTTCACTACATTCCTATCTCAGAGTCTGTCTTCTAATCATTTGAGATGCTGAAATACTTTGTTACATTTCTAGATCTTCCTTCAAAGAATCATGGAGCCCTTCTCACTACCACTGCGGGATATTCAGATCAAAAGCCTCAATTATTCACCTTTATAAAATTTATCACTGAGCAACAATGTCGCAAAGTTCCCTAATGAAGTACATAAGTCGGTGATCTCAAGTAAATGTACTTGGCAAAGCAGCCCTGCTTCTTATAAAGTATCATCTGTAGAATTTAAATTCAATTAATGATCTACAAGTTGGAGAAAATGATTCTTAATAAAGAACACCACAAAAACTACTGTATTCTCACAAAAGACCATCTGATTCTCCCATATCCTTCAGGGGAAGACAGTTGCCATTTTTATATAGTGAAGCCCAATGAAGTTGACTCTTAAATATCCACTGAAATGCTAAGCAACCTACCGGGCCGTACCACAGCCATTGGATTGAAATGGAGGAAGAAAAACAAATGGACCACCTGATCAATAGGCACCAAATACGGCCATGGCAAATTTGCTCTTCACAAACATCTGGGGACTTGTATCTAAGTTGGAGGAAGAATCCTGTAGATTGGTCAAGCAACACCATTACATAACTTGTAAGGATTTTTAAGAATGAGTATGATTATGTACCAGACTCTCCAATTACAATTTCCAGGTACACAATGTATAATCAACAGCCACCAGAGGAGGTTGCACAGTTGTTTACAGCTGCATTCCACCAGGACCACTCTGCTCCATACCTCAACACAAACTCCAAACAAAGATGGATGAAGGAGCTGAATTCCAGAGGTAACATGAAGGAGCCTGCAATTGAAATCACGGTAACATTTGACTGAATGTGGTATAAAGAGAGCTTGGGAAAATTGAAATCATTCAGCATCACTCTGATGGTTGAAGCCATATCTTTTTCAGAAAGGAAACTGATTGTGGTCATATAAAATCAATCAGCCCAGATTTAGTCATCCCTCCAGCAGCTCCTTGAGGTGAAGACCTTTGGGCAACCATTCTGAGCTGCTTCACAGATGACCTTTCTTCCATTATAAAGTAACAACTACAGATATTTGCTGATGATCACGTAATGTTTAACTCCACTTGCAACTCAGCAAATTAAACAATCTATACCAGCATGCAGCAAGGCCTGGCCAATATTACATTCAATAAAGGTGACAGTGTACTCAACATCACCCTTGACTGGAAACTCAACGATAAAGTTCTTAGATAAGAGGCACACCGAAACCTCTCCACCATCTAAAACACACAAATCAAGAATGTGAGGGAATACCAGCAACTTTAATGTGTGTTGTTTGAATTTCCAGCATCTGCAGAATTCCTTGTGTTTGTAAAGGAATATTCTCCACTTGGCTAGATTAAGATAGTTAATGCCATTCAGGACAAATCACAAACAAGATAAAATCTGCAGATGCTGGAAATCTGAGCAACGCACACAAAATGCTGGAGGAACTTAGCAGGCCAGGCAGCATCTATGGAAAAAAAATACAGTCAATGAAACGTCGACTACACTTTTTTCCATAGGTGCTGCCTGGCCCACTGAGTTCCTCCAGCATTTTGTGTGTGGTGCCAGGACAAATCAATCCATTTCTTTGGAATTAACATTCAATCCCTCCACTACCAGCATTAACTGCTACAGTGTGTATCATCAACAGAGTACATTGCAATTACTTGATCTGATTTACTCTCACAGCAACTCAAATCTGTAAACTCTTCTATTGAGGAGGACAAGGTCAGCAAGCATATGGGAAAACTACCTTCAACTGCAAGCTCCCCTTCAAGTCACACACTATACTGATTTGGAAATCCATATTAATATTAAAATGTACATGGAAGTATCTCTTTAGTCGCAGAACTGGTACAGAAAAAACTTTTAATCATTTGTTGGATATACACAAATGCAGGTGAGTGATTTTGCTAATCAACTACAGTGGTGAAGCCAGAAGGACCAATGGAAACCAGGATCTTCCCCAATAACCATGAAGCATATTAAGGATACCCTTTAAAATTTGGTTAAATTTTAATTCTTACCCACTCATCTTTTTACACTGGTAAGAGGGAAAGCATATAAGAAACTTTGCCATAATGCTGGAGCCTATGGTTGGGATAGAAGTAGGGCTGAATAATCAAAAGATTATCAAGGAACAGCTATCTTACTTTGGTTAGTTTGTTCTAGTTATTACTATCAAGAATTTCAGTGGTCAGATCAACAACAAAAGACTAAAAATATCTTGATTTGAGTTCCTATTAATGCTAAAATTAATGTGAACTAGCATGGGAAAATTTCTACATCTTTTATCAATGGTCACATTGTTCACAGCAAGCATTGCAAAAATCTGCTGCACAGTGCCATGAGGTAGAAAGCATAAATGAGAAGAGAAGCAATCGTAGCTTAAACTTTGGTTTACTCCAAATAAAGTTCTGCAAAATGTTCTCCAAGATACTGTAATCAGGTCTCAGGGGCAAGAAATTCAAAATAATATCCTGGGAAGTATTCAAAACTGTATTCACCCCACCAGTAACAACCTTTAACAGGGCACTTAAAGAAAAGCAGTATCATTGGATCACAGCAATATTCAGAATACAGGTGCAGGTAAGTTACCTTACGTTTTTATCCTCTGTGTCCGAAATAGATGGCACGAGGTGAATTAAACTTCTGCTTAAAATAAATTGTTCAAAAGAAAATTAAGCTACAGTACATCAAAATTACAGCACATAAACATCGTCTAAAATCTCAAATATATTCTTACAACTTAAAATAAGGGGTCAGCCATTTAAGAACAGGGATTTCATACTTAAGTGATCATCAATCGAAAGAATTGTCTATGGCAGAGAGCTGTGGAGGATGAACTATTGAATTTATTCAAGGCCATTATAGACAATTTTAGGGAGTGTTCAGGAGTTATGTGAAAATAGCAGATTTTAATTCAAACAAGAACCAGGCTTCAGTTCTTACTATAAATGTAAGTTTGTTCAGGAAGCTTGCAACTAGCCTTCAGTTTTTTTTGTAAGCAAGCAGTAAATTGAAGTTAAAAGCACAGGCTGGTCCACAGACTAAGAGATTGCAAATGCAAGAGCAAAACATTAAAACAATGGCATTGTGTTAACTGGCTTTCATCAAACCACTGTTGTCTTGAGTGCAAACTGATAGGCCAGACGGATGTTGTCACTTAGTGTATCAAGGATGGTATCTGTGTACTTACTGTATCAATTTTATGTACTCAGAGGAAGCCCTAATAACATTATTTCTGGGTGCCTGGCTCTCCGTTGTCAAAAATATTTTAGAATATTTGTGTTCATCAGTTTCTCCCAAAGGCGTTTAGAACTTCAGAGGCGAACATGAAGTACAATGCGCTCCCACTATGTATCTCAAAAAAATCATTTGTCAACCCAAAGTATTGAAGTAAACCATGTCATTGTAACTACTGAAATTTCATTGAATCACATGCTGCTGCCATTGATCCTAAGGGTATAAAAATGTGATGCACCTTTGGGTTTGTAAGCCTCTAGCAAGAATGTCTCCAGAATGATGTCTGTTAGCTGTGCTGAATAAAGACTTCTATATCACCAGCTTCAATGTCTCTACAGTGACTTTGATCAATGCCACAACAGACAATTATCTTGGTCTTTAGTTTTCAGGGAACAAGAAGGAAAGAGGACCTCAGGGCAACTTTAGATTAGCTACGAGTGGAGCAGGCTTGACGAATGCATGGCTTACTTCAGCTCCTATTTATGTTCTTTCATTCAAAAACTTTAATACACAAAGCCCAGAATTCATATGCACCAGAGCACCCTGCAGGATTACTAGGAGCAGGACACACTTGAAAGTCAATGCAGAGGTCTTGGGGGAGGGTTCTCCTTCTATTGATCAGGATGTCAGAGGTACCCGTAGATTAAAACTCAAAACCAAAGATCGATGGTTGGAAGATTTCTGAAGATCAGAGTTTGTGAGTTGGTGATGGCCAGATATCAAAGACTAAGACTTGGAGGGAGGGGATTTGGGACTCAGATAGCTCAGTACCAAATGATTGCTTTCTCTTGATGCTGAAGCACGTGTGAACGTCAGCCAGGTTAGATGAACCTCCCTACGTTCTTCTACAGTACCTTCCAAAATTTTTGCTTCTGTTTGAATAAACAACATGACCCAAGTTTATTAGTAAATCTTAACAGAGAAACTTAACAAAGTATATGGATGTTTACCATAATCTTTTTTAAGTTGGCACAACGGGGGAAGAAATGCTCAAGATGCAAGATCATGTTGTTTTTAACAATTATATACAGACACCTTGTGGCTTCCATCAGCTGCAGATGGCTTCATATGAATTTCAAATGTTGTCATATTCTGTGAGTACTCCAGTGTAATAGAGAGCAGTACATGGACAACCAGTTAGGAAGAACCTTCTTAGTGATAATTTCCAACAGAGAAGACCTTGAAATCTTTCTTATGTACCAAAGGTAAAAAATGAACAGGAGAAAATTTTTAAATTTAAAATTGAGTTGAAGTACTGAATCGGAGGTGGGGGGGGGGGCAATGTTACCACTCAGACATAGTTGTAAAGGTAGTTTGATTTTTCTGAATAACCAATAAGAAACCTGACTTACTACATCACATTAATGCTAGTTCTGTACCTGAGAGCTGTGAATAACTGAATACTGTCTTGGGAATATTCACATAGATACTCAAATGCTTTTCTGGCAGCAGCATCTTGCTCATTCTAAGGACATACAAGTGTCATTAATCACATATTAAAATATTAAGTCATTACAAAATGTATTTAGATTGTTTTAAAAGGAAACATCAATTAGTTAACAACTTTCATTCTCAACTTTTTTTTAAAACAATACTTTCAACATTGGGATTTTTGCCGAAATTAACAAGGACATGGTTGGAATTTGTCAACAAAAGTTTAAAGGATAGAAATTTGTCCTCTGTTGTAGTGATTAAACTTGGAAACACTAAAGTGCACGCATATTAAATTCCACTTGGGACCAAGTTCAAAAGAAGTTCAACATATATTTTCTACTATATATATAGTTATCCCTTTACATATCATAAGAATCACCAGTAACACTCGTGTTCAAACTGGCTGACTAACTGTACTGTTTGCTGAACTGTAGGATTAGGCTGTTGATGATAGGTCAGCTAGTTTTCACATTATTTGTTAATGCTCTGGATGAGGGAATTGATGGCTTTGTGGCCAAGTTTGCAGATGATCTAAAGATAGGTGAAGGGATAAGTAATGTTTAGGAAGCAGAGAGTCTGTAGAAGGACTGGGGCAGATTAGGAGAATGGGCAGAAAATGACAGATAGAATAAGGTGTGGGGAGTCTGGTGAGGAAAACAAAGCCCTCTGATTGAGTGGAAATCCCCATTTCATTGCCATCTTATCCCTTCTTCTGGAAAACAGAGAAAGAGTTAAGGCCAATATGAGTAAATGAAACGTGTATGAACAGATATTGCAGAAGACTAAAGACATTTCAGACAGTTCTTTTAAGTAAATAACATTTGCAGATGCATTAGCTTTCATCAGGCACATGAATGTTAGCTTCAAGATTTCATCTTCAAAGTACTTGATAAGGTACATAAGTTCTGAGACACTGGAGAATATTCCTATATGAACCACAAATAATTAATTTTCTCAAACCACAAAGCTATGAAACTTTTACAATAGTAACTATTTTATTCTTTTTTTTTTGTTACCCAGGTGTTATTGGCAATCTATTGCCCATCCCTAACTATCTTTGAGAAGGGGCTGATGAGTCATCAACTCATCTTTCTCATGAAAGTATTTCTGCAGGTTATTGAGCAGAGAATTGCCATATATAGAGACAGTGACAATGCAGGGCAAGCAATATATTTAAAAACATGTTGCTGTGCAGGTGGAGGTGGTCCGATCCACCTGTTGCCTCTGCCCTCCTTAGTGGTCGTAGATCTGAAAAGTAATAGTGGAATAGCCAAACTACTAAAAGCTGTGCTGGCATATTGAAGACAATGACTATTCACCATCAATGTTCTCCTTTGTCAAAAAGCAGCAACCACGATGCGGTGCATGTTTTCCAGGGTTCCTGCATGAACCGTTAATGTCAATGGAGAACTTTGGTTTTACAGATGAGTGTAAGGCGTTCTCTCTTCTATACTTCAATTATCCAATTCTATCAGTTCAACACTATATTTCCTACTCTGTCAGATACTTGCCCAAGCTTTCCTCAAGTACAGTATACCTCTAATATTAATTCAATTGCTACATTTGGTAGTGAACTTTGCATTCTTACCATTCTTTAGATAAACACATTTCCTCTGAATTACCAATTGGATTTGTTGATTATCTATACTCTTCCCCACAATTGGGACTATTTTCACTGCATCAATTGCATCAAAAAACTTCATAATTTTACAGACATCCATCAGATAAGCCCTCACATTCTACTGCATTTCTTTGTATCAATCAGATGTATCAATTGTAATAAATATTTTTGAATAGATATATTCCACAATGTTACGTTACTTTGATATACAGTGTACAGAACTTTGAAGTATGTCAGTCATCCAGTAGTAGCAGTTCTGAACTTCGCAAATGGGCATCATTTACATCATGTAGCGCATTTTTTTGTTGAATATTCTGATCTTACAAAACTAATCTTCTTTACCTCGAGAGCAACTTGTGCAGCAAGACTCAAAATATCAGTCACTGGGATTCTGTCAGTTAACATCTTATCCTCGCATCCTTCTGGCTTTTCTGCAAGTTTCCCTATGATTTTAATCGCTTGCACAGCTAAAGCATAACAGAAATGTTCAAAAATTATGTCTTTCTATTCATATTTTATATCATTACTTTGAAATAACTCCATTATTAAACAGAATACATACTTTCTGCATTAGCCTATGGGAAATTTAAAGGGAAATTTTATTTATATACAGTATATATATATTTTATATTTACATTAAAAGAAAAATTGAATTTCCTTGTTAGTTCCAGAATTCTCATCCTTCATTTACCCTTCAATCTCAAACAAACATTCCCTAAACCATGCAATTCTAGCAAAGATTGGTAACTAACTAGTTTCAGAAAAGGAGGAAGTCATGGAGGGATTGTCTACTGAGTCTTTGTGGGTGGAAGTTAGAAACAGGAAGGGGTCAATAACTCTACTGGTTTTTTATAGACCACCCAATAGTAACAGGGGCATTGAGGAGCAGATAGTGAGACAGATTCTGGAACGGTGCAGTAATAACAGGGTTGGCATGATGGGGGATTTTAATTTCCCCAATATTGATTGGCATCTCCCTAGAGCGAGGGGTTTAGATGGGGTGGAGTTTGTTAGGTGCGTTCAGGAAGGTTTCTTGACACAGTATGTAGATAAGCTTATAAGAGGAGAGGCTGTACTAAATCTGGTACTGGAAAATGAACCTGGTCAGGTGTCAGGTCTCTCAGTGGGAGCGCATTTTAGAGATATAGATGACAATTCTATCTCCTTTACCATAGCATTGGAGAGAGATAGGAACAGACAAGTTAGGAAAACGTTTAATTGAAGTAAGAGAAAATATAAGCTAGATAGATAGAAGGTATACTTTATTAACCCCGAGGGAAATTTGGTTTCGTTACAACCGCACCAACCAAGAATAGAGCGTAAATATAGCAATACAAAAAACCCCAACAATCAAACACCAAAATGCAAACTATGCCAGATGGAAAATAAGTCCAGGACCAATCTATTGGCTCAGGGTGTCTGACCCTCCACGGGGGGAGCTGCGCGTTCGATGGCCACAGGCAGGAACGACCTCCCGTGCCGCCAAGTGTTGTATCATGGTGGAATGTGGCCGAAGTCCAACAGTAAAAAGTTCAATGTCCAGTCTGCAAATATGTTCCTCGATTGTAATATACCCCAGATTGCACCATCCGTTGTTAGCCAGAACAGTAAGCACTGAACTCCTTTATGCTTACCGCTCTCAGCGCACTTCCAGTCAGCCAGAACGGTATTACCCACCGAACTTCTCTTCTCCAAAAGTCTCTGCTGTCTCGACCCGGTCCTCTTTCCTCGGCTTTGTGATCCCCCTCTGTGTGTTTTCCTCCGGATTTCAGCAGGGGTGTCCACCACTCTGTTCGCTAAGCCGGCCGGTCTTTGCTGGTCTGTGAAGTACACAATGCGACCCTTGCTTCTGTCCTGCGTGTTGGGATGTAACCATTTGCAGGGCTAAAGAAAACCCACATAAAACTCTCTCTACCAGCATGTTAGAGAGGGTGCAGCTTCGAAGTGTTACCGTGAGAAAAAAAATACAAAAAATAACGTAAATTAAAAAGAAGAAGAAAGTAAGAATAGATCGGAACGGCTGTACCAGGCTGCATGCACGACCGGCACATGCGCACTATCAGGCAGGAACTTGGAAGCATAAATTGGAAACAGATGTTCTCAGGGAAATGTACGGAAGAAATGTGGCAAATGTTCAGGAGATATTTGTGCGGCGTTCTGCACAGGTACATTCTAATGAGACAAGGAAAAGATGGTAGGGTACAGGAACTGTGGTGTACAAAGGGGGCTGAAAATCTAGTCAAGAAGAAAAGAAAAGTTTACGAAAGGTTCAAAAAACTAGGTAATGATGGGAGATTTAGAAAATTATAAGGCTAGCAGGAAGGAGCTTAAGAATGAAATTAAGAGAGCCAGAGGGGGCCATGAGAAGGTCTTGGTGAACAGGATTAAGGAAAACCCCAAGACATTCTACAAGTATGTGAAGAGCAAGAGGATAAGTTGTTAGAGAACAGGACCAATCAATTGTGACAGTGGAAAAGTGTGTATGGAACCGGAGGAGGCAGAGGCGGTACTTAATGAATACTTTGCTTCAATATTCACTACGGAAAAGGACCTTGGCGATTTTAGGGATGACTTACAGTGGACTGAAAAGCTTGAGCATATAGATATTAAGAAAGAGGATGTGTTGGAGCTTTTGGAAAGCATCAAGTTGGATAAGTCACCAGGACTGGATGAGATATACCCCAGGCTACTGTGGGAAGCGAGGGAGGAGATTGCTGCGCCTCTGGCAATGATCTTTGATCTTTGCATCATTAATGGGAATGGAAGAGATTCTGGAGGATTTTGGAGGGTTGCAGATGTTGTTCCCTTATTCAAGAAAGGGAGTAGAGATAGCCCAGGAATTATAGACCAGTGAGTCTTACTTCAGTGGTTGGTAAGTTGATGAAGAAAATCCTGAGAGGCAGGACTTATGAACATTTGGAGAGGCATAATATGATTAGGAATAGTCAGTATGGCTTTGTCAAAGGCAAGTTGTGCCTTAGGAGCCTGACTGATTTTTTTCAAGACTGATGAAGGTAAAGCAGTAGATGTAGTGTATATGGATTTCAGCAAGGAATTTGATAAGGTACCCAATGCAAGGATTATTAAGGGAGTAAGAAGGCATGGGATCCAAGAGGACCTTGCCTTGTGGATCCAGAACTGGGCTGCACACAGAAGGCAAAGGGTGGTTGTAGACAGGTCATATTCTGCATAGAGGCTGGGAGGTTGGTGAACAATGATGTGCCTGATCTGTTCTGGGACCCCTTCTCATTGTGACTTTTATAAATGACCTGGATGAGAAAGTGGAGGGATGGGTTAGTAAACTTGTTGATGACTCTCAAAGGTTGGGGGTGTTGTGGATAGTGTGGAGGGCTGTCAGAGGTTACAGCAGGACATCAACAGGATGCAAAACTAAGCTGAGAAGTGGCAGATGGAGTTCAACCCGGATAAGTGTGAGGTGGTTCGTTTTGGTAGGTCAAATATGATGGAAGAATATAGCATTGGTGGCAAGACTCCTGGCAATGTGGAGGATCAGAGGGATCTTGGGGTCCGAGTCCATAAGACACTCAAAGCTGCTGCTGTGTGACTGTGTTGACTGTGTGATTAAGAAGGCATATGGTGTATTGGCCTTCAGCAACCATGGGATTGAGTTCAAGAGCAGAGAGGTAATATTACAGCTATACAGGACCTGGTCAGACCCCACTTGGAATACTGTGCTCGATTCTGGTCACCTCACTACAGGAAGGACATGGAAACCATAGAAAGGGTGCAGAGGAGATTTATAAGGATGTTGCCTGGATTGGCGAGCATACCTTATGAGGATAGGTTGAGTAAACTTGGCCTTTTCTCCTTGGAGTGATAGACGATGAGAGGTGACTTTATAGAGGTGTATAAGGTGATGAGAAGCATTGATCGTGTGGATAGTCAGAGGCTTTTTCCCCAGGGCTGAAATGACTAACACGAGAGGACACACTTTTAAGGTGCATGGAAGTAGGTAACAAGGAGATGTCAGGGGTAAGTTTTTTTATGCAGAGAGTGGTGAGTGCATGGAATGGGTTGCCGGCGACGGTGGTAGAGGCAGATACAATAGGTTCTTTTCAGAGACTCCTGGATAGGTACATGGAGCTTAGAAAAATAGAGGGCTATAGGTAACCCGAGGTAATTTCTAAAGTAAGTACACGTTTGACACAGCATTGTGGGCCGAAGGGCCTGTTTTGTGCTGTACGTTTTTCTGGTTCTATTTCTATGTAACTAGCTTCCTTGCCTTTACGTTGAATCGATGTTTATCTATCTCATGTTCCCCTAGATCTCTTTCTCTTCTGCAATCCAATTTACTTTCCTCCATGAAATTTTAACAAAAGGTCACTGGTTCTAGAAGTGACTGGTATTCCATTGGTGGGTCAATCACTATGCAGTGGGACAACAAACAATTTGTGGATCCGCTGAAATGAAGTTTCACTGCACTTAAGGCCCACGGCATGCAAACTACCAAAATATTTTTGCGCAAGAATCTTTCCTTTACACACACCCTGAAGCTAATTAGATTAAGTCTAAGGCAACGATGAAGAGAGGAGGTGATACTCACTCGGAAATGGAAGGCCAAGTTGGCAGGTAACAAAGGGTGAATGTGGGGGGGAATCAGAAAACACGGTGATCCATTCAGTAAATGAAGAGATCAGGATTGCTTGAAAATTCCCGTGAGAACCAGCTACCAGGATTCATTTGATCTAAGGAGAGAGGGCTAATTCAGTAGATAAGGTAGAGATGCAGTTACCAGTTCGGGAGTTTGCGGGAGTGGTGAATAGTCAGTGTTTGTAGGTGCATAGTCAGGTTTAATAGCAAATTGATAAGTGGGACAAGTGGTCAGATGAGGTTGTAGAAACAAGGAATTAAGCAGTTATGTAAAGAAGATCTACCTGATTCAGATTCTAAGGGCTGGCTTGGAAACTGTTCACCAGGTTAACAGATGCTATGAAGGCCTACATGAACATGAGTAGTCCACATATAAGGTGCAATCTATACGTGCAGTAGAAATCCCAGAAACATGTGGTTCTGGGAACCTCCACGTGACAGTACAATGTACAAATGAAGGATCTAGACTAGGAGTTGATAACATGAATTTTAACGATGCCTTCTTTTTCACAGAAATTGTATTGCATAGTGCACAGAAATACGATACTGCGTGATACAATTTCTAGGCAAATGACTCAACACTGGTTAACTGGCAGGTATTGGGTGTGTCGAATTCTTTGGAAAAGGAACAAAACTTTTCTAAAGGTCCTTTAATTCCTAACAGTATAACAAATATTTTCGAAAGTCAAAAAAGCAAAAGATTGAAATCAGAAATAAAAGGTCAATGGCCTGAGACATTTAAGAGAAGTTTGTATAGGTACGTGGATCAGAGAGGTACAGAGGGCCATGGACTGACTGTGGGTAGATCGGACTAGGAAGTAAAGCAGCTTGGCCTGGACTGGATGGGCCAAAGGGCCTGCTTCTGAGCTGTAGCGCAATCTTATAGTTCAACTCCTCCATTACAGGAATGTCCCTCTCCAGCATCGAGTACATCTTCAAGAGGCAGTGCCTCAAGAAGGTGTTACCCATCATTAACAGTGGTGTTGCAATAACAATCTGCACTCAGCATCAGCAAGACCAAGGAATTACTCGTGGACTTCAAGAAGGAAAAGTCAAGGGAATAGAGAGCAGTCCTCATTGAGAGATTAGCAGTGAAGAGAGTGAGTAATTTTAAGTTCCTGGGTGTCAACTCTCTGAAGATCTATCCTAGGTCCAACATATTGATGCAATTACAAAGAAGGTATGACAGTGGAAATATTTCAAAAGGATTAAGGTGACTTGGTACATCAATAAAGATTCTTGCAAGTTTCTACATGTGTACAGTGGAGAGCCAAGGGGTCACTGCACAGGATCAGAATATAATGCAGAAAATTGTAAACTCAGCCAGCTCCATCATGTGCACTAGCCTCTCCAGCATCAAGAACACCTTCAAAAGGTGATGCCTTGAGAAGGCGGTATCCATCTTTAAGGACTCCTATCATTCAGGACAAGCCATCTTCTTATTGCTACTATCAAGGACGATGCACAGTAGCCTGAAACACTCAGTACTTCAAGAACAGCTTCTTCCCCTCTGCTGTCAGATTTCCGAATAGGCAATGAACCCATGAACACCAGCTCACAATATATTTTTTCCTCTCCTTTTGCACTACTTATGTAATTTAGTTTATATACAGTAAATATTTCTTATTGTAGTTGCTTTTAAGATTATTATGTATTGCAATGTACTTCGGCCACAAAACTACAAATTTCACGACATATGCCAGTGATATTAAACCTGATGCTGATTCTGATACTGATTTTGAGTTTGCATTTCTATAGAAGATAGTTTGATGTCATGTAGTATTTGTCATGTAAATTGCAAATGGAAGTTCAGTTTAAATACTGGGCAAATCCAAACAGCAGTTCAGCATAAATTCCCTCACCATCTTAAAGCTCTCATTTATCTAGCTGCTGCTGGATGTTTGAATTAAAATTACTTAGTTAGTCAGCCCTGACACTGCAGGATTGAGATGTAGTTGTAAGGGTATTAAAGATTCTACCTTCTGCACAGATAATCTTCATTGTCCTGGAGAACTGCACAGGTGTCAGTATATGATAGCAAATAATCCCAAGGGGCCATTTGTATCAAAACATAAACAGGGGAGGTGGAAGGAGATCAGGTAAAGCAATACCTAAGAACAAATACATAAACCCTATTTTTTTTTTTGTAGATGGTTCCTCACTTATACAGGATGGTGACAGAAGAATCAACTGTGGAATATGTGTAAGGATAAAAGAACACAGAGTAATCAAGGAGAACGCTCACTCAAAATTATCCTGTAAGGGAATAAGAAGCTAACAAGTTAGAAAAACAAGGTGATGCAATCAAAAAGGCAGTGGCAGACTAGGGACATTGGAAGACAAAAGGAGGAACAGGTTGAGATAATGGATTTAAGAGGAGAAAAATAAAAACAGAATTACAATAATTGAAATATACAAAGAGCAGTAAATAGAGTTTCTCTCTGCACCTAACTGATCATTATTGTTGAGGGTTAATACTTGTAACAGCAGCTCAAAAACCCACTCAGTGATTCAGAAACAGATTCTTCCTCTCTACCATGAACCCATATTCCTCTTTTGGACTATACTTTTTGTAACTTAGAATAACTTTATGTCTTTGCACTGTACAGCTGCCACAAAATAAAATTCATATCACATAAGACAGTGATAATAAATTTGACTTGGAACACTGAGATGCAGGTAGGCAAGAGTAGATGCCCAGGTTAGGAACATTTGGGTTGAGGTGTTGGAAGGGAAGAAGGAAGTGGGGTGCTGGAAGGGAAAGGAGAAGCCAGTTGGGGGCTTTCAGAAGAATTCAATCTGCCCAGGTTCCTCGTCTTTTTTCTGCGATGGAAGGCTAGTCTGCTGAACATCGACTGAAACTGGTACAAGGCTACTTCAACACACCTCTCAAATCACCATCTCTTTTGCCAAGGTGGATATCGGAACACCACTACTGGCAGGTTGCTCCAAGCCATACCCAATACTAACCTGAAGCATTAATTCTGCTTCTCTCTATTTGTAAGCTGACTGACTTATTAAGTATCTCCAATATTTTCAGTTCTTACAATTACCTTTTTGTACATCATTTTCCAAAATAGCAATCTTGTAGACACTGAACTGTGTGAAGATATTATCAGGATCAATTTGTTCTGCTTCTTTTATGGCCTCTTTTGCCTAAAAATAAGAAGTTTGAGGAGACTTTTTAAATCTGTAAAAAGTAAACTGAAATTTAAGATTGCTTAACTGAACTAATTCACAAAGTTAACAGATGTATTGTTCCAAAGCAGTCAAATACTGCTTTATTTAGAGGCCATTTCCTAATAAGGTATTTGTTCTAGTAATAATCTTATTCATGAAAGGTACAAATTGTTTTAACACTGACAGAATAAAGAGTGTAACAAAAAAAATCAGAAGTACATCTACACAAAGAACTACAGCCAACTCCTGCTTTATGGAGAATGTGACTTGTTCCTAGAAAACTGTCTGTATCATAATTTTTGTAACATGAAGCTGCATCCGCTCAAACATCAAGAAATGAAATTGATAAGTTTTTTTTAATTTTTTTTTTAAACACATAAATTTCACAAGAACAAATTTTATACTACATTTTACATTAGTGAATCCTGTAAAGGATGACAGCTATAACGGAGGAATCATAAACAGAAAGGTCCTTTGGCTTAACTTGTCCATGCCATCTCAGCTAGGCTCATCTGTCTGTGCATGGTCGATATCCCTGCAATGCTCTCTTAACCTTGCACCTGTCCAAATACCTTTTAGAGTTGTCTGTAATTACATTCAATTAATGTGATTCTGATGGAGCAACTGTATTATCAACAAATCACCAGGGTCGGATGGTTTCCATGCCAGACTGTTAAGATATTTGGCTGAGAAAATAAGGCATTTTGTAACGAGCTACTAAACCTCACTAAATTCAAGAACTCTTCTATTAAATCGGAAAATTGTTATTTTCCCTCTAATATTTAAGAAAGATAAGTTGAACAAAGTAAAAAAAAAACTCAAAGAGAACAGAGTCAATGAACAAAATAATTTAGAATAGTGAATTTAAGCTTAAGAGAAAAGGCAAAAGTAAATAAGACCATAAGATATAGGAGCAGGAGGCCATTTGGCCCATTGAGTCTGCTCAGTCATTCAATCATGGGCTGATCCAAATCTTCGAGTCATCCCCACTCCCCTGCCTTCTCTCCATACCCTTTGATGCCCTGGCTAATCAAGAACCTATCTATCTCTGCTTTAAATACACCCAATGTCTTGGCCTCTACAGCCACTCGTGGCAACAAATTCCACAGATCTACCAGCCAGCCTCTGACTAAAGTAATTTCTCCGCATCTCTGTTCTAAATAGATATCCTTCAATTCTGAAGTCGTTCCCTTTTGTCCTAGGCCTACCATGGGAAATACCTTTGCCATATCTAATCTGTTCAGGCCTTTTAACATTTGTAACGTTTCTATGAGATCCCCCTTCATTCTCCTGAACTCCAGGGAATACAGCCCAAGAGCTGCCAGACGTTCCTCATATGGTATCATTTCATTCCTGGAATCATTTTCGTGTATCTGTACACAATACTCCAAGTGCGGTTTCACAAGTGCCTTATAGAGCCTCAACATCATATCCCAGCTCTTATATTCTACACCTCTAGAAATGAATACCAACATTGCATTTGCCTTCTTCATCAGCAACTCAACCTGAAGGTTAACCTTTAGGATATCCTGCACAAGGATTCTCAAGTCACTTTGCATCTTGGCACTTTGAATTCTCTCCCCATCTAAATAATAGTCTGCCCATTTATTTCTTTCACCAAACTGCATGACCATACACTTTCCAATATTCCTTGTTTCCTCAACACTACCCACTCCTCCACCTATCTTTGTACCATTGGCAAATTTAGCCACAAATCCATTAATCCCATAGTCCAAATCACTGACATACATCGTAAAAAGCAGCAGTCCCAACACCGACCCTCATGTGCAGCACCTTGTTAAAGGCCTTCTGAAAATCCAAGTACACCATATCCACTGCATCTCTTTTGTCTATCCTTCTCGTAACTTCCTCAAAAAAATTGCAGTAGGTTTGTCAGGCAGGATTTTCCTTTCAGAAAACCATGCTTTCTTTGGCCTATCTTGTCATGTAATCTCATCCCTAACAATCGATTCCAACAACTTCCCAACCACTGATGTCAGGCTAACAGGTCTATAGTTTCCTTTCTGCTGCCTCCCAGCTTTCTTACATAGTGGAGTAACATTTACAATTTTCCAGTCATCTGGTACAATGCCAGAATCTATCGATTCTTGAAAGATCATTGTTAATGCCTCCGCAATCTCTCCAGCTACTTTCTTCAGAACCCAAGGGCACCTTCCATCAGGACCAGGAGATTTATCCACCCTCAGACCATTAAGCTTCCTGAGCACCTGCTCAGTCATAATTTTCACTGCACATACTTCACTTTCCTGACACTCTTGAATGTCCGGTGTACTACAGATGTCTTCCACTATGAAGACTGATGCAAAATATGCATTCAGTTCCTCTGCCATCTCTGCATCTCTCATTACAATATCTCCAGCGTCATTTTCTATTGGTCCTATATCTACCCTCAACTCTCTTTATATACTTAAAAAAGCTTTTAGTATCTTCTTAAATATTAGTCACTAGCATCCTTTCATGATTCATCTTTTCCTTCCTAATGACCTCCTTAGTTTCCTTCTGCAAGTTTTTAAAAGCTTCCCAATCCTCTGTCTTTGGCTTCCTTATATGCCCTCTCTTTTGCTTTTACTTTGGCTCTGACTTCACTCATCACCCACGGTAGTGTCCGTCTTCCATTCAAAAATTTCTTCTTATTTGGAAAATATCTGTCTTGCACTCCCTCATTTTTCGCAGAAACTCCAGCCATTGCTGCTCTGCTGACCTTCCTGCTAGTGTCCCTTTCCAGTCAACTTTGGCCAGCTCTCCTCGCATGCCATTGTAATTTCCTTTATTCCACTGAAATACCGACACGTTGGAATTTAGTTTCTCCTTCTCAAATTCCAAAGTGAACTCGATCATACTGTGATCACTGTTCCCTAAAGGTTCCTTAACCTTAAGCTCTCATATCACCTCCGGATCATTGCACATGGCTAAATAAATGTACAGTAATACAATAAATGTTCAACTTTAATTAAATAATGTAAAGTTTAACCTAATTCAACACCCAAAGTACTGAGAAATAAATCCATAACCTTGCCATTTCATATGAGTTTTGTTTATTCAGTCATTTGATTAATTAAATCATCTGCTTTATAATAATGTTATATGCTACTGAGAACTACTTTGGGGAATCTCCCAATTGACCACCCTACAATTAGTGGAGTCCTAGATAATTGTGAACAGATTTCTCCCATTTTGCCACACCAGTACCTGACTGACTGATCAACTGTCTGTAAGCTTGAGAGTAAGTTTATTTTGTATAGAGCACAAAATATCATTAACATTTTACATCATCGTCCCTTCATGAGATATGTTAGAGGAAAAGATGGGTCTTTGATTACAAATGTTAACTGTTCCTCTTCTACATTTGCCACTTAACCTGTTGAGTGCTTCATATTTTCAGTAACTGCAATTTTGTGATTTTCATTAATAAAACAGCACTGTATGGAGAATGTTAACAATTTTTAAATTTGCACTCTACACTCAGCTGCCACACAAGATAGGCAATACGATAACAAGTAAGAACTATGCAAAGTTCCTAGGCCTATCAACAATCAGCTGTTTCATCTGATGAGTGAGTAATGTTTCATTCCATTCACATCTCATTATAAAATAAAGCAGTCCAAATCAGCATCCAGGAAGAGCTAGACAACATACTGAGAATTGGCAGTTACACTGGTGCCACAAAAGTACCCAGCAAAAACCAATCCAACATGAAAGTAAACACCTACCACTAGCACTCAATTGCATTATGCCATCAGAACCTCACTGTTATATCCTGGGCTCATCATTAACTAAGAAACT
Source organism: Mobula birostris (assembly GCF_030028105.1). NCBI lineage: Eukaryota > Metazoa > Chordata > Chondrichthyes > Myliobatiformes > Myliobatidae > Mobula > Mobula birostris. The sequence continues at coordinate 103,091,173 of NC_092379.1, read as the reverse complement.
CAAATGAACAGGGCAGATAAATATCATGGCTTCAGAAGTATAAGATATAGAACACAGAAGCAAATTAGATCAACAGCTGGTTCTGCTTCGGTCACTGAGTCATGCTTTAATACTCCAAAACTTTTCTACAATCTACAAAGGCTTAATTGAAACTCCCAATCTGCAATAATTAATGTAACTCCAACAGCATATAAAACTGAATGCCATGCAGGACAAAGTAGTGATTCATTTGAACATTCAAACCATAGCTGCAGTGAACTACTGCCATCTAGAAAATATACTGCTGTTATTCATCAGTGTACTCCAAGGGTTACTTCTTCCCACCTGTTTATCACATTACTATCACCTCTGTTAGGTCTATCCTGCAGGTGGAATAGGGGAAACCAAAACACTGGCAATCCAATGCTGCATCAGGTCAAATTGATGATCCAAGACCCCACTGTTTTCCTTGAGATTTAGGAGGCAAAGCTCTGCTTCCAGTTTACCACCGTTAGAGGTTGGGGCTTCCTCATTAGGCTCCAAGAACCAATTGCTGTGTAGAGCTTACATTTGTCATGGGTGAATGAAGATTGTAGAAAAATTGTAGGTGTCCATTTTAGCATAAGCTGGTACAATAACTCTCCACTTTTATATCACCATCTCTGTAGCACCATAAAAATTGAATATGTAGAACCCTCTCCTTGTTAATCATTGTTGCAGTAAATAATTTCAAGTTATATGAGCAGATCCAGCAAACATCAATTCATCTTTTAAAAGTGCTGTTGAAATTTAAGCTGCGTAGTCTACATTTAACCATATAACCATACAACAATTACAGCACGGAAACAGGCCATCTCAGCCCTTCTAGTCCGTGCTGAATGCTTACTCTCACTTAGTCCCACCGACCTGCACTCAGCCCATAACTCTCCATTCCTTTCCTGTCCATATACCTATCCAATTTTACTTTAAATGACAATATCGAGCCTGCCTCTACCACTTCTACTGGAAGCTCATTCCACACAGCTACCACTCTTTGAGTAAAGAAGTTCCCCCTTGTGTTACCCCTAAACTTTTGCCCCCTAACTCATGTCCTCTTGTTTGAATCTCCCCCACTCTCAATGGAAAAAGCCTATCCATGTCAACTCTATCTATCCCCCTCATAATTTTAAATACCTCTATCAAGTCCCCCCTCAACCTTCTACTCTCCAAAGAATAAAGACCCAACTTGTTCAACCTTTCTCTGTAACTTAGGTGATGAAACCCAGGTAACATTCTAGTAAATCTTCTCCGTACTCTCTCTATTTTGTTGACATCTTTCCTATAATTCGGTGACCAGAAGTGTACACAATACTCCAGATTTGGCCTTACCAATGCCTTGTACAATTTTAACATTACATCCCAACTCCTATACTCAATGCTCTGATTAATAAAGGCCAGCATACCAAAAGCTTTCTTCACCACCCTATTCACATGAGATTCCACCTTCAGGGAACTATGCACCATTATTCCTAGATCCCTCCGTTTTACTGCGTTCTTCAATGCCCTACCATTTACCATGTTTGTCCTATTTTGATTAGTCCTACCAAAATGTAGCACCTCACACATCAGCATTAAACTCCATCTGCCATCTTTCAGCCCACTCTTCTAACTGGCCTAAATCTCTCTGCAAGCTTTGAAAGCCTACTTCATTATCCACAACGCCACCTATCTTAGTATCATCTGCATACTTACTAATCCAACTTACCACCCCATCATCCAGATCATTAATGTATATGACAAACAACATTGGACCCAGTACAGATCCCTGAGGCACAACACTAGTCACCGGCCTCCAACCTGACAAACAGTTATGCACCACTACCCTCTGGTGTCTCCCATCCAGCCACTGTTGAATCCATTTTACTACTTCAGTATTAATACGTAACGATTGAACCTTCCTAACTAACCTTCCGTGTGGAACTTTGTCAAAGGCCTTACTGAAGTCCATATAGACAACATCCACCGCTTTACCCTCATCAACTTTCCTAGTAACCTCTTCAAAAAATTCAGTAAGATTTGTCAATAAGATTTTTAAGTATAGCTACCAAGAAATGATATTAAACCTACCACTTATGTTTGTGATCAATGGTAGTATTTTCTGCTTTGTCATCATTATAATTAGCAAGCAGCAAAGAGTACTCTCGACATTACATTGAATGGTTACATCGTCTTTAATCTATTCTGTTATCTCCACCCCAGAAATAAGAGGTGAATTACCTTCGCTCTATTGTTGACAAACTTTTTTTTCATGCAATATAATGGCCGCCATCTGGATATCTTCATATCATTATCCAATTTAGTGCGAAAACATAATATGACCGAGGCCACAAAAAAAATTGCTCGTACAAACATTGCTATAGCTTCCCCCACCCGCCCCCCAACTCATAAGAAAAGAGCAATATAGAATAAAATTACCTTTTCCTTCTGATTCAGATGCAAATAGCATGATGCCCTGTTTCTTTGTAGTCTAGCTAGATTCAGATTCATTTGCCCAGCAGAGAAAAACCTTAATGAATAACTGTACCACTGAAGTGCCTCAGTATAATTCTGCACCTAAAAATTTGGGAGGAGAAACTTGCTAATTACTACGATTCCTGACCCTTCAAAACTTAAAAGGTGTCTGGATTTTTCAGAACTTTCAGTTGCACTTATGTCACAATTAGGATACAGGGTAACACTCTATTTGCAATACAAGCAAGGAATAAAGTGAACAAGGAACTATCTAGGTACACTAAAGCAGAAAAAAGGCTGGCAGTAAGTCCTCTATCTCAAAACTCCTGTTGGCTACTCAACTCTAGAGGTTTAATGAATTGAGTAGAGTGAACCACACTTATTATTTTAACATTTAATAACTGGAAAATGTAGAATAAATAGAAGCTCCATTACTGGTATTGGTCATTACTGGACATTTTTTCCTAAAGCAGTCATAAAGTAAAAATTTTCAAAACATGATATGCAGTAAAGTCATTCTGTCCCAAAACTATAGGAGTAAGATCAGATCTAATCTAATCATGGAGGACTATTAAAAGTAATTTTAAGCAGTATATTTATAAGATACTAGTTCTAGAATTTTGTTGAACCAGACTATACATCTGACATGGGGCCATAAGTACAATGGAAGCATTTATATAATCCATTCTGTAATCTCCACCCCAGAAACAGAAGTGAATTATCATCACTCTATTGTAGACAAACTTCTTTTTCATGCAATATAATGGTCATCATCTCAATATCTGATAATATTTGGTAAAATAAAAACAGCACAACGTCTGGACTTGGACATTTGCATTAAGTAAATGGAACTTGTGTTCTTGTGATGTTGAAGAAAATTTTCACAATCTTTTGCACAAGTTTAAAGTACACAACACAGCTAGCAGAAACCTCTGCAAAACTTGCAATTGTCACCAAATTGCAGAATTACCGGTGCTACAGCTAATTGTACACATCTGTGAGCCTTTACAAAACTTTTAAAAAAGCTCATTCATCTGCATCTGTGCATTAACTGGAGTATTTTAATGGCTCTTGGATTCCTAATTTGCTAGGAAACAGAGTGCTGTGTACAACCTAACAAGAAATAGCTTATGCATTTCTAAAGATAATATTCAGTCATAAAAAATAATGCTAATTGTGGGTGGGATTAATCTAAAGTCCATTTTGCCCTATGGGGAATACATAGGGTGAATGACCATCTTCTCTGCCATAAATTTCTATGACATAGTGGATTGACAACACCCAATTTTTAAGGTGTAAAGGGAGGATCTGTATTTGCTCACACAGAAGTAAGTTACAGTCAGAAGTCAAGAGAGAGAGAAAAAAACATTTTAAAGGGGTCCTATTTGCAATTGTTGTCATTTTACCAATTGTTCACAAAGCAGAATTTTTACCCTAGAAACTGATAAATAAAGTATCAACTGAATGCTTGAGGACAATTTATAAGGACCTCATTGGTAAAAATATTAGACATCACTAAATGTGAATGCAATAAAAAGCTGAACTCAGCCTTAAGGGACTCAGGTCCAGATTGCATCTCATAACTTTTGGTAGGATTTCATGAGAGCTCTAGTATGTCTCACCTCAAAATACTTAGCAGCTCTTTCCCAGAGGACAATGTGAAACCGAGTCAGAATTTCTGGTGAAAGTCTTTTGCCTGTGTAATGACCTAAAATTGTGATTAAAAGAATTAACCACAAGAAAATAAACAGGAAGACTTAATTATCGGAACACAGATTCACAGAGTCAAGCAACACAAAAACAGACACTTCAGTCCAACTGGTGCATGCCATACACTTTATTAGAAATATATTTAACTATAAAGTCTACTAAAAGATAATGTGGCATCTAAATTGAATTAACTTAAGGGAAATTTTCTTGATGAAACATTTCAAAATAATAATTTGATCATTACTGGAAGTTTAAGAAATTGATGTTCATGCCATCAGGTTGGAGGCTACCCAAATGGAATATAATGTGTTGCTCCTCCAACCTAAGTGTGCCCTTATCATGATAGTGTAGAAGGCCATGGTTGGACATACAGGAATGGGAATGGGAAGTGAAATTAAAATGGAGGGCCACTGGGAGATCCCCCTTGTTCTGGTGGATGGAGTGTGGTCTCCCAATCGATGTCGGGTCTCTCTCACTGATATACAGGGGGCCACACCAGGAGCACTGACATAGTATGTGACTCCAACGGACTCACCGGTGAAGTGTCACCTCACCTGGAAGGACTGTTTGGGGCCCTGAATGGTAGTAAGGGAGGAGGGTATAGGGGCAGGTGTAGCATTTGTTCCACTTGCAAGGATAAGTGCCAGGAGGGATATCAGTGGGGAAGGACAAACGGACAAGGGAGTCACATAGCGACCGATCCCTGCGGAAAGCAGGAAGTTGGGGGGGGGGGGGATGGAAAGATGTGCTTGGTGGTGGGATCCAGTTGGAGGTGGCAGAAGTTTCAGAGAATTATGTGCGGAGTTTGGTAGGGTGGTAAGTGAGGACAAGAGGAATTCTATCCCTAGTAGGGAGGCAGGAGGATGGGGTAAGAGCATACGTGCGTGAAACGTAAGAGATGCAGTTGAGGGCAGCGTTAATGGTGGAAGAAGGGAAATCCTTTCTTTGAAAAAGGAGGACATCTCCTTCATTCTAGAATGAAAAGCCTCATCCTGAGGGCAGATGTGGTGGAGAAAGTAGAATTGAGAGAAGGGGATAGTGTTTTTACAAGTAACAGGTTGGGACAAGGTATAGTCCAGCTATCTGGTGAAAGTGCATTGGTTTATAATAGACATCGGAGGACAAGCTGTCTCCAGAGATAGAGACAGTGAGATTGCGAAAGGGAAGGGAAGTGTCAGAAATGGACCAGGTGAATTTGAGGGCAGGGTGGAAGTTGAAGGCAAAGTGGATGAAATAGACAAGTTCAGCATGGGTCCAGGAAGCAACACCAATGCAGTCGTCGATGTAGCGTAGGAAAAGTGTGGGATGGTCATCAGTGTAGGCTTGGAACATAAACTGTTCCACGTAGCTGACAAACAGACAAGCATAGCTGGGACCCATGTAAGTGCCATGGCTACCCCTTTTGTTTGAAGGAAGTGGGAGGAGGAATCCTACATATCCTACCCAACACTGCTACAATGAGAAGTCCCAATTGACTTTTCTCATACCTGTAATAATGTCTTCTATTTTTTGCTTGGCAAGGACCTCTTTGCCTTTCTGCAAAAGTTGCATAAAATGCACCAGCAAAATCTCCCCAATGTCATGATGGGTTTCAAACTGCTTGGACAGAATTGTCAAAAATTCAAAGGACAGCATATCTCTGTTGAAATATAATGCATTAGTTATTAAGTCAACACCTTATGTGTGGATTCAGCAATAAATATTTTGTAGATTTATTACTACCTAGTACTAAGAAAATCTCTAAACCACGAAATCATCTTTTAATTGCAAGCACCTTTATTAATTAGCATGCTTGCAACTGGCCAAAAATAATTCAAGAAAAATTGTCTTCAATAATGAGAGGTGGACTGTTTTAATTAACTTTTACCTGTTCCAGCAAGAATTTTTTAAATGGGCCAATGTTGAATTAACTTTTGCAAGCTTACTCCTGCTAAAATTTTCTAGAACAATTTTTGAAAATGTACAATCATGTGAAAGTTCATTTCAGTTTGTTTAAAATTTTCTGGGTCCTTACAAATTTAAGTCATTCAGAAAAATTACAAATGAGACTGGTTCATCAAAAAATGCAAAATAAATGTATAACAAGGAAAACATAAATGTAAACCCAATGATTTGTACTGGCAAAATTTCAAACAAATTTAATTAGAAAATGCAGCAATAATAAATAAGTCTTCCAGTTAGGAATACATATATACATTAAATTGATTTTTTCAGTGTTAATATATGACCAATGTTGAGAGCAGGAAGGAAATAGTAACATGAATATCACACATTCTTTACACAACCCAAACAATTGTCAAAACATAGGAAACAAAATCAAAAACCTACTGCATCATTTTTACAAATGTTGTAGCAGCAAGTGAATTGCACTGACCGGTCATGTTCCATTAGTAGTTTTGCAGCTTCAAGACAAACAGTAAGCGAAACTTTTCCAAGGAGATCTCTGACAGCTAACATAAATGCCAAAATGGCAAACAAAAAGACCAATTAGTATCAGAAGTTGTCAAAACTTTTAAACCAATTTATGTCAAAATGTTTGGAATTTATTTACTCTGTTTTGATACACTAGATGAATTTCATATTTTGTTTAGGGCAGTGTGACAATAAGAAGATTATTAACAAGGATGGCAACACAGGAACTGCCATTCAAGGATTTGGGTTTCTCTGTATTATTATTGCTCAAAACTGGTGGGTATTTATCACATATAAATTCCATCAAAAATGGTGAGGAACTATCTCTCTAGACTATTATAGTACTATTTGTGAAGGATCTCAGGTAGTGCTATTATGGAAGACAGTTCCATCATTGTGAATCAGCAATCACAGGAACAAGAACATACATCCCCAAACACAAATGATGTGCGACTTAGAATCCAGATTGCTAGTTTTAAAATGATGAGCCAACAGCTGCTCCAGCCTCTTAAGAAGGTACCAGTCAGGGAAGGAGTACTGAAGAATAGTTGCCATCCATTTTCAACAGAGCACACAATGCAGCCAAAGCATGGTGGCTTGATTTGTTCTTAATGAGTTAAAGCTTTGCCACTGTCTTTGGTACTTCATTTATAGGACAAAGTAGAAAGCACTTTTCAAAGTCTTTTAAACTGCACTTATAAACACAAGTAGAGAGCATTTTTAATGTCCCCTTAGCCAGAGAGAACTTAGCTTCTCACCACAACTTGTCTTGTGTACTTTGAAAAAATCCTGTTTCTCAGTGCTAGGTAAGGATCATCCTACATCTGGAAGTGAGCAATCTTCAAGGAAGAGTTTCAAAGCTTTGTGAAATAGCATCGAGATGATGTAGGAGATATCCTCAGTACTAACAAGAGTCTGCCTGACATGATTACTGGATACTCAAATTTCTAAAATTACCATTAAAAAATTTGTGTTTCTTACCTGCAGAGACAGTTTCATCAGGAAAGGTACAACTTAAAAGGATTTTTATCTTTAAGAACAATCCAGCTGGATGGGGATTTTCCTATTGGATTAAGTAACCAGAAATCCTCATCAGCAAACAGTACATTCCTTTCCTCTTAAGTTCTGATTAATTATTTTCCATTCATCATCTTTGTTTTTTGCTATATTTTAGACTAGTCACATTTCCTGTGTCCTAAATCTAATAATGATGCACTCTGCATCTCAAAACTCCCAGCAAACCATGTCTCATTCTTTTGAAAATCCTCCCAGGCATGTCTAAATCAGACATGCGGCCATGCAGAGCACCAAGCTTTGTCTCCAAATATAACTCTTCATACTTTTCCTATTTTATTCTTCCCTAAAGATTTCCTGAGTAAATATTCTTGGTTCAAACAGATTTCAAATCTTTATAATTATAATCAACAACACCTTGTGTTCCATTAATGCTGCTTATTTTCAAAGCGCAAGAGATTTCTGAATAGAGAACATTGATTTTAGTAACAAAGTAGGGACATTGTACGAGAAATTGTGAAAATATAATAGCTAAAGGAAAGACAGTCAATGTTAAAAAGTTAAAGCAATGAAGTAGAAATAAATGTCTTGGGCTGAGGAAATGTTGCAAAGTACAAGTGGGGTATCCTAAGTAAATTCACTGCACTTATTTGATAAAAGAAGTTAGAAAAAATAAGGAGCAAGTTTTAGTGCAGATGCGGTTTTAGATTATGTTGTTTTGAATGAGTTGAACATGTGAAGCCTTGGAGGAAATCAAAGAGAAATTGAAAAGAAAAATAAGTCAAAACATCCATGCAAAAGGTTGTTACCCATAGGGAATGAGAACGTAGAGAAGCTTGTCAATGTAATGGAAGTAAAAAAATACATTTTTGGAAACAGAAATGGAGGTAAGACACCAAGGCTTTGCTATTTTGAATGAAAATTACAGCAATCTATGACTTTAAAAACAATAGAGGTACTTTAAGATTAGTTAGTACTTAGCTATTTTAGCTCATCAAACTCCAAATGCTGAAGAGATGACTGGAGTAAAAAACAATTGCATTTGTTAAAACGACAGGGAGACATTGAAAAGGGTTCTGTTGGCATCCAAACAGTAGATGAACCCAAGTTTCTCGGTGCTGTAATGGGAGCTTATAATGAAGAAAATGAAGAGGTAAAAGATAGAGCTCCTAGCTGCCGAAAAATTGATAATCCAGATTACCAAAATTTATCCCACTGTGCCTACAATGAGTATAAGAATAACATGCACTCTGCAAAAAAGGAATTCAAGCCAAAAGATACTTCTAACTCTGAGAAAGGCTGTGAACAGGAAGACAACATCTCACAGCTGAAAACACACAGATATTTATGCAAAATTAACAGACATACCACATGGTAAAATTATAAGACATACAAGTTAGAGTTAGACTATTCGGCCCATTGAGTCTGCTTCACCATTTGATTGCTGGTTCATTTTCCCTCTCAACCCCATTCTCCTGCCTTCTCCCCATAACCTCTGATGCCCTTATTAGTCAAAAACTTAACAACCTCTGCTTTAAATACACCCAAGGACATGGCCTCCACAACCATCTGTGGTAATGTATTCCATAGGTTCACTACCCTCTAGCTAAGGAAATTGCTCCTCATCTCTAAAAGAGTGCCTACAGAATTGCATAATATGCTTTACTTCATTTGCCAAAATGACCGCATCAAGAGCTCTCTCCTGGTGTTGCTTGCTGTCCCACTCCAGATAAACGTTAGCCAATAAACGCAAAACCTTGGCCTAAAATAGAGAAATGTCAGTCAATTATAAATAATATTCTTCATGTTGTTTGCAATCCTTAATACAATGGAGTAGAAAGCCATCAATTCAACAAATGCATAATACAGTATTTGTTATAGTACTAGAGAGATGATTATTGACCTCAGGAGGAGAAAACTGGAGATCCATGAGCTCCATCGGGGTTCAGAGATAGAGAGGGTCAGCAACTTTAAGTTCCTCCATGTTATCATTTCAGAGGATCTGTGCTGGTCCTAGCGTGTAAGAGCCATTATAAAGAAAGCATGGTAGCACCTCTACTTTCATAGAAGTCTCCAAAGATTTGGCATGTCATCTAAAATTCTGACAAACTTCTACCCATGTGTGGTGAAGAGCATATTGACTGGTTGCATCACCGTCTGTTTATGGAAGTACCCGTGCCTTTTTACGGAAAAGCCTACAAAAGGTAGTAGATACGGCCAAGTCCATATTAAGCAAAGCCATTCCCACCATTAAGCACACCTACAGGGAGCATTGTTACAGGAAAGCAGCAACCATGATCAAGGACCCCCACCATCTAGGCCATGCTCTCTTGTCGCTGCTGCCATCAGGTAGAAAATACAGGAGCCTCAGGACCCACACCACCAGGTTCAGGAAGTTATTACTGCTCAACCATCAGGCTCTTGAACCAGAGGGGATAACTCCACTCAATTTCACTCACCCCATCACTGAACTGTTCCCTATGGACTCACTTTCAAGGACTCTTTATCTCATGCTCTTAATATTTATTGCTTATTTATTTATTTTTTCCCCTTTTCTTGTATTTGCATAGTTTGTTGTTTTTTTTGTACATCAGTTGTTTGGTTGTTGGGTGTAGTCGTTCATTGATTCTATTGTGTTTCTTGTACTTACTGTGATTGCCTGCAAGAAAATGACTCTCAGGGTTGTACATACTGACATATATGTACTTTGAAATAAATTACTTTAATTTGCACTCTACTTCCATACTTCAGTTTCTTGCCTTTAGTGAAACCAAATTATATAAGAGAGGGAAAGAAAAGGCAGCTGTGATCATGGTGTATTAATGTAAATGCCTGCAAGACAAATTTTTATCCCATTATCTCTAACATGACCTTCAGTCATGTATGGCATAATACAAGGTTCAAGGATCCTTCAATGCAAAGTAGAAAATTAACATGCGATACAGCAAACCATTAATAAGACAAAAATCACTTTAGCCTTTTATGGATGTAGGATTGAGATGTTGGAATAATGAAGGCTTTATATAGAATCTGAGGAGGCTATAAGCCATATTTGGTGGCACTTGAAATATCATCTGCAATTTTAATCTTTATATAAAGACAGACATTTATGCTTAGCAGTGTTGGAACAAACATTTACCAGATGAAGTTTCTTAAGAGAAAAAGAGCAGATTCCATTCCCGATAGGCCTGTGGACATAATTGGTTGTTCAGTGCACTTTAATACAGGTCGACCTTCACTAATCTGGCACCATTGGGACCTGAGGAGTGCCGGATTAGTGAAAATGATGAATTACAGAAGGATCACATTAACCATAATCAGTGCCGGATTATCGAAGGAACCGGATTACAGGTAGTCGGATTAGTGAAGGTCGACCTGTATTGGAA